>NW_026623242.1:4595043-4712552 GCF_030028575.1 Malurus melanocephalus
CCATGCAACAAAAGTGATGCTGTTTTCGCACTTTAAAAGAAAGAAACATTTTCAATTGTGTCTCTTAATTCAGTCAGAAATTATTTGATGACATTTTCCCRTTGATGTGAAAATACATATGCTTTCTGGAATCATGCTAATTTTTTCAAAGGAGTTACTTAGAACAAAAAAAGATAGACTCAAAATAGTCATTCTTTCTTGGTGTTAGGGATAGAACATGTTTTAATGTTAGTGTGGGCATTATTCTAAAGTATTCTGGATTATTCTTTGATTCTGTTGAAACAAAATGCTTTGTTCCAAAACCAATCTTTTTTTTTAACCTGTACAGATTTATGGACTTTTGAACATTAAATAAAAATCATTTAGAAGAAGAAATACAACTGAGCTTTGTTTTATTAAGCTGTTCAATGTGTGCCTTCCCAAACAGCTAAATAGTTTTTTTGCTGTCTACACCCAATTCTCTGTTTCTAAGTTACGGGGTTTTTTWAAACATTTGAGGAATCAAGACAAACAATGAGAATCTCTCAGCACAGGGCACAGTCCCACACACACAAACTCACTGTACAATATTTTGGTCCAGTTCAGCGGTGGCAAAGTACAACTTTGCTTTCAACCTGTTGAAGAGCCCCTGCAGAAGGAGAGTCTTCTGTGCTGGCATCTAACAGAGAATTGTACCAAAACCTTCTCACATGTATTTTTCACCACTGGGAAACTACTATTTGATCATTACAGGGTTTTTTTCCACATTCCTCAAACATGTCTGTCCTGGTTTTACTCGGTCCAATTTTTGGTGGTGGGGGGATGGGACCAAGAAACCACAAAGATGGCTCCTGTGAGGAAGTTCTAGAAGCTTTCTCCCTCTTCTCCAGCAAAAGGAGCCCTAACCCCTGTTTTTTAGAGCCAATCCATTATGGCTCTGAGGTTGATGGACAGGCTGCTGGTCAGGCCTGGGCCAATTGCACCGGTTGGTTACACCTCTGTGATGACGTATGGTCTTGTACTTTAGAAGAATTCAAAATGAAGTAGAGTGTGGCTGCCATTTAGTTTTTAGGTTGTTAGTATTTAGTTTTAGTATCATGCACCAGGGAAAAACAGAGCAGGAGGGTGTGGAGATGTAAGAAAAATATGGAGACCCAAGATCACAGTAAAAAGAAGACAGGTGCTGTGGTACTCGAACATGGGGAAAACAAGCTGTTCTCAAAAGGACTATTTCATCAATGGGAGACCTGTATAGAAAAGAGAGCGACCTTGCTCTGAGAAAAAAACCTGGCCTTTGAGGATTGGACTGACTCTGATCAGGACTGACTCCTCTGATCAGGAAGAGGCTTGGCTCCCCCACAACTTTTGAAGCGAGAAGAAATTGTGTTCTGCGGGSGAAGAGGTGTGCCTCCCCTGYCCCACRTCTGAAGTGAGTGGATGCTTAGAAGAAGCTGTGTTCTGCCAGGAGATTTGTAATAATGGCCTTACGCCACCGAAGCAATGCAGTTTGGCCTTGAAGAACATTCTTTCCTTTCTCCCATGAGTTAAAGAAAAGACTACCTTGCCACCAGCAGTTATACACTGACTGTTTCTTGGGAAAAGAACTTCCACAGCTTGGAGCTGTAAGAACTCTTCTCCTGTGCTGGACGACAACCATAATGAGTAGTTTGATCTATGTTAGACTTTCATTCCTGTCCCCCTCTGTGTGCCGGAAGACATGGGGGGGTGGAGAGGGGCAACCTGAGGAAGACACGGGTCCCCAGAAAGAATAACAAGTGTCTTAAAATGTCCATTTTTATTTTCTTCTCCTTGTAAATTTTTCCCTATCTTTGTTCCCCTCCCTGGTGTGGTAGTATTCTTAGTAGTTTTTAGTAATAAATCTATTTTGCAACCTAAGTTATTCAGCCTGTCTGACCATTTTCTGGAGCATATACGTATCTTTTTCTAAATTATGTTATGTTATCTGAAAGCCATAAATTTTCCTGTTAATTGGGCTTTTGCTGTCCCTTCTGCCCTCTCCGGTGGGAAGGGAGGGAACATCGTTGGATGCTTTTGGATTTCGGCCCAGTTCAAACCACGACATTTTTGGTGCCGTGATTCGGATAGGGAAAAAACAGGTTCAAACCCACGACAATGTCCAAAGTGGCTTAGTTCATTCAYGCTAGTTTGACAGCTGGAAGAGAACATTTTGTTTTTCTTTATTACACTGCAGATCAGCTTCAAATGAGCTCACAGGCATTCTTAGCATTACTTGTGAGCTTAGAGTGAGATAATGGTTTAAAAATCTTCAACAAACTAGTATCCTGAAGATAATACACTTCATAAAACCACTGACTTCATCTTACCACTGTTTAAATCCCTCTGGCATTTAGAGAAATTGGTGTCATTTTTTTCCCAATAAAATAACATTTGTAAGGTGTTAAAAGTTCATTTTAAAGTACTGTTGATGTAGTTCACAGGAATTTGTCTTAATAGCTTTTGTAATCCCTGGGTGAAAAAGCAGACCATTTGCTTTAGCAGATTATCTGTTTGGTTGTGTTTTGTTTTTTTTTTTTTTTTTTTTTTTTTTTTTTTTTTTTTTTTTTTTTTTTTTTTTTCCAAATAGAAAGCTGTGGAAGGGATTTAGTTTACTGACAAAGCAAAAAACTAAAGTAATTTCATTAACTATGTTAATTTGGATTTCCCTAGAAAAAAAAAATCCCAAACTATAGTTTATTACATTTTCAATTACAACTAATCTATTTTTGAAATTCTAATTAAACGCCTGAGTGACAAAAAGATTGTGGGGCTTTGTGGTTTGTTTTTGTTTGTTTTTTTTTTTTTTAAATAGAGAAGGGTAATATACATTTTATGTTTTCCAAATCTGAAGTTACTTAGCAGATTCTATCTCACAATTACATTCCTGATACTGGGTTTGAAACGTAGCATCTATTGCTTTACTTTGAGAATGTAATGTTTTTACCATAAAGTTTTGCTTTCAGGGTCCTTTCTGGGAGAGATGAAAAGGTGTGAGGAAAATAGTCTGCTTAGACATTTTGGCTAATGTACTCACAGTGCATCAAAACCATGTAAACTCCCTACTATCCAGATTAGAGTTTGTCCTTTTGAACTTTTACTGGCTTTCTGCAAATTGCCAGCTGTAAGTGATCCCTCATGAGGGAACTTCTTGCTCACAAAACCAGGCTCAGGGATACAGGGTGTATAAAATACTTGTTTCGAAGGAAAAGGCATTAGGGAATTGTCTCACTGCATGCAAGTTCTGTGATGGTACTCCTAATGTTGCTTCTGATGAAATAAAATGTGGTTCTTTCACCTCAACCTGTTGTTAAGGAAGATTTTTAGCAGAGGCATTAGATGCACAGAAGATAATTACACACCATAACTATAGTTTAAGTAATTTCCCCTCTAAAACATGAGAAATTGGAAAGAGAAAGGATTATCCACATTTACATGTCTTTGTATGTAATTTTTAAAGAGACATTTATATAAGAGAAGACCAAAAAATAGGAAGTTGAATAAGGGTGGAAGAAAAATAGGCCTGATCCATACATGTATGGCTAGAATAGCTTCATCTCAAAAGCACATACCCTCAGGAATTTTGTTTTATACAGTAATGCCAGCCATTGCATGAGACAAAATACTGATGCGTAATTCTATAATAAAATATATTCTAGTCTTGAGAACTACAGAAAATGCAAAATCAGTACATTCATTAAAACACGTCTTGCTAACATTACTTGCAAATTTTTTAAAAAGTGTATTTTAAACACTGAATCTCTGAGAGCTAAAATAGCCATGGCYTCTTTTCAGACAGATAAATCAATGAGCGTGTCTTCTTCATACTCAGATTGATTCCAGACATTTAAAAGTTTCATTGACATGTTCAAATTGATACATTATGCATTACTCCTTCCCTCATCAGCCTGCTGCTGAGCCAAGACAGAGGTGCTTTCTGTCTCTGAATTTCCATGTCACCTTTCTCTCTGATTTATTTTAAGACAGTGAGTTCCTGAGCTTGGAGAAGTCAGGATATGCCTTCTTCATGCCCAGTATTACGGACTTGCAGTATGTCCCAGGTTCTCTGGCACTATTATAATTTGCGACAATAAAAATTCATTTGTTGAGGTATCTTAGCAATTCTTTGTAACAAAAGAAGCAAAGGATGGTCATCTCTGACATTAAAATATATTCTTATTTTTCTTGTGACAGTAGCATACTTTATCTTTATAGCCATCTAATGAACATAAAATCTGCGTGTTATGTTTTTGAAAGTTCTCATGGGCAAACAGAGGAAAATGAGTCTTTACTTTCTTGGTAATAATAATGTTTGGTAACCTACTCTTTTGAAAGCAGTTAATAAAAATGCACATCCTTTGTGGGAACTGAGCCTTGTCCTTGTGGACACAAAAAGAAGAAATCTTATTGATATTTATATAGTTTAAATTATGTTTTACCCATGCCACACTGTGTCCTCCTCTGATAGAGCCAAAACTACTTCAAAATCTTTCATATTCTGAYAGTTTATGTTCTGTAGCATTGAAGAGAATGTGCAAACAGGGCTTTTAAAATGCATAAGACAAGCCACTCTCCATCTTCCATTAAGGGAAAACAGAAAGATATTTTATAGATTTTAGTGGTTTGAACCAGGCTCTGCACACTTTTCTGTCCCTGTACAAAGCAGCAATGTAATACGTAATGATTCCCATACTCCCCTTGCCCCTAGGGAAACCCCACCTGTGCTACCTGTGCAATCATGACCAGTCTTTGGGGGTGTGTGATTTTCTTCATGGGTTATGAAGTGACTCRACAGAAGCACAGCTTTACTGTCCACAACATCTGAGAAACTTTGAACTGTGTTCTGTTCAGGGAGGTGTATTCAGTAAGATCAGCAATACTAACAGTGCTGCTTAGGCAGAGCAATTTTGGGGAGGGATTTTTGTTTGTGTGTAGCACAAGTTCTAGATCTGAGACAGGGTGGCAGGGTATATGCGTATTCTTGGAGTATGGCTTGTGTAATCATGTGGGAAATGACAYGTTTTAAATGTTAGAGTTTACTTCCCAAGAGACCCATTGCAGTGTTCCTCTATTCCCATAGGCTTTCCTGCTCAGAATGTAAACAAATTTCTGTTTGCAATATTTACTCATATTTTAATTGATCTCATTAATTCCATTTTGCAAAAGAATGCATGTCAGGTCTATATGTGGCAGAATAAAAGCTTCATTTCAGTCCTTTGAGGGTGGTCACAAAAATCAATGTTACAATTGCAGACTGTAAATTTAACTTTCTAAAAATTGTATTTGCTACCTTTATGCAGTGAATGAGTAAGAAACCAGAAGAGAGTTAAGGCTATCTAAGTGTACCAGGAGAAACCTGTATAAAAAAAGGAAATGGTAGGTAGCTTAGTCAACTGACTGGGGATTGATTCCTGTAATGAGGATAAAGGCCCAGTATGCAACAGTACCATTGATCCTGGGGATTTAGGATTAGTCTGTAAACATAAAAATATAAATATATAATTTTTTTAACCATTTGAGTTAATTCATTGATTTTATGTTGGTTATTTCCATTATCCTCACAGTTTTTCCTCAAGAATCCATTGGTTGATTCAATGCCTTGCTCAGTCAGAAGGAAGGAAATATTAACAACTATTCTGCTCCCTGGAAATACAGGATCTGCCAAATGTTGCCTTTTTCCAATTTTGCAGATCACTTTGGCAGTTCTTTTTTGTTTATGTTGTACACAGGCACCACTTTATTGCAGCTCACAAAAACAATCCAGTGCCCCTTGATGCAAGCTGAGGTACACGTCTTAAGCGCATTTTCTTCAGTGCTTCATCGGCATTTGTTCTTGTCACCCAGTGGAATAATATGACAGAAACAAATGACAGTGTGCTTCCTGCTTGCTAAATACAAAATGGTCTGCCCACAGCTAAGAGAACTTTTGCTTGTTTTGTTTTTGAAAGTGCTTTGTAGAAAATCAAATGCTAGTGAGAGATAGCACTCCTTTAACTCTTTTCTGATTTAATGTAGACCTGACAAACCTTCTGGGAAAAGGAGATCAATMCTTCTATTTCTTTTTCTTTAACATATTTATGAATTCTTAGCCGTGTCTTAGGACAAAAAGTGACAGATATAACTAGAATTCATATTATGTGAAATAGATAACTCCATATCATTGATATACAAAAGGAGCGGTGCCATAAAAAATAATCCCCAGAAATAAAAAACAAGACTGTATCATGGAAGAAAAGAAGAGGARCAGTGATTAACATCATAATTATATTCAGTGTGTTGGTTGTGTTTTACCAGTAAAAAATTGAAATGGAGCAAGCTAATATTTCTAATTTACATTTAAATACTTTTTAGAAAACAAACAGTCATGCAATTAATACCTGAGGGAATACATCATCATAAATACTCTGCTCAGATAATACCAGAGTGCTAATAATACGGAGGCTATGTATTTTTATTAACTGCTTTCAAAAGAATAGCAAAACCCCATCTATTCCAAAATCTTTTATCTCTTTGCTTCCTTAAATTCTTAGTTTCTTTTCAGTATCTTTTTTATAGAAAATAGTTAGGAATTAAATCAATGATATTTGAGGGCTACCAAACATAATTACTGTAGCCCAGGAAAGTGGCGAATATGCAAGCTCAAAATAAATTTCATTCAAAGATCATTAAAAATGTAGTGGAGACTACTAATCTTTGGAGTGGAAATATGAAATTTCCCTGGGAAGCTACGTTCCTGATATGCATTTCTGATAGAYTGCTTTTCATGTATAAAAAATTTACATTTTGCATTGCTGTGGAAACATAGTTTGAAGAATGGATGACACTGTGTGAATTTGAAACCCAGAAGCAATTTTTTCACTGCTGAAAAATTATTCATACCTCCAAAAAACACTACAGAAGTCTCTAACGGAGTTTTCCTATATGCAAATTTGTTAATATGGAAAAAAATTAAGCCTACTTATTATGYGCTATGTACGCTGACATAATCATAATGAACACTGGAAGTTAGGCTGTGATGGAAAGTGTTAAGAAAGTAGCTAGATCATTAGGAAATTGTTTACTTTGGGAAAGCAACTGGATTCTGGGCTAGTCTTTGTTTTGTTTTTTGACAGAAAGCYTCAGGCAGCTGACAGACTAAAACAAAATTGTAACTGTGATCACTGCCTTCAACCAACCTTCTCCCCTGTGAGGTGTTTCACAATACGGAGAGGTATCTGTTTTCATAACTGCTTGCCAGCATTTGGGAGACAGAACAGAGGGACATAATGCCTTGCAGATTTTCTTGCTGCCAGAAGATTTTGTAAAATGTTCCCATTCCCCTCACAGAGAAGAAGGAAAGGTGGCCATTCTCTTTTGTTCACAGTGTGAGATGTCAGAATGACCCATGCTGTTCTGGTCAGGTCCCTGTGCACGCAAGTACAAAGTGCAGTGGACTCCTGTCAGCAGTTTGTAATCCCACAGACCAGAACCAGAGAATGTAGGAAGGTCTGAGTTGGAAAGGACATTAAAACCCTCCAGTTACAACCCCCTGCCATGGCCAGGGACACTTTCCACTAGACTGGGTCGCTCAAAGCCTTAMCCAAAGCTGGCCTGGAATCTTCCAGGGATGGGGCATTCAGCCTGTTCCTGTGCCTCACAACACTCACAGTAAAAAACTTCTCAAGATCTAATCTGAACAGACTGTTTTTTCATTTGCAGCCTTTTCCCTTTGCCTTGTCTCTACAGGCCTTGTAAAAATTTCCTTTCCTTCTCTCTTGCAGGCTTCCTGCAGACCCTGGCATACAGGGAATGCTGTTACAAGGAGATTTCTCCTGGCTGAACAACCCCATCTYTCATATAGAAAGCATCTCCTATTTTGGTCACTCCAGCAAATGTTAATACATTAATGCCAAGGCAAGACAGTGCAAAAACATCTGACACAGCTAATAAAATTTTCATATTGTTTCTAATTCACTTTTTATACAATGGGCAAATAAATTATATTACATTTGCATTCTGATCTGGACATTCACAGCYCTCAAAACACTCTCATTCTTACTCTTGCTATATCTGAACATAGGAGGGCTCTTTTGGATAGTTAAGAGAAGAAAACAGCTTTTTAATCACAGAAATGTAGACTCATTCTCAGAATTTTGTAACTTCTGGTTGCATAACTATTCATTTAATAGTTGCATAGCAGCAATTTACACATAATTGTTTTACATAAAGTCAGACTTTCCACAGAAAGCAAGGAATACGTTTGGAGAAAATAAAAACTTGTCAATTTATTCCAGTCGCATCATCTGGAAATTTATCTGTAAATATGTTTCAAACCAGGGTCCCCTATTCTCAAGATGTTTCATTCTTTCACTGAATTTTTTCTAACCTGAGCAGTGAATTCTACCCAGATTTGACTTTAATGGACAATAAGCTGATGCAGAGAGAAGCCAGGCATAATTAAGGTCTGCATTTTTAGCAGTTTTCCCCCTCATATCTTCACTTCCAAAMCATTCTTTTTCGTGTGTTGATTTTCCATTCCATTTCTGTCTGGCTGCAATTTGAACATTATCTGAGATAAGAGTGACAGGTTTTCCTTGTGATAGTTCCATGAAGCCAAACACTGACTCATTCCTTCTGTATATCAAAGTCTGAAACAGATCAAATAAAACCAGTCTAAGAAGTATTTCACTCTCTCTTTTCTCCTCTCTTGGAGACACTGATGTATGCCTTTTGGGGGGAAAAAATGTCCTGCTCTCCCATCCATGGTGCTGACACATTGGTCTTGTCACTGCACAGTGACTGATAATAATATTGGTTGAAATCACTTTCAGATATACTCGCGACCAAATGTGGTTTAAACCAAACTTGAAATGTCATTCATGTTATAATTGCTTGTGGAAAATGGTCTGCATGGTTTGTATTGTTACTGTTATGTTGGGGTTTTCTTAATGTCCCTCTCCRAATTGTGCAATGAAGCAGTGAGGCTATGCTAGTGACAATCTTKTCAGAAAATTCACATCTAATTCAATTCAGATTTACCTATTTTTGAGATGCAGAGAATTATTTATGTATCTATAGATAGTTGTATCTCTGGGTATAGCTAAAAAATTGCATTTCAGATTGTTTATCAAATCTTGAAGAAAATTATCCATAATTAGATCATTCACAGGGTTTCATGTTTTTAATTTGTTTTTTTTCTGAGTAAGCCCTACCAAGCTCAGAATTATTTTTGTGCCTTTGGTAACTTTAGCCTTGCTGGTGTGCTGATTACCATGTATACAGAGGTTTTAGTAAAGCATTAAGAGAAGTGTGACCAACAGAGCACTGGCCAAAACGAGACCAGTTTAGCAGGGCTGGAGATCAGAAGAAAGAGAAGAAAGAAAGAAGAAATCTGATCAAAGGAGGTAATTGTCCTGCTCTACTCTGAACTGGTGTGGCTTCACCTCAAGAACTCTGTGAAGTTTTGGGTGCCAAAATATAAGTGAAAAAAATATAAGAGTGTGTCCAAAGGAGGGGAAGGGTCTGGAGGGGAAGCCATATGAGGAGTGGCTGTGGTCACTTGATCTATTCAGTCTGGAGAAGAGGAGACTGAGAGGAGACCTCACTGCAGTCTGCAACTTCCTCATGAGGGGAAGAGGAGGGGCAGGCACTGATTTCGCCCTGGTGGCTGGTGACAGGACTCAGGGAATGTCATGAAGCTGTGTGAGGGGTAATTTACCTTAGATATTAGGAAAAGGTTCTTTGCCCAGAGGGGGTTTGGGCACTGGAACGGCCTCCCTAGATAAACACTCACAGAACCAACCCTGACAGAGTTCAAGAAGCATTTGGACAATGTTCTTGGGCAAATGGAGTGACTCTTGGGGGGGTCTTCCTATGCAGGGTCAGGAGTAGGATTCTTGTGAGTATCTTACAACCCAGGATATTCTATGATTTTTTGATTCTGTGACCCAGTAAAGTAAGACTTTGTTATCACTCTCTGTGTTTCAGAACAATCAAAATGCTCCTATTTCTAGTATTCTTAAACCTGATGTGTTTTATAGATACTAAACTGTGTTTAAAATAAAATAGCATATGCAGAGTTAAGATCAGCTGTTATTCCAATTGTATATGAGACAAAGAGGTAACTCTAGTCTTGGAGGTACAGGAGGCACAAGGAGTCATGAAGTTTAAAATTAAAAATAGCATGCCACTGAAGTGTGATGAAGTTATAACAGCTTTATGGCCATTTCTCCAGTAGGCTGCATTTGCTTTACAGGCCTTGGTGTGCCATTAAATTCACTGTGAAAAGCAAGTTGGGAAAGAGCAAAGAAATTTCATGTCCATAAATATATAGGGAATTAAAATTGTTCCTTGACTGTGAGGGAGTCAAAGGATTTGGTTAATAACAATATTAATCATTTTCTAATTCTCCTTCTTCTTTCCCACGGAGCATATGGATGTGGTCTTATTTTGATGAAACATTTGCTGGCAGTAGAAAATTTAAAGAAAGCAGATTAGCATTATGTATTGCAACACTATGTTTTTCAGTGCTTTTATACCTTAAAAATATCAGCAAGGAAAAAACAAATCAATCTGAATTCCCAGGGAGTATGGTAATGCCCAGATTCTGGAGAATCGTTAAGTCAAAGCTTTTCCATTAAGTCCGACACACAAAATTAAATTTTGCCCATACAAAAGCTACTATATTTCTTGCTGTTGAGACACACCAGGTTTTTTTTAACACACATACAGAAAGACTCGGGAAAAAAAAAGAAGAAACAGTCTCAGTCCATTGCAAGGTGACTAGAGGATTAGTTGCTTCTGGGCATTAATAGAAGTTGAAACCCAGATCCTTGACAACCCCAGACCTGCAGGCCTCAGGTCTATGAATATGTTCTGCCTAAGCATGAGGATTTGCCCTGGGACCTCAGAGTGGCTGACAATTTTTCAGCTTGGCTTTAATATTATTTGAAATCACTGAAATAATTAATTTTAAGAAATTTTTCATGCTTTGTTTTTGCTGTAAGGGATTTTACTAGACAGGTTTAGTGAAGCTTACCAAGCTTTTGTTTTTAAGAAGAAAATGGCAGTCTGCAAACAAGGCTTTGCTGTGTATCACAAACATTTTTCACTGGCGCTTGACAAATGAGGGTATAACTGAAGGAGGCTTGAGAAAGGGAGATTTTTGCAGACACATAGCTAATTGATAATCCAATTTGCTCGTGCTCAAGAGAGGTTTTCATCAGCTAGTCACTTTTTGCACAAAGCTTGTCATACGTTTAACCAAAAGATTCCCCCAACAGATAACTCATTTATCTTATTTTATATTACTTTATTGATTTTATGCTATAACATATCAAATGTTATGATTACAATTTGAAAAACATCCTATCTCTGTGACTTGAAAAAAGAAACCTTGAATGTCCTCCAGCAATAAGATAAAGTACATTGTTGAAATTATATCTGTCAAAAAAGATTTCTGAAGGCAAGAGATTATCCAAGTTAGCAAGCAATTTAGCAAATTAGAGAAGAATAACAGTAAACATYCAGATTAAATTAGTGTGGAAGTCTGTATTATGATTGGGATAAAAAAAAATATCCTAATAGTTTTGACCCTTTGAATGATCACCTACTGTCATCAGAGTACAGTTAAGACAATGTTGTGTCCTTGGGACACATATACGCTGAAAAAGGAAACCAGTGGTTTCTGTTGGTGTTCTGCATCTGGTTATTTATTTTCAAACATAKATATTCATACACAGACCAGAATTTAGAGTATGTGCTGTAATACTTGTGTCTATATTGCATTTCATTCCTGATGGTGATGAAGCAACTTTGGATACCTCTGCAATGCAAAATAGAATACTGACTTGTGATTTCTACAGTTATGTGCCTGGAACAGATTTCAGAGTTAAATACCCTCAAACAAACAGACAAAATATCCCAACAAAACACTTCTAAACTTTTTGGAGAAAATGACCAAAACCCTTTTGTTTTGTAGGGTAGAAGAGATGTAAATTCAAGTCTTTATGATTATGAACCATATTTAAAATAGTCACATCTTGTCTCCACTGTAAGACAGGACCCCAGATGAGGAGACAGATATAATAGGCTGCCTGGAAAGMGGTAATTCAGTCATGTACATTAGGGGTTTGTGCTGTGCCATTACTCCCAGATGGAAACAAAGCTATACAGAGCTTTTTGCCTATGGCATGCTATTGGTTGGCATCACATTTAGCAAAACATTGCAGTCTCCTTTTAAATTCAATAGATGYGATTTCTTCATTGCCTGTTTTCAGATATGGAAACTGACAATTTTTTAATGCAATATAGATGGTCATTTAGTATGAAGTTAATATTTTCGTTTATACAGTTAGCTGTGTGTTCCCRCTAAGGGACAATTACGCAGCATATTGCATATTTTGTGTCTTCTAGTATTTGCTGTGAGTGATAATAAAATTCTGTGTCTGTCTCCTTGAAAGATTCTATTTTGCTACAATGGACATGGGGAGTAAAAGTTTAATTTTAATGTACCTACCAGAACAGCAACAATGATTAAAAAAATGATTTCTTTGTATTGGCAGGATCAATTTTATAATGAAGCAAAACCCTCCCGCAATACTTATTGATATTTTCRCAGGTTTTTCCTGTGCCAAAATTAAAAAGTTTATGTTACAAGTTTTCTTCAGTTGCTTTTATTGAGGGATAATTTTTCCTCAAGCCTCTAAACTGTTATTGGCTAATCAACAAGTAACACAATGTATAATTAAAACCAAACCAAACCAACCAACCAACCAACCAAACACAAACAAAACTAATTTTTATTGTATCTGTCATCTTTTATTTGAAAAATGCAAACACCAAYCTTTCTTAAATACAAATTTTGCATTGTGTGAAAAAAAACCTTGCGATGTCTTTTTGAAAATGCAAGGGATTTTTAGGAAGTGTTTTCTAATTCTCGTACTTCAGTCAGTAAGAACAATGTCTTCAGGTAAATAGTTTTAGTTCAGCACAGAAAGATAGGACCTAAAAGGAAGTGATTACACATTGCAAGTCTTCCACCAGTAGTACCTTAGTGTTATATCCTTCCAGGATTATTAGAGTGATGATGTTGAATTAATCGTARCTAAATTGAGCTTAAGTTGTTACATTTCAAGAAACAAAATGCAAGATAAGTCTTATGCTAAACTCTTTGCATGTTGATAAAGATTTCAGAGCAGTCTGTTCTGTAAAAATGCCTTTTAGGAGTTAGCAAAATACAAGCTTAGAATCCCACTCTATTAGTGTCTTGTAACCTTTTACTTCTCTTTCAAGGAACTTTCAGTAGTCTAGAACAGGGCAGAGCAATATCTAGAGAAGATTTCTAAGCAAATTGTACTTTGTGTATTGATATAGCAGCTAAGTAGTCAGACATGAAAAATGTTAATGATTTCTTTTCCTTCTGAGAAATCTCCTCTCTACAATAACTATGGGGTAGATGCCAGACTCAAGGATGACTTGGACATTTGTGTCTCACCTTCAGTTGTAGAAACTCAAATCCTAAATAAGTATCACTCTTCAAAGTTGATCTCAGTAGAGAGGCAGTCAAACCCAGTGTATCAAGCCAGTAGCTTTATTAAATCTGCCTTAAGGAGTACTGAAAATGAAAATATATTTAAAAAGTTTTGCAGAATATGAAGAGCTTTGGCAGCAATTTATTTGYACCTGTTTTTATGGTTCCAGCCTCAGACTGTAGGGTATAAAAGTATTTCTGTCTCCTATTCATTAGAAATCCAGCAGGGGACTCTTGATTTGAATGGGCTGACTTGAAGGTCAACTATCGGTTTCCATTCTGTGAAAAAAAAAAAAAGTTCTGGGTACAAAAATTAATTAGGTTTTACAAATTTCTGTAAAGCGCAATATCTCTTCATCTTAGAGATAAGCTATTTCAAATGAATCATAGCCTTTCTGCTTAAAAGAGGAAAATCAAGGAGAAAAATGACAATAATGGGAAGTCCTTTCTGATTGTGATGATTTAGTTCACTACTCTGCTTCTGTTATTTATTGTGGTAAGGCAACATGGTGTTCAGAAGCACGAAGGATCTGGTTGTTCCTCATCATGTTCATGTGTGATTCTGAGTGCCCAGGACAGTTTTCACAATATGGCATTACAAAAGACTTCAAGTATAATAAAACATTTCCTATTGCTAGCCCTGTCCCCTTGGCACTTCCAGTCTCTCAGAAAGGTCAAGCTCTGAGCTCAGTACACCAGATTTCTGGGGCCTTGACAAAGTCTGTTTAGTAACAAAATCTAAAGAATGTATCATCTGTCCAAGACATCCATTCAGTATGGTAAGGGAATACTGTGTGTAGTCCCAKTCAAAGAAAAATGAACTCATCTATGGCTGGAATTTGATGGACATTTGCAGCTCTAGTTGGGCATATTTTAAATATATTCATAAAACTATGAAATGGGGTTAATGTGGGGTTAATAAATCTAAGGGCTAGTTCTTCTTTTCCAATAAAAACTGCCACATCTGGCTCCTTTCATTTTCACTTGAGGTGAAACTATGAACATTTGATCCCAGTTATTATCGAAAAGGCAGATTTTTCTGGGAATATTTTATGATAGAGTTAGTCTTTATCTTTTTTTTAAATATTCATCTAATATTTTGCCTCTTCTACTTGAAAACTTCTCAGTGATTTTAACTGTAGACCTTTGAGTCCCCTTGTCTAAAAGTTTTGCACACAGACACAAATGCACCACAAAACAACCCCATCCAACCAAACATCTCAGGAAGGTTGAGATAATAGTGATGGTTATAACAACAGCAGTGAGAGCAGTTTCAGAGCAGTGGGGGCAAGATCAGGCCCTGTGTCTGACTCTGGAGGCAACTGCACTAAAATACTGCTTCAGGGGAATAAAATTCTACTTCTTATGTTGTWATTGCTATTTAGCTGAAAAAGAATKTGCTAAGGAATTATTTTAACTGAAAGACATATTAATTTTTTTATTGCTTTTGCCTTAAAAACAATTTAAACAATTTTTATTGAAGCAACTTTACTTTCCCACATACATACAAATATTTATTCTCCTTAACTCTCATGAGCTTATTGATTTCTGTTGCCTTGCTTTCATTTGATTCTAACACAAACTGTCTTTGTTTTGCATTCTATAAAAAAAAAAACCCAAAACTTTTTGGAAAGTTTGACAAGCTAGTGCACTGCTACCTAGTCTGCCTAAAGTATTCTGTAGGGATAAAGACATTTTGTGTTGCATTTAGGTATTCTTTCTTCATACCACTACTGTATTTTATATTTTCAGTGCCTTAAGTAGCTGATTGATAGTAATTACYTGTATAATGTACACTGGGGCTGTGCTGTTGCATATGTAACTCTCTCAGGTAATGGGTTCACTTTGAAGAGCACAGCATGAAGTGATTGAGAGGCTGGGGTCAGAAACAAGTGTACATGAGTCCTGTATACTGTTTCTGTCCTTTTCCATGTGGGGGTTCCTTTCCTGTCCTCACTGCTTTTACAAAAAAACAAAAAACAGGCTGAGAAGGTTGCATTCTATGTCGTAGTCATAGTCAGAGCCAGAGCACAAACCCAAGCCTAATCTTGGACACCCAGACCAGTACCATTCACTCAAGTGTACAAGTTACATGGTATTTGTGCTGAAAATATTATAGGGCAAAATCATTTCAGTTTTGTAAATTATAGACCGGTTTTTTCTTTAGCTTGAAATGCTTACATCAGAAATAATTTATGTTTTTAATCATCCTGGAATAACTAACACAATTTTTCTCTCTACATGAACAATTCTGGCTAGAAAAAAAACCCTGTTATAATCTGAATAATATGCATGTTTGGTAGAGAAAAACTGGTAGAACTGCAGTGTCTTGTTCTCACTTTTATTCCTTGCAAAAGCAGGGAAAGGGAGAGGATTGATAAGAGGATTTCTGTTTTACTGGGTTCCTGTTTTCCTTTTAACTTCAAAAAAGTTATAGTTGWTTTTGATAGGAACAGTGCTTTTCACTAAAAAAAAAAGATTATTGCCTAGCAGACATTAACTTGTGTCATGAGGATAATTATATTTTCTTAAATGTGAGAAATGTTTGGATTTGTGGCTAGCTAAACCTGTCAGTGTTTGCAGTGTTTACAGGAGAACACCMAGCCTTCAGAGTTCAGTATCCCTTTATTGTGCTTACTGTTCTTGTGAAAAGATGCCTCTCGAAAGCCARTATAATCCCTATGAGTAATTTCCTTAAGAAAACTTTGGCAGTGTATTCCTGGCCTGAATTCTTCTCTGGCATGAATGAAACAGCCCACACAGCTGATTCTTGGTTACTAGATACCTACAGACTATAAATCACACAAAGTAGAAGCAACTGTAATGCTTGACAAAAATAACTGACTTTTTCTAAWTAAATTATTGTTATTTTGATTGAGCAAGATTGAGCCAAATTAATCACTATTTTTTTGAATATTAGAATGCCTTAAAGTTTAGAAAGAACTTGGGATCTAGATCTTTAAATTTATCTGGAATTATGCATCTATATACGTTTTAGGCTGGAAAAAAAACTCCTGTGAACACACTCTGGACAATTGTAGCTGTTTAGAGAGCAGTTTGGAGAAGGACAGATGTTCCCCATGACACCCATGAGTAATTTCCTTTTCATAATTGTTACCATTGCTGTTGAGAAGTAATTACAATATTTAGCTTAGATGTCTTTACCAATCCTCCCTAAGAATACCACTGGTATTTTAGAAAGCAAGAGCAAATGTGAGTTTCACTTGTGTGAAAGCTTTGTGCAGTTCCTGTGTAGGAAGTTTTACTTCTGTACTGTACAGTTCTTCCTGAGCACATATATAAATTGAACTGCGTAGCATAACAAAAGCACTCTTACAGATTTTCAGGAGTATAACTGTTATGTGGAGACAAACTGAGGATTGTAAATTCAGCTAGATGTGAATTCATATACTTCTAAGACAAAAATGTAGGGCATATTTATTGCTCAGGTGAATTGATTGTGGAGGTGTAACAATTGCTAAATCCATCGTCTTGGCATAGATAACCAATTTTTCTTTCAACCTTACWGCAGAAAAATATCTACCCAAAAGCCCATTTCAAAGTAAATTTAGGAATATTGCAAGGAGGTTATTAGCAAGAGAAGGGTGGGGTTTTTTGCTGATCTATATGTCATTGGAAAAGTCACTGCAGTAATGAAATGTTTGGGTCTAGAATCTGTACTTTAAATGTCTTTAAATAAATTTCACTGTRTATCTGGTTTTGAAAACTGCAAATATTCCTTCAGTTTCACTCCTCAGGCAACTTTGCATATGCCTGATATTATACTTATGAAACAGCTGACCCATATGATAATTGATCTTGAATTTTTTTATGTAGTACAGGCAAAGAAAATAAGCAAATACGTTCTTTCTAATGTGAAATGTATTGGGTTTTTGTCTCACCCAAATGACATTCCTTTTGAATAGGAATCAGTGATGCTTCTATTTTGAGAAGTAAAACAGAAGTCATGAGGTCTCCAACTGATAAGGTGTACAATATAGGTTTAATGCTTCGACAAATTAGAGGAAGGCTTGTTCTTTGATAGTCAATGGAAATTGGGTTGTATTTCACCCTTGTTCATTATAACTCAAATGACCACTCAACAGATCAGGGTCCCAATAACAGTTACTTCTATTAGGAATCAGAGAAAGAAAAATCAGAGAAATGCTTTGTTTGATTGCACACATTTCCTAGTATTTGAGTATTTTAGCGGCGTTGCTTTGAGGTGTGATGGGTTTCTGTTGTTTGGTGTTTTTATAAGGAAAAAATAATTATCTAAATCTAGAACTTAAATACCCAGTAACCATAGATAAACCAAATACCTTTAGGAAGTGAACACATCAGCCCATTTGTATCCTGATGTTCAGTTACTGAATAATCTCTGAAGCACAACTGATTAGGAATGTATGAATTACGATGTTTTCCCTGCCTTCATATTTGTGGGATATAGGAAAATAAAATATTTTAGTTAGAAGATAAAAATTGAGAACATCAATGACAAAAATTATTTAACTCTAAGAATTATCTCCTTACAGGAAATAGAACAGGAAAATTGTTTATTATTTGAATAGATAATCAAAAGAAAATACGTACACTTAAAATACATGCCTGGARTTTTAATATTTCTGCTAGAAACAGACAATTATCTTGGGTTTTAAACAAAAATCTAAAATAAATTTAAAAAAAAGAAGAAATTCACTGTAATTAAAATTATGCTATCTTTTGTTAAGGCTATAGGCAGACCAGGTGTTGCTCCTTCCCTGATATTGAGTTGTGAGCTGAGTTAATAGAGGCACTTTGAATATACTTTTCTTCATATTAAGTGGTTACATTTTGCCAAAAAAGTCAAGGCTTTATTATTACGACAGCTGTTTCTCTTGCTTTTTTTGATATATATTCAGTTTAAAGGAGAAAATGACAAACTGATGTCAGGTGACCATATCCTTTATTTTCTTACCAAAGTCTCATAACTGCCCATTCTGCCCTCCAAGTGATAAAGTCAGACATAGAAATATTGGCAATATGTTCAGAAACACAAGTATCTCTTTTATTATAGAGCCCATCTAGAAAATAAAAGCTATATTGTTTTTAGCAATTACAGCATTTTTTGCCCCCAGCTAGAGGCGCTCCTTTATGTCATTAGAGATGATAAATGATCATTGGGCCAGAACCTGCCCCCAGTGCCCAATTTTTTGTTTCTACTTTCCTTTGTATATCTCTTTCCATTGCCCTATACTCTGTGTTCAATTTCTCTTTGCAAAGAGCGTGCAGATAAGGTGTAACACATTAGCATATCTGATCAGTGATGCTAAATATGTAACAGCTCAGCTATATATGACTACAGAAATAGGAGTGTAACAGAAAAAAAGTGTTTTTGTTTTTGTGAAAGCCTGATTTATGATTCAAATTTATTGCAGTGAGCCATGAAGGTAAGAAATCAATAAGAACAGAATGCTAGCTCCACTAAGAAGATCAGGGTGCAGCAAAATCACAAGTTTTTTCTGATTTCCCATGAAAGGTCTGCCGGTCCCATCATTGCATTATTGCCCCTGAATTCTGCACAGTAACAGTGGAAGAATATATACAGTACTCATAAAACAAATGAACCTTAAAACACTGGAGAAATGAACATAATGGTGTCATATGAGAAAGTTCTCCACCTTCTCCATCTGCTCTAAAACAATRAGATTATCGTGAGTTATAATTTCCTGTAACAGGATCTGTAATCTGTATGAAGAATTCTCATATTCCCAACAATGCAGCACAGCTGAAAAGCTGAATTAGAAGTATTGTTTYCTGTCTTCTTGTGTCTCTTCCCATCCTGATAACGTTATATTTTGTGGGAAGGAAGAAGAGGAAAGTAGTGGAGACAGCATAAAATAAAGCACTAAATAACCTAATTTTAAAGACTAAAATTAGGATGAAATACTTAAGAAAACTGCTAGGTTTTGGTGTATATAGTAAATATACTTTATTYCTGAAGTGCTCCTTTGAGCTTCCATGGGTATTTGGCTGGTTTCAGCACAGTTTACTATTTAGAAAAACAATACAAATGGCAAAAACTCCTCATATCAGGGCACTCCATTGACAGAAGGGATTTGGAGAARAAACAAATATCTAATTTCTTATTAGGCAGGTTTGTACATGGACCCTGGAATCAATGATTAGAGTTATGTAYAGGGAATAATGCATGAAACTTCCTTGTACTTGAATATTGTGTATGGGTCCACACACCAGTGAGGGTTATACCAAAAAACAGTACTGGTCAGAAGTGGAAAAAATTAACAGAATGACCAGAAGGATCCTTCAAGATACATTACTCATGTGCCCTGCTAACCTTTGCACATTGTTTTCAATCAAATATCCCATCCCTTACTTTTAAATTGCTTAGGGTAATTTATTAAGGGACCTGCATGTTACATAGCTTCACAAATGACTCAGGGAAGAGGTGTGAGGATCAGAAGTGGGGCTGAACCTGCTGTACTTTAGTGGGAGAGATGCTAAGCAGTGCTGTGGAAGTGGATAAATCCTATTTAGAGTTAAAAGAATCACAATGATATATTATCAGGGAAAAGGTGTGCTGTTGTCRCATACAGAAATAAAGCAGTATTATGGGAATGTCCTCTGAAAAAGACAAAAAAAAATCCAGAAAAGAAGATACTTTTGAAAAAAATACATCTTCTGTTGTTTTTCTCAACTGTATTTGGAATAGCATCATATTACATCTCTGTTGCAGGAYAGGACTTGGTTTGAAAAAGTACCAACTTGAAAAGAAAGGCCAGAAACCGCTTGACTAAATTAAAGGTATTCAGTTTTTACATTTAACTGATGTGCAGTCAAATGCAACCTTCATGTAAAACACAGGACTTTCAGTTACTTTCARTTACTTTCTATCTTTTAGTAAATATTACCACTGTTTTTCTGTTTTTCTCTTTCCTGCACAAAATGTGCAGCTGCTTTTGAGAGAGTTAAATTACATATGCAACTATAGTGAATGATGATAATGGGGGTGAGATGAGAGAGTTGCTTTGATGTTTGCATGCAATCATTTATACAAGCAAATTCTACATTTGACTTGRTTCCCCATAGTTTTAACAGTGGTGTTTGCCAAAGAGCACTTTTAAAAGTGGATAAAACATTAAAATATTATAAAGCTCTTTGAAAAATATTTAGTTTGATGTCTATGGAGAGGGAAGCGATTAGAAGAAAAAAAAAAACAGGAAAGATTAAATTTCCAATTTTGAAAAATTTCCCATATAGACTAAAAAGAAACCCCACAGTTATCACATTTTCAAATTGAAAAGTTCAGTTGTCTCTTGGAATAGTTTCATATGTTCTCTAATAAAATATATGAAGCTCTTAATTAAAATAGGATGTTTCCAATTTATGAAAAGATGAATGTTCATATGTTATATTAATAGATGTTATGAACGTGTTTGGTTCATGTTAACTTCTTAGATAACACTTGAAATTTATACTTGAAGCAATGAAGTAATCAAAGTATTGATTCTTTTGTTCTGAAAAAATGATTTCCTACCAGTGTCAATCTTCTGCAACATGTGACAATAAATTGCACTGCTTCCCAAACCCAGACACTGAGTGGCATCCCTTGATAGTTCATTGGTGACAGGACAAGACAAGAGGAACTTTATTAACACAAAACCTGACAACAAGCAGAAGGTCTTCTGTTTTACAGTCTCTTCCATAATCCTTTTTCCACCTTTGCCCTTCTCTGTAGCAGGTGAGTGCTAACCAGAACCATGTAAACTTGCATTTAAGTTGATTTGAATTAACTTCTAAAATTCATTGCACTTCAGGACTCACCAAATTATGCAACACTGTCTGCATTGCAGGACTGAAAAGCCTTTTMAGAAAAGAAAGTAACTGTGCAGTTTTGCTCTGATTAAGGAGCAGAGCAGAAACACATTAGCCCTAGAGCATTCCAGGGCATCACTTACAATCCAAAAAAGTCTAAATCTGGTTTTCCCATTTCTGGTCTAGTAGGGAATAATTTTCCCTAGCTTATTTATCAGGAAGTTATTTTATTTTCTTCCCTTTATTGAATTTTAACTGTGCCAATTGCCAAAACAGGAAAACAAATTTCTGTTCTTTTACTCTTTGCTGGCTTGACTTCACAAGTTGGTTTTTTTGCTTTCGCATTTTCTCCTTTATCCTTTTTTTTTTTTTTTTTTTTTTTTAAAGAAGAAAATTAATCATGCTTATTTCTGATTAACTACAGAATTACTAATGTGATGAATAGAAATCTCAGTGAATTAATTAATGTATGTTCTTGTTGTGTATGCAGAGATCCCAAGCAGCAGAAGCAACAACTCTTCCTCAGATCTTATGACTTCTTTCTTAATTACTCTATCTTCCATTTTATGATTTCTCATGAAGTCCATGTAATGGAAAGCAGAAATACAACATATAAATCAGTGTGCTCCTGCCCTGGATACCTGTGCTCAGCATGAGAGAAGTCCTGTTTTTGTTGCTGCTTCTTCTACATGGGCTTTGCAGATAGAGGAGAGCAAGGGAAATTACTCCTTTTTAAACTCCAGCAGAACAAAGCAGCTCCATTCTCTCCAATAAATGAAGCAGTCCAATGATACAGAATTGCTGCTACACATCTTAGTCTCTTTTTCCAGAAGTGCTTTTGTTTTTGATTCCAGCAGTGATCAGATGGAAAATACCCGCAAGCATTTTCCATGCCAAACCCTGGAACCCAAATCTGACTCCTGGCAGCTCCCTCTGGGTCCCCAGCGTGCCTGCGTTCTTGGATGCATTGAGGGGCAGTGTTTTGGCACAAGAACAGGGAGAGGGACAGTCAGAGCAGGCAGATGGATGCGGATGCCCGGGGCTGTGGTGAGTCCAGAAGCCAGCTTGTCCATTCCGTGGGTGAGCGGGCAGCGCCTCGCATGCCACACGCTTCAAATGGAAGGAAAGACAGTGGGGTTTTGACTCAACAAACGGCAAGTTAGACCTTAACAGCAAGTTAGACCTGAACCCGTGGATGGACAGGTTTGGAATCTCCTGATGTTCTCTAGGAGCCCAGTGGTCTGAGATAGAAAGTGTTGGCTTTACATGGGCTGCTCTATAGAGAGAGTAATCGATGTAACTCTTGTGTCGCTCTTGGTCCTRTGGGCAAGGTAAGTGCATTTAGGGGTCATGTTGTTCCTTGAGGGTGAGGTAGGTAAAGCTGGGCATATTTGCAACAGCCTCTGGTATCTAAATTCAGTAATTGGGAAAACTACACCCAGTTATGTAACATTTGGCTGCAATACGAACATAAAATTGCACAAAAGGAATCACAATTCCCGTTCTCTGTAGGTCCATTGAGCTCACTGGCAAGATTTTCTTTACAGAACACAGATTTAGGATAGCAGCCAAAACAGGAGTCTCAAGTCCCAGGTAAGGAGTCTTTATCTTGAAAAAATTAATAGCAATCTTAAAGTGGGTTTTTTTTGTCAGTAGGTTCTTTTAACCCTTCATTTTGGGATATGATAAAAGACTTTGGGACTTCAGTTTTGTTCGAACATTGAAATGTTCTCATATCCAGAGTTATCTGGTATAGTGTTCTTGGGAATGTGCATGTACACTGCATACACTTTTCCACTGGAACCAATGATTTTTAATAATTATTAGTCTATATTATTTACTTAAGGGTTTGAAGTGTTTCTAAGTTTTAAGAAGATTTTTAGGTAATTTGCCGAGCAGTTAAAACACAGATCCCTTAACACAAGGAAAAACTAATTTGGCTAAACCAGCTCAAACCAGAGTGTTTTTTTTTTTGTGGTGGGAGCTAAGGCTAGTAACCTTCTTGTAATGTCAGAGAGGTAATTACTGCTTGTCAGTTGATTAAGCACCTACTGCTTTTTATTGTTCTTTTCTTTTTCCTCCTAAACATTTTTTTAATCTTATTTATCAGATATATTTGCAAAGTAACATGGCAGTTAAAGCCATGTTCAACCTTGAGCTGCATAAAGCAGAGATATTAATGCCTCTCGTGGAGCAGGAAGATAATAGACCCTATCTATATAGTGACAATGAAGGTGGAATATTGCACTGAGAGCTTTAGACACCTTATTTCTTGAAAAATGTAGACAAACTGGATGGAATTCAGAGAAAAGACAACGGATAATAATCATAAAGATGGAGAGTTTGCTACATAAAGAAAGATTAAAGGAAACTCAGCTGTCAACTGCAGCAAACAAAAAACTTCAGATGATAAATTCTCCAAACCTTATTTATAAATATAAACCTGCATATGTATAACTGCTATAACATTCACAGTGTTTTCCACTTCATATTCCAATGGCAAATAAAATGCATTTTTCTGCAGACTGGAGATTAGCAGGCAATTCAGGAGCTACTGTGGGCATCAGAGTAAACTTCAGCAGGAGGACAACTTTCTTCCATCACACCATGTTAATTAATCTGCAAAACTATTACACTGGTTTAACTCATTCCCCAAATAGCCTAGAACTTCGTGTAAGCTTCAGTCATGCAAGCTAGGATACAGATGTAGGCATAGCATTAATATTTCACTCAGTAATTCAGTATCCCAGTTCCCAGTAACTGGAGCTCAAAAATGGATAAAAGTCATCATACTGGCTTCTTGGATAAATACTCTGCTTCTGCCCTAGCATCAGCTTAAATCAAACTGGAATTCAATTCTGAGATAAGCCTAGCAAAGGTCTGTGATTTTGCGGAGCAGCTGAGGTGAATGTTTAAATTTGGTTTCTTATCTCTTTCGAGGGACTACTCCAGTCTTACTGCCTTTGCAGCCATTGAAAAATTGACAATGGCTCTGAATGGACTCAGGCTGCTCAAGTAGGACAGTGAGRTGGAAATATAGCAAGGTCTGAATTTCAAGTAAAATATATCCAAAATGAACAAGTGTACACAGTTTTATGCTTCATTAGGTGTGTTTCCCCCTAATCTGTTTAAATACGTATCCAATTTCTTTTTATTATGGTACAAATTGAAAAATGCAATGCTGTCTTGCATGAGAGTCCACACCTAAGATCACAACTTTATGTAAATGAGCCCTGGGTATTGGGGAGAGGATAGTCTCTTCAAAGGCTTTGGGTTTGAAATGATTGCTATTTCTGGATCTTAACATCTGAGAGGTCTGGACTCCATAACAGATATAAGTCCGTCATTTGCAGATTTATGCTCTGCGACATAAATCAGAATAGTTCATTGAATTTCATGAAAGGACACTGATTTTACATTTGGTTTCTACTGAACTTGAGAATTCAAAATGACAAATGTGTTGGGGAAGTGACTCATGAGAATTTTCTAGTGTCAATGAAGCTGTTTACTGCACCCTTAAAACAAAAATGATGGTGACACATACCACAGATTCTGTGTTGCAGATAAATAARTGGGGGAGACTCAAATGAGACAGCAAATCACTTCCATCCTAAACTGGGCACTGAATTCAGGGTTCCAGTGGTGAAAGTGGAATTGTGTCAAAGTCACTGTCCTGCGTTCTGTGCTCTAGCTAAATTGTCACTTTAAATACAGAAAACTGTACTGTCAAAACAGTAGATGAAGATCGTTACTTGTAATGAAAAATACACACTGTTGGTTGCAGGTTTGTTTGCTTCTTAAAGATTGGAAAAATGCTGTGCAGGAAATAGAGCGCTAAAATTTTAGATTTCCACTGGGAACTCTATTACTTGGCAGTTGATATGTTTCTCATCTCCGAGAAATAATTATGTATTCAGGTCTCTCAGTTAAATTGGCACATTAAGATTTCTGACTTAGTGTTATAACTGTAAAGCAGAAATCCTGCAAGCCAGTGGCAGGTCTGCCCTTTGGGGTTATGTCCAAATCAAAATCTCTGCAAGTACAGTACTGGGACCAGATCTGTTGCCAGAGTCCCTTATCACAGGTCCTCTGTAGTCACCTGTGGAAGATCTGGCCCCAAAAAAGATACTTATATTCTCTCATCATTTAGGTCAAGATGCAGGTTTCATCCTGCGGATGTTCAAAGATGTGGGGGAGACCGTTGTTGTTGTGCTAGTCAGAGGGTGTGTCACCCTCCGGTTGTGGTCTCAGATACGATGTTCCTTTCAGGGGCTCTTGGAGAAGAGCTGGCACTCGGCACTGAGTAGGACAGCTTGAACAGTGGCCTCTGGGCAGGCTGAGAAGCTCTCTCACTGATCTCAGCATGTGTACCTGGCACTCAGCTGGAGACAGAGTTAATCGCATCAAACATGGAGCAGGAAGATAATGCAGAGACGAGTGCTCCCCATTGGACTGAGGGAGTGGGAAACAATGAAGCTTTGCCATTATATATTCATTCATTCCCCAGCAGATRCACTTAAAGCACAGGAAGAGGTTTACACTGAATGGCTTCTGGCAGAAGAGCCCTTTCATGTCCTGAAACATCAATTGGATACAGAAAAACCAGCCTGCAGAGCAGTAGCTTTGAGGGCCCTGTGGCAGGTGCAGCCAAATCCCAGTATCAACAGCCTGCTCCTCCTCCTCCTCCCCTGGCCTCACGCAGCTGCAGAGGCAGAGCCTCCTCCTGGCAGCTGTCACTGCGGTGAGGAACATAAGTCTGTGATGGCAAGCTGGGAGATGCAAGGCATGTAAGCATATGCAATGCACTTTATATGAGCCAGCCATATTTTTGTGCTGCCAGTCAAGGAAAAGGAGCTCTGCTTGAGGAAGAAGTAGGAGTATTGAAGAGCAAGGCAGCTAAGGGGGGGAGGTAGGAAAAGTTAGTTTCATTGCAGAAATCATGGCTGAAATGCCGCATGCATTCCTAATCACTCATATCACATAGATATGTTCTTGAGAAGAAAAAGAGTCAAGAAGGTCTGTGATAAGATGAAAAAGGAATAATGAATCTGTCTTATRCAGGGCAACTGAAAGGCTTAGTCTTCTTTAGCCTGAAGGCTGAGAAGAGATATGCTATCTTTTTATAAGTGCTTCACTGGAGAAAACATCAAGGTAGGAGAAGGGCTAAGAATCTCTAAATTGGCTGGGAACTTGCACCCAACCAACAAAGCAGTAAGGTTCCTGCTGTGGGAATAATAGGGTAAAAAAATCCCTTTGCCATGTCAGAAATAGGGGCCAATTAAYATACAATGTCATGCCTGCTTTATTAGAGCTCTGTTCTTGAAAACAATGGAGGATGTGTAGCTTCCTGTTCATTGCAAAGGATAGCTGAGAAAAGGTGAGAGAAAACAGATGCAAGTTGTAGAACACCATTGTATTTTCTGTGAGACACCAAATTACCTGAAACTTCTGAAAAACCTCTGGAGCTGGCACAGCTAACGACATTACAACCTTACCTAGGTGACAGGTGCCTCTGATAATAAGCAYAGAAGTTTTGACTCTATGAAGAACCTAGAATCAGGTCTGTCCTATTCTGTAACAGGGGGGAAGGGGTTTATTTAAATTGTTTAATGAGTTCTTTGATTGTAAAGTGATTGCTGGTTGCAGAGTTTAACATATGAAGCCAGCTGTGCCACAGTGCAGGTTTCTGAATTGAATCGTAAAGTGAGTGCACGACACACAAGGATCACAGAATATTATTTCTCTGCTCTGTGTGTTTGCAGCAGTAATTTGGATTAAAGAATTATGCTCTGATAGAAGGTACTACATTCATGCCAAGATTTGGCCACCTATGAAATATATCATCACAACAGATAGGAGATTTTATTTTTCTTTTTAATTAATGTAAGGATTGTAATCAATGGAGYCTGAGTGAGGAGGGTGAGTTGGGTGTCACCTGTTTCCTAGTGGACTCAGGGCCTTTTGTTTAAATGAGCTGTTCTATGGTTAACATCATTTAGAGCACCGAGGGTCAGGTGCAGTTTCAGTGGAGTTGCAAGTAAGTTGAGGTGTATGATACTTTTCACCAGCTGAATATAGGCCCATGATATTTGGCATTCAAGACAGGCAGTTCATACTCACAAGTTAAGAATTTTCTGTATAAAACTTTCATTAAYGCTTGCTCATCATACAAATCCTGCTAATGCCTCTCGATCCACCTGTGTGTTTTTATGAAGGCTGGGCTATGCTGCCAGATTAGGATGTAGTTGTTTTGTGTCCTAAAAGCACATCAAATCCCTTAGTCTTTACTCCTTTCAGCTCAATAAGGACTGCATCTCAGTAAACTGAAGGATTTGAATACATTTATTTTCTTTCTCATTTCCTTCCATTCATGCATTCTGATCATCACACTGGGATCTCAGACTAGGGTTCATCAAAAACCATACACAAATATATGAGTCATACACATTTTGCTATGCTTTTAGATTTAAAGTTTACTGTTTCCTTATCTTAATAAAGGAGATTACATGCTTTATTTTTTATTTTGTATACTTCCTCAATATCAATCTTGGTGTTTTCTTCATCACTTCAGGGTACTTTCCTTTCACTGACAAATTTTCCCTCAGATACACCTTCCTATTTAGGACATTATAATTCCATTTATTCTCAAGAGATGCAGAATCTCTTTTCATTCTGTTGGTGACCCAGATACTACATTTCCATTGTCCTCTTCAGTCTGTCTCTGTAACTGTCCTGACACATCCCAGCAAATTTGACAGCAGTTTTCTGGCATATGCTTAGGCAGTCAGTCTCACTAAAAAGCCCTACTTGTCAGTCTCAGAATTTTTAATGAAATCCCACCATGTAAGGGAGGTTTTAAAAACATTAGAAAGAGAGGAAATGTTGTGGCTTTCTTTCTCATGCATTATACAGATTCCATGGAGAAACAACACAGCATCTGTGGGACAAACACTTGAGATCAGCTTTCATCTGATGAAGTGGTAACTCATGGCTCTGCTAAGGCCACTGATGCCCCCCATCCCAGGAGCTGCAGCTGTAACCTATAATTATTTCCCTTCCTTTGCTTGCTGTGGTAACACAGGTGTACTTTGGCATAGATGGATCTCAATCATCACTGGAYGAGGAAGGGAGATATCTTCTCACAGGTTTTATCTGGATTGCAAGAAGTATGGAACGGTAGTGGGAAGTAAAACTGATCTACCTTACCAACATTTTATTAGTGTAGTTCTTACAGTATCTTGATGCAGAGGAAATAATATTCTTTATGCATTAATAGAATTGAAAATATTAAGAGCTCAGCATTCATCATTTAAAGTGTCACTACACATACTAAATACAGGAGGATGTTGTGATTATTGCAAATAGTAGGGTGTTGGCCAAAGAATTTTAATGGTGCCTATTATAACAGAGAAAAAGCAGTGAGCCATTTTTATCATGCATAAAAGCAAGTGGAGTGTCTGACAGTTTCCACGTTAGACCCAAGTGTTGTGAAAAAAAAAAAAATCTAGTGAAAAATGCTCTTGCTGAAATATACAAAGTCCAAAATTGTCTATCTTATATTCAGTTGCTAAATTATTTTAATGAGAATCTCTGAAACATGAGAATATGTCAGAAGACTTCAATCTTGCCCTTGATAAGACAGCTGATGAAAGGGCTCCCCTCCAAAATTCTGGAATTAATCTTAACTCTCAAACAAGTCATTCTTTACATTTTTTGGTACACTGTTTGCAATAAATCAGACATTTTCATTTTAAAATGGTTACCAGCTAAATCATGAAGGGAATTCATTTATATAAAAGGCAAAAGTATAAAAAAATTATCTGCCTCCTAACTCACCAGCTTA
The DNA here is from genome assembly GCF_030028575.1 of Malurus melanocephalus. Taxonomy (NCBI): domain Eukaryota; kingdom Metazoa; phylum Chordata; class Aves; order Passeriformes; family Maluridae; genus Malurus; species Malurus melanocephalus. The sequence continues at coordinate 4,624,206 of NW_026623242.1, forward strand.
ATATGTTCAATAAGTCAGAAGTCTTTGTGTGAATCCAGAAAGCAGTAAAGAATATATTTAGCATTTTGCACAGGACACATTTTTCCATGGAAGTACCTGCAAGGCGATTACCTCCTGTAGTTTCATGTCTCATTTACCAAGACCCTGGGAATAAATTAGGAGAAAGATGTTTTCTGCCACTCCATTAATGTGTATAGAGAATTTTGTTGTCTTAGCTCAATCCCTATATTTGCCCATATGTAAAATGCTTAAAGCTTTGTCAAGCTTTTGGTTCTTGCTGAAATGTGGTCGAAGCAGGGAGTAAAGGACTACAGGCCAGAAGATGTACAGAATAATTGGRAGGACGAAGATGGCAAGTTCAGTTTTATATCTACTGTGAATTCCTAACATTTGTTTCAGGTCTTCAGATGACACATCTTGTAGCTCTATAAGAAGCTTGTTATGGATTAACAGCAAGTTACATCTTCTGAAAATCTGCATAACATGCACATCCAGTATTCCTTAACTGAAAAAAGTGATTTTCAATGGGCTTTGGGGACCTTTATACATTTTTTCTTTGAGACTGACTGTACACTGTTACTATATTTTTAGAGTGGGAGCTATTGCAAATGACATGGGTCCAAATTATCCTTTTAGTTAGTAAATCTGCAAGATAATCAGACATCTCTATTTAAAAAAAATCAATAAATTTTGTTAGGGGAAGGCTGTCTGAATGCTGGGGGTTTGCAAGCATTCTAAGCTCAAAAGGTAAACTAGARGAAGGTTTGAAAACAAACTTCTGAAACTCACTCTCCAAAGCGCTGAGGAAATTTTGATGGAGAATGATAACCCCTACTCCCACCTATTTTAAATACAACTACTCCAGGTATAGAAGAGATTCTGCTTTCACAACAGACATGGCAGTTGCAGACATTATTAAACCTGCAGCAAATTTGAATTATAGTGTCTTCTCTGATGTATATATTGACAGCTGCAGAGTACTTACAGAAATGACAGCATTCAAGAACTCTTGAACCAGGTGATGTTCAGAGTAATCAAAATGGCTGACCTGGCATTAGATCCAAAATCAAAATACGTCAGTTTTTCTTCTTCTTCCACCTTAAATTGATGTGGTTTAATATCTGATACTTCAATTATAAGCTTAGTTTTATGTCCAATTAAATGACTAAGGAGATTCTTAAAATATATTTTTTAGAAATATAAACAAAATAAAATATATTTTTAAGGAAGTTGTGATTGTGTTGAACTCAGAAGTAAGGCCCAAGTTTCACCCTCCCCCCAAAAAAACAAATAATTAGACAAAACAGAAAGGAAAAAAGATGCAGTCAAAAGAGAAAGCAAGGGGTGGTGTTTAACAAAAGGTGGAGATAACATTCCTATGTGAAAATATTGCTCTTTTCTTCCTTCCTTCCTACGTTATAAAAACGGCTGGGTTGAGTCATGGAAACATATAGTTAAGAATATCATCCKTCTGCCAGTGCTCAAACATATCAGATTTAGGTGATCTTGTGATTCATTTGTTTAAGCCAAGTAGAAGAAATAAAATTTACAACCAAAATGCAAAACTTTCACAACAGGATAGGAGGTCTGTCAACTCAGTACTTTTTTTTCTAGGAGACAATATGTGTGGCTAAAATAGAGAGGAATGGCTAAGGATGAAGTCATTCTAGGATATGGTAACATCTCTCTAGGATTATTGATGTTATTTATTGAACAATTAACAAACTGAATGAAAATACAATAAAGTTAATTTCATGAAGTAAAGCAATTTCATTTAGTTATTGGAGCAAGGAGTGAAAGAATTACCCCATATAATAGGAATACCTGTAGGTATATCATATAGTTTGTAGATTACCAAATTAAATCTTTAAATCAGACAAAATAGAAACTTAAATATTTTTTCTGGTATTTATTTCAGTGCACAGATAGATGGACAGCAAGAAGCAAAACTTGTCTTATATTTTTTCACAAAAAAAAGGGTAAACCAGTGAATTTGACACTGGATTTCAGAGTACCTTATAATTCTCATCATCTTTCCCTAATTAGCACTGGTTTTCAGCCAATTCTACTGTTTATTGTAATTGGCAAACAGCCAATTGTAATTGAACAGCCCTGAATTTTATTAATAACATAGTCACCACTTTATTTACATGTCCCCAGGTTTCTCCATACCCATATGCTCCCCTTCCTCTGCTCATGGCTAGCTTATCTCTTCAGACAAAATGAACAAAACATCAATAGCAAATTAATTAAGTTATTTACTTTTACTATTATTTACATGAGATGTGAAAGGACTCCAAATTTCATTAAGCAGAATAAGCAATTACAGGATATTCCGCTTGGATACCTTCAACAGGCTTAAAGAAATCCACAAAGAACTATTACTTTGATAACTCAAATGATTTCAAGTCTACTGAAACAAATGCATATTTGTGATTTTCTAACCAATATATTTATTCCATGACGAAGAAGCTAATATAAAAATCTGATTATAGGGCTCTCTCTTTTCATTGTCAATCATGCAGCCCTTGAAATAGCACAGTGATGAAATGAACTCCTTCCACTGGAGCTAAAAGCTGCCTTTGTACATCTTTGATCAAAATCCAAAATGTGATTTTTGTATTTATGTTACTACTGTAGAAGGGCTGGAGCCAGAATAGGTGAATATTGTGGAAGAATATTCACCAAAAATGCATTGTAAAAGCGTAAGAAAAAAACTCAAACCACAACCAAAATCTCTCTGATTATAGCAGCCTTTTAGCTGTATTCTCTAGAGCCAGCTGTTTCTACTGAAACTTGTGGAAAGCAAAACTGTATGTACGCACTGAAGTGATCTCCCCCATAAAAATTGGTTAAAGTGTCGCTCAAGTCACAATTCTAGAATTTAAATCCATTTCTTACAAATATTTATGTGTGACTGCAGCAAGATTTTCTTTCTATAATGCAACAGGGCTGATGACATATGGAAAGTTAGGCGAATCCTTAGGAGCTTTGCTGGCTCAAGTGTGAGACATGGCGTCACAGGGTCAAGACAGCGATGTGGAAGATCCCGCATCCCTAGCTAGGAGGATCCTATAATACAAGCCATTAAGTAACACTTCAAACCACAGCATATCTATTCAGTCAATGTTGAGATAAATTTTAAAAGTTTTTCTTTGCAAATATAGCAGAATAAGGGAGTTCCTGCCCTGTCATTACAGATAATTTAGAGATTATGAGAAAARTCCCACAAAACTGAGGATGCACATCACCCCATTCTGATAGTGGGAGGACTGTCCTTTGGCTCAGAGGCTAAAAGAAAAATGCACAGAACATGACATGGTCTTGGTAGAAGGCCCATTTTACCATGACATCCTGAAAGAACAATGTATTGCATGCAATACATTTGGTAAAAATGTTTCAAATAAACAAAATGGTGCTTTAAATGTTCTTCTAAGTGTAACAAAAATATAAACCTTCAAATGATGATGAAGATAGCTCAGTGTTATGTTTACAAGTTTATTCGTCTGCCTGTCTTTCCAGTACTGACCTCATGTACCGAGCAATAATAGGAACCAAAAATCTGTTGGCAGCATCAAGAACAGTTTCTGCTCCACAGAGCATGCACAGTGCAAATTGAACAATGCAGATTAATATAAGCCAATTTAAGTATTTACAAACAATGAATATGTGCCAAATGATACAATAATCTGTTTTACTTACTGGAAAGAAAAGAAATAATGAAAAAATACTGCTTTCATTATGTCTTTTGACAATGAATAATGAATTATTTTCTTTCATGCAACTTCAATAATGTTGTTTTCTTTAATTTCAGAAGCTAAAGAATGCCCACAGACTGTGCATGAGTAAAAAGCCACATTTCTGGTGAGGGAATAGATACCAAATATTGTCTTCCTTAGTATAGCTGATGCTCTGGTTTGAATATGACTTTTCCATATGGGAGGTCTAAGTTATCAGTAAAAAGTGAAGTCTTATTTATTTTGGCATAGGAAATGGGAAATGTAGGTCTGATTATACMTATGAACTTGTCTTGCTCTTACCTCAGCTTTATCCTTAGATAAATCTACCCTCAAGTTGGAGAGTATCTCACACCTGTCACCCTCAGTCCAGAGTTGAATGAAAGCTTAACAAAGGCTTTGGTGAAACCCATTTGCAGTAAAAGAACCTCGAGGATCAGCTGCATTACCTATCTGTTTAATTTTTGTACATCTGTGGGTCTTCCCACTGGCACGGCCCTGAGGAAAATGGATCCCTTCAAAAGAGATGGTGAAGTGTCCGATTTCACCAGGTACAGGCTTTGTGTCTGCTGTGCACTGAACAAAGGCACATCTTGTGTGGTTTATTCACAATGAGCAGCTCTGCCAAGCTACACCAMCACTGGACTTGTTAGAAATGCCATACAAAACAACAGCCCAGCCCCAGGATACCACCAGAACCTCGGCATCCTGCAGCAGGYGTGAGCAGGGGCAGCGCTGGGTTATTCCCTCCTAAAGCATTCCAGAGACCTGGTTAACAATTCAGCACTGAGGACTGTCTCATGCTGGCACTCAGACACGAGCTCCATCCCTATGATTAGTTTATTACTACAGACAAAGGCGGAGTGTTTGATAGCCCAGAAGTAGATTTATCTTCCTGGTATTTGTCTGAATGCACTTTGAACACATGTAAATTTGCAGCTTCCAAGATTGATGGGAGTTTTACAGCCAATTTCAATGAGAAAAAAGTCAAACCGGTGCCAAATATCTTCAAATCCCACCATTCATCTTCCTGAAGAGTTAAAAAACTCAAGGTCTGTACCTCAGGTTGTATAGAAAGCTTTTAATAAATATGTGAAAGAAACAAACAATACCTGATAATACTGTATCAGCCAATAACTCAATAGACATACATATAGTAAGCTAATTTTAAAAATCTATGAACCCAACTGTTCCAATGAAAATGCTATGTAAACATGTATAGATTTTTACCAGTTATAGAAGACATCACTATGTTAATTTGTCACATGCCATTTGCAGATTGATATTTTATGGGAAAATGTTGCAATTCTTACAGCACTTGATTTTACAGATAATTATATAAACATTTAGCAGATTGSCATAGATTGTAAAGCATTTTGCTATATAATTTGCTATATTTTACACTAAAATAAGTTATATAACATTTAAAGATGCCAGCTGCAATCTGAAATCTGTTAAATAATTACACAAATATTATCTAATTATTAAGTAAAGCATGTGAACTGCGATTTCATTAATTACAACCATGAATTGAAACTTTTTCTTATGTTTGACCCCTTCAACAACATGACTTACTAAAAGTGTTAGTTTTTAAAAATGTGAGACTTTGTTGTGACAGCTGCCACAATCAGTGTAATGGTAAAATAATGAACTTAAATATGTGTTCAAATATCTAAACAGTCCCAGTAAAATAAATACTCTACCATTGTGCTGAAGTTAAGTTGATGGCAAAGTTGTTTTGCTTGGTCTCAGCCTGTAGCTTGAAAATTAAAATAGTTTGCATCACAAAACTCAAAGGTCCGGTGTCTTGACACTTGTTGAAGGAGGGCTTAAAGAAAACTCTTCCAGGTAATGATATGCATCTAAAATAGAAAACTCTTCCAGGCCGGGATATGCATCCTAACTTCTACCAGTCCACAGACAGGAGAATTTCTCAACAGAAGATGTGCCTTTGCAATAAATTATCACTGATTTTTTTTTTTTTTTTTACTTCTTTAAATTATATGATAATTTGTGGAGCTTATATAACTTTTAGCTTTATCTCATAGAAAAAAAATAAGAGAATTATATCCACTTTATATTCTTAAAAGCACAATGGCTTTGAAGGTATTAATCAAATTATAAAATGTTGGGGGTTATATTATATCAAAAGCACAACATCAAAAGATAGTGAGAACTAAATTATTCAGCAAGAAATACTATTCTATGAACTTATGCTGTCTTTGTTTTTTAGCAGTAGTCTTTTCATCTATCTCTCTAGTTTTCCTACTCTCCTTAGTTCAATAGCATATAGTTGCATACCTGATCCTGGCAAATCAAGTTCAAATTAAGTTCACAAATTTTCTTGGTATTTTTCTTATTTTTCTTCTGAGCAATCAAAAATTACTAACTCTGTGACTCTTGGTAATGTTGATGACAAATTTTAAGCTTCACCTACTATAAAATGCAGATTTAAGCCATATATTTGACTATCTAGCAGTTTTCCAGCTAAGATCTTACTAATACATGCAAGGTGCTGCTGTGTTGCATCTTGCAGCACAGTGCTAAGAAACTTGGCAAATAATGATGCTTCATAGAAATGTTGTAAAAATTGGCAGCTTCAGAAAAAAATAGACAATAAATTTTGTGTGTAAGTGAAATCTCTGTACGAAAGAATTGGAAAATAATCCTGGATTTATTTTGTTCAGAAACATGGGGTGAKATTCAGCTTATACTTTTTATTGTGTGTGAATCTATCCACAAAACCATGGTGTGAGTTGGTTGGTAAGATAAATTGGGGGATTTTTTAATATATATATTTATTTATGGATTATTGTCCTTTTTTTAAAAAGCACCCCTCTTTATAATAAGCTCCTATCAATCTAGACTGTGAAAAAGTCATATTTGGAAAATGTTGAATTGCATGTTTTTGAGCAGTTCACTAGATATTGATCCAATTTAATATATTGTCCTGCAGAACAACCTTTGTGTTTTGGCAAACAAATTTTTGTTCTAAAATTCTGCTTTAGAGCAGTTTATCTCCTCTAATTGCTGCAGTGAAAATTCTCTTGCCAAGTTCTTATGAAGGTAGTCAGAGCTGAAGTTGAAGCATTCCCTCATCCTTTATGTAAGGGCAGGACACACACTGAAGTTAGTCTGGGGAAGTGAGCCTAAAGCAAAGTAAAGCCTAAAGACAGAACTGTCCCCAAAGAACTATTACTTTTCTTATGTACACCCCMAAAGTTAAAGGTATCCTCAGTTTCCCCTTGCTTTGGAAGAATGTTCAGTAAAAGTTTAGATTGTGTGGTACTTCACACCATYGTATTTCATACTCACAGATTCTTATTGCTTTATATGGGATTTGTTCTAGGATTTAATTTTGGGTGTGTTGTTTTGTCTATCCTCCTCTCTCTTTTTGTCTCAGTTCACTGACAAGCCAAGATTTGTCATTGGTTAGATGGGAGAACACTGCTGGCACCATTTCTTCCAGCAGGATCATGCATTTTCTAGTCTCTGACCTTGTTCATTAATTCTCTTCCATGGTGGAATATATCAAATTCTTTCCATTCTTTGTTATAATAGAGACTATATGCATTCTCATAAAACCTTCAGCCAGTATTTCGGTGAAATATAAAGTAATGGGAAGACATGGATGATATATGTATATATTACGATGCAACCCAAAGATAAATTGGCAATGCGATGCTGTTTTCACATTAGCCATTTCCTAGAACATTGGCTGAGCAATGGTTATAGCAGAAGCAGAATGTGTTCAGAGAGTGATAACAAAGAGGGGAGAAACACACAGAAATTCCTTCATACCGCAAGCATGAAGAGATCTGGTTTGTTGAGTATAGGCAGAGGCACCATTCTCCCTCTATTCCTGGGAAGTAATGCCATAAGGCTGAATTAAAAACYATAAAATTTGCTGAGGTGATTACAGGAGAGAGAAGCATTGGTTTTATTTAGAGTACACTAAAGTCCCATTTACAAAAATTTTTCTACAACCAAGATGGGCAAACCTGCAATTCTTCCTATGGTCCTATAACCCATGAAAGTTAAAAATAAGGAAGTAAATATCACAAGTATAATTTTAAAATCATAAAGGATAGGAACTCTAGAGTAGTGAATGAATCTTTGCAAGAAGAGAAGAGAGAAAATAGCCAAATGAGAACCTTTCTTGTAATGCATGAAGCAGGCATAAATGTGAAAGGCTATTCAAAATGCACAAATAAAATTCCTTTCACTAGACATATCTTTAACTCACAGCACTCAAGACCATTTCAAATCATTATATGCAAGAGATTGATTAGATTCACAAAAGGATTAGCCATAGAGAAAAGGAACATCTAAGGCTACAATGTATTTTTTAAAAATACAGATTTATTCCATTAAAGAGGCCACTGGTTACCCGTGTTTCAGGACAGCATCTCAATATTGAGACCTTGAATGAAATTTGGCCTACAGCTGAGCACATGCATGGTAAATGCTGGAAAAAAAAAATCTTATTTTAGTATTTAGTTGTATGGCTTACCACAGCGACCTATTATATCCCCCTTTATTCTTTCTGTGTTGCGTGAGAGGAGCAGATGCCCTGAGTAGAATGATCACTAATGGAAAGTAAGAAYAGATTTGGGTGATGAATTGTTGATAAGATAAAGCCCTGAGTAAGCAGTTCCAGATCTGTGCAATATGGAGGTATCAYTGGCTTCAAACAGGGTGTAACCATGGCGCTTCAGTCAGGCTAATTAGCTGTGCAGAAAAATGTCCAGGCTAATTAACTTTGGCAGAGTGCTGTTTGAATAAGGCTGTATGTTCTGGGAGCCTAGTTACTGTCTCTCTGCTAAGTAGATGTAAGGTCTGCTTAATATTTATGATTCATTAGCTTTTTCTACTCTCTGGTTGCCAAGAGCTTGTATTTTCAGGGCATTTGTTTCACTGCTTCAAGTATGTGTACTATGGCATGCAGTATCCAGAGGCTCCCTTTGCAAATGACAGGCTGATCTACTCAACACCAGGACCTTCAAAGTGTGGTCTGACCAAGCAGACCAATTCTGAAGGATCCATGAAAGACAATGCCTAAAATCTACTTGGAGCTACACAAACCTAAGAAATTTGAAAAGGGATCTGAATCTTCATTCTCAATTTCTTGGGCAGCTGTTAAATCTAAAAAACGTTGAAATGTCCTGCCTGGATTTCAGATCTTCCCACTTGGAAGCTCAACTTCTTTCCAACTTCCAACACTCCTTCATTCTTGGAATATATTGCTGTAGTTGTTGGCCACAAGTAATTCTTCAGGACTACTATTACATTATGTAACACAGTGCAATTTGAGATGTGAATATTCTTTTTCTTTCTCTAGTCAGTATGTGGTGTAGATAATAGGTAGTTTTGTCACTGTCATACAAGTGGTCTGCTCTCAGAAATTCATTTTTTGAGTTACTTTCCTCTTGTGGGGTGAGCCCTAGTAAAACTGGGGTGAGCCCTAGTAAAACTAGCAAGGAGAGATGGCATTTTATCAGGCACTTACATCACAGTGACTGAGTAAAACTGAATCAAGTATATTTTTCACTGAAATGCAGATATTCAGCAACTTGGTATTAAGAAAGGCTAAAGATGATTTGTAAATGTAGAACAAACCTTACAGCTACTCACAAACAATGAAGACAGTAACAGAATGGTAGGTAAGAGCTGGAAAAGACCTATATGGGCATGCAGGCCAGCCTTCTGTCAGCACACAACTGCTCTCTACATTTCAAGGGCTGGAGAGGTAAAATTTTGAGGGTAAATAAAGCTTTGCCTTCCATTTGTGAAATGACAGACGTATTACATTTATTTGTTATGCCTTTGTCTAGACTGACCGCATGTTTCAGTGCAGTGACCTGGTTTTATTTGAGGCGAGTTTTTTATTTGAGCTGAGTCCTACTGAGGCTACCCCCAAAGCTGCTCCATTGAAATGTTAAGACAAAGGATGTTATTGCTTGAAAGTGAGAAAATCCAAATATTTCAAGAACTTTTATTTTCAAGGAAACAAAAGAGAGAGGCGTGCAGCACTCTGAAAGTGTTCATGTTCCCATATTCCACGTTCCCATTTTGTTCCTAAGAAGCTGCACAGTGTAGGCCTATGAAAACCRCTGCTATGAGGTGTCACAGTCACGCTTGTTGTTCAGAATTGCCAAGGATTCCAGATATCCTGATTCACTTGATTTATAAGCAGGAATTGCTCAGATTTGGAAATCCTTGGCTACTGGAATCCACAATACAAATGCTGTGCCCAGGAAAYGGGCCTTACCCCAGGGATGCACAAAATATTTCCTAGGGGTCTCTTTGACAAACAGGCAAGATCTTCTGGTATAATTCCATATAAATGCCAATCCATATAAATACARGATTTGGTGGGCTGGTAACTAGAAAATATTTTTTAAATTTTCAGAATTACAAATTAAATCCAGGCATTTTTATGACATTTCAATTTGGTAACMTCCAAGACATTGTACTGGGAAATTGAGAACATGGATTGGAGGAAGAGGATGAGTCTTTCTTGGAAAGCAGGAATTCACCAAAGAACTTAGACACTGACTTTGTAGATTTTTATGGCAAGAAAAACTAATGAAACCTTTTCATCTAAATAAAGGGGGAAGATGATGCAAAATTTAGGCAAAAGTCACCTGATCAAACCTAAGTTATGCAGAAGTCAGGGATCAAGCCTAAGTTGGGCAACTTGGTTCATAATAATTGTAGACAGGAGGGCCCTTCTAAAGGGACAAGAACAGCATACAAAAATTGAATATAATGACTTAGTGGAAACTTCCAGGAACTGAAGAGAGAAGCAGAACAATTACTGAATGTAGGGATTCATTCACTAAACTCACCTGTCCTCCACTGTCTTCTCTATCCTGTGACAGTGCCAAATACAGAGTTTTTGCAGACGTCCAAGTTCTTATCGAAGTGCTATGTGAGATTTATCAGAATCACTGTTTTTGGAGTTGCCAGAGGAAACAGTCTGTCACTGAACTTTAAATTTCTAATTCAGCATAAATGTAGAGAGAGAAAATATGACTAAGGCTCCATCCAAAAAGGGTTTTGTAGTATATCAAAAGTACATGGTWCTGCAGCTTCACTCTTGGATGAAATACAATGCCCTTGATAGAGCTCAAGATGACTGTTCTTTCTATCCTTAAATTCTGGCTAAAAATTACAAGGCACTTGTACATTTTACAAGTGCCTTTAATTACAAGGCACTTGAACTCTGTTCTTGAAGCCACTAGAAATATTTTCTAGAATGGAATTTTACTTATTGGTGGTCTGGGAAGTCAATTTGGTGCATTTGTGGAATGACAGATACAGAAAATATTAGGCTGCAATCTTTAAAATTTTTTAGCCATTGTCATAAATTTTAAGGGTAAACATGTTGACAGGTTGGGCAGGGAATATACCCTTCCGGGTTTGTCTCTTTGACACATACAGAGCAATACATTTAAAATTAAACCAGAATCATTTAGAACAAAATTCATTCTTTTAGGAWCAATATGCAACTCCACTTGAAATGCCTTACTCTCAATAAAATGCATTTTTCAATCTATTGGTATGAGTATCCAGCTTTTGGAGGTTTGTTCTCTTAAGTACAACAACTTGATTTTTTATTCAAGTATTGAATATTTCTATTGATTTCACAAGATACATTGCACATTTCACACTAAAACAATAAATGAAAATACTGCCTTCTGTCCAGGTCATGGGAAAAATTATCAAGAATGGTCTCTTATTTGGTAAAAAAACCTCATACAATGTATGAAAAATGCAATAATTAAATATTTCAAAGGTGAAAGATAATTAATAAGGAGAAATATTAAATSTCTTGTCAGAATAATGACATAATACAAATTATGACATAATTTACTACCATCAACCCAAATAGTGGTGCCAACCACTGCAAGCCACTAATCATTTAAAAAGAAAAAAATGTTAAGAAGAGACAGAATAACAAAAAAAAAGGATCTGACTCAGTTTGTCACATAAACGTTTATATTGAAAAGCTCTGGGGATACRCCAGAGCAAGATATGAGGTGGAAAGAGCTGAATGTTGTAAATCTTTGACTTAAACCTGTATTTCTTGTTGCTCTGCTTTTTGCTAATTTAGTTATATAGGAATGCTTTTCAACAAGAGAAACCATATCTATGTGGTATAAATTAGGGAAGGTAAAATGTAAAATAAAGGGGGTTTTTATTTTCAAGCTAAAGGGTTGAAATAGAAAAGCCATATTCAGTTACTAGTTGAAATACAATTCTGCAGAAAAAGGCATGTCCATAATAGGATGGATGTTTTTTGTTTAAACCCCAGAATATTTTATTCTAAGGCCCATGAGAACTGTTAAGTGCTTGATTTGGTAAATAGCATAGTATAATATTTTCAGAAAGGAATTTTTATTTTGTGTATCATCTTGTGCTCAAGTTAACATTTATTTTAGAGGAAATCAAAACAGCTTTAATAAAAAATTTCTTGTCTCTAATCATTGTACAAAACCATTCAGGTAAATCAAGAAACCGATTTTTAAAAGTATTAAATGCTATAGTTTTTGTGATTTTTGATGTCCCATTTTGCTTCAGTCAAAAGAATAGAAAAATTTGCTCTTCCAAAAGGTCCTTAGCTTCCCCCAACAGAAATGAATATTCAAACTTTATGAAATCTTTCAAGGATTCATTCCAATTGAAAACCAAAAGTATGCATCCAGACCATACTTCCAAGCATTCTGGTGTTGCAGTTGCTGATCATAAAAGCTTTTCTACCTTCAAATATAAAGAAAGTGTCCTTACATCCTGTAAATCATAGGTTTCATCCCTATTCTGTACTGGTTGTCAATAGAAAGGTGACATTGTGCAACAAACATTTTTCTTGTAGTTTAGAATTTCTTAAGTACCCAGAAGTCCACGCCAAAGAGTTATTTACATTATTTTTGCTTGGTTGGGTTTTTTGGCATTTTTTTTTTCTCTATTAATACCTGTTTTCTTAAAAGTAAAGTGGTCCCTTTTGTTCTGGTCAGCAATTCCTTAGAGATTCTAATTAAGTCTTGTCCATTACAGCCCATTAGATGCATTAGATGGTGTTAAAAAGCAATTTGGTTTCCTTCCCCAGCCCATGCCAGTGTGCTTACCCAATTACTTCCACAGAGCTTTAGAGATTAAATGTTCAAAAGCATCAGCATCGGCAAAATGTTGTTTTCAGTAAGCTGGTGGTCATCCCATTGACTTTAAATCTACAAGAAACAAAATAGCAAATGTCCGAATGTTTTTAAAGACGCRAAGCTGTCTAAATTATGGGAGAGCACTGTAATACATTACAGCAATACCACTAAGCTAATTAGTTGCTGCTTTCACTGGCTTCTTATGTCAATATAATTCAATTGCTTAAGAGCCTCTTCCCTGTTCTGGTTTTGCAGAGTAATGGAGACATTTTTATTATAACTGACACCTGCAATGAGATTCAGAGCTAACTTTATGAACCTCATTTCTTTTTTTTTCCCCTCTAGAAACACTACTTTTGAGAAACAGAGAAACAAATATTGGAACTTCTGAGCCTGTGTATCAGGGTGGAAAGAAAGTAGAGGCAGTCACAGAGCACCGGAAAACATTCTGCATTCAATAATTCTCAAAACATCAGTTTGAAAGAAAAGTAAATAGCCAAGACTGGATTGATCTCACTGCAAAATATAGAAAACTGAGTCCCAAAGCTTGCCTGAGTGTCAGGGGTATTGTTCTTTTGAATGTCTTTCAGTGTCCTCCTCATTTTTGTTTTTAGGTTAAATACCAGTGTGAGACATTTTTTCTCAGACAGTTTTAAGTCTCAATATATGAAGGTTAAAGTTTCTTTAATGATGGAATTAAAAGACAACAAAGCTTGGTTTTATATCATAAATATTGTTATTTTTAGTATTTTGAAGCAAAATAACCACATTCCTGTTGACCATTATTAGAGAATGGAAGTAGGTCTCATCCAGATAGGATCCAGTATTTAAGACAAGCTGACTCATGGTTCTATAAGRTTCTTAAGAAAGGCTTCACAAGGGACAGCAGATTATTATTATTATGTCCCGTGGGAAGAAACTTTGAGCCCACACTCAGCCCCTTATTGCTGCTAAGCTTTCCAGGCAGTTACTACCTTGTGGATTTAATAAATACTGACAAATCAACCAATTTTTGGTTTTTTGTCTGACTGGAAAAGAAGAAGCTCTCTAAAGGGCTGAAAAGTATTAATCACATATATTTAAGAAAGATAAGTGAGACATAGCTCTCTGTTTTGGCTCCACTGGTGATAATCTCGTTCATTACAGCAGCTCATATCCGAGCCTTGGAGTCCTCATTTACCACTCCTTGTAGGCTGGTGAGTCAGTGCAACACTGAGTACATTGTGCCAGGCTATGCTGGTATGTTAAGCAGTGAAATGGAGCAGAAACAAACCAACACAGGGTGTGTGGCAGCACCTCAACCCTTGTGGGGTGTCCCATGACAGCACCAGGGACTCCTGGCATAGCCCTCAGGTGGGCACTGCTCCCTCCCTGAGCCCCAGGGAAGCAGCTGARCACTAAAGAGTGAGGCACCTTAATGCCATGTAACCTGTGGTTATATGTGATTTACAAAGCTGGAAGAACAATCTTGTTAAGAGGAAAACAAGGAAATAAAGACAAAATAGCTACTCAATAATAGGTACGAGGTGTTAGGCAGTGTGCCAATTCTTTTCCATCTGTATTTGGCATCTGTTGGCTTTTGCACATTTTGTTGTGTTYTCAGCACTTTTCATTGATTACAGATTTAGATGCTGTGATTTCTACCRAGTATGATACCAGAAAATTGTCAAAATATTTGCAGTCAAATGCACACCCATTCAAAATTCCACAGCCTTTAAACCACAACACTTACACACAGAAAAAAAAATGAAATATTGCTTAGATTCACAGTTTTCATCAGAAAAAAAAACCAAAAAAGGTGCATTTTGCAGTGCACTATGATGATTTTTAGATTAAAACTTTTAGATTGGTTGATACTGGGACTAGAATTCTCCAAACCAAATACTTTTGCTGTTATACATGTAGTGGAAAGATGGCTGGGAGTAAAATTAGAGGAAATTCAGAAGTTATGTACACATCCTAACAGAAGGTATAACAATATGGAAATTAAAGGGTAAAATGCAGATGCTAGTCTCTGGATGCAATGTGGTTGGCATGCTTGAAACCTGTTCCACAAAGATTCCCCAGACACAMAATCTTCAACCACAAGCACCTGTTAAGGAGCATGGAATGGAGGATGGAGCAGAGTGGAAGCACCATGGCCTGGCTCTGTTGGAATTCATGCAGGGAAGGGACTGGATGGCACTTTGCAGCTGATAAATTGCACAGCAACTGCCAACCAAGGGAGATAAGAGAAKATGTCTTGCTGCTGAGCCAACAAATGTGGCAAAAAAAACTCTCCTCAGATGAACTTGGTTCATTACAGAATAGTTGTAATATTAATGCACCATCCCAAAGTTACGCATCTCCAAGGTATGGCCATCCCTCACTGAGGAAGTGCTATATTTTGATTGACTCTGTCTTTAAGAGCAAAGTGAGAGAATTCAGCGTCAATCAAAAACAATGGTATGTATGACTGGAGTCACTCAAGTTCCACCTAAAGATAAAGAATTAGTATAAAAGAAGGTTGAAAATGGGTCAAAGTTAGGCAAGACTCCATTGTAACTACTGGCAAACATTTCTTCATCAGTAAAGACAGACAGGACAAAAAAAACTGACATGGTAGCTGGATTGCAGCAAACATATTAACACTTTGATGTCAAAAGAAGGAAGAGCTAAAGGAAAGTTATAYTGAATAACCCTTTGCGCTAACATTAACAAAAGTTTTGTGGAGAAATGAAAGATTCTAGATAGAGATCACACACACACAAAACCCCAAAGTAATTACATCCTTTTTTTCCATTGAAATTTTCTTCGTGATTATTCTGTTGAAGGAGATAAAGTCAGTTTTCTGGTTTTGTGATTTGGTTTTTTTTTGTTTGTTTGTTTGTTTTTTGKGTTTTTTTAAGGATTTATATAAATACAGTAAAATGCAATGCAGAAGAAGCAAACTGTTAGKTCATTAGTGTGTGGACACAGAAATTAAGGATCTGGTCCACTTAATAAGCAAGCTGAACAGGGAAAACCCAGCAGKTTTTTTGTTCAGGTTTTATTTCTTCCTTCTTAAGCTTTTAATGTTTTGTTTCTATTGTTTCCTGTCTATAAGGCTGAGCAAGGACCTCAGTGAGATTKGAAGTCTCTGTAGGTTTTCCTGCTGGCTCCTAAACTGAGTATAAGTACAATATTCCCAGGCTTATCCAGCTCTGTTTAGAAACCATTTGTAATCCACACAAGAGCAGTAAAGAAGAAACATATACCGTATTATTACTGGGATAATTGCTGCTTGGCTAATCTCGAATTTCATTGCTTCTGGGCTTCTTTTCTTATTAGCTGTGAATGTTTATCATTTCAAGTGATTGTATAAGTCCTTCTTGCCTCATCTAGCCCTCTGCAGAAAGAACAGTTGTCCTTGACTTTAAAGCATGATGTATCCTGCTTTATTTACAATACAACCAAATCCACTCTAAACAGTCTTYGTATTTCTTGGTGAGGTGCCAGTGATTCTGAACAGACAGATCGTCCCAGCTATTACAATTGTCAATAGCCAACTTTCAGGAGGAAAGACATTGCAAAGCTTTGAAGTAGTTGATCAACTATGCTCAAGCGACCACTGCTCCCTACATGGATGGAGCTTGGATTCATTGTGCACGCTCCTCATTTCAGTACCAAGTCAGAGAAAGAGATCTGAGAAACGTCTCTGTTTAGCTCCAAAAGCTGAAAACAAGGTCTGTTTTCTGCTGCTTAAATATGTGGCTGAATTTCTCCAGCACTCCATCGGCTCATATTTCCTCTTCCCAGAGGAGAGCAGACACTGTGCTATTATTTCCCCCCATTTTCATGTACCCATTCTGGTGAACTTGCATCCAGTAGTGTCCAAAATCCAGGAATCCTTTCTCTGAGGTGTGTCTCCTAACCACCAATCTGAAAACTTCTGTTTCTTACTTTCTAGGCCAATTAATATTTAATTATTTTAAAACTGCCAAAGCTCCTGATGGTGGGGTTCCTATTGCAAACAATACTACAGCTGCCAGTTCATTACAGGATCCCCAAAGATGGGACAGCATAGGACCTATTCCAGGACAAGACTCCATCCCCTCCCCTTCTTCCTTTCCCACTTGCCTGTACTGCAAAATGCTGGATTAATTATCATGACAGAGTTCTCTTCTTCTTATTTGCATCTAAATGCTCACTATTGYACTAATAACACAGTTGGGGGGAGTTCAGATATATTTCAGGAAGTGTGATAATTATTTACAAATTTTTATGTCTCAGATAGTTCTTCCATCTATAAGGAGGAGAAGAGAACTGTATTTTCTACTGGAAACAGTCTGGAGAAGAATTGTCTTTAAACTCATGAATTTTAAGTGCTCAGGTGCCTTGCTGGCACTGTTTGAAAACAAACAGTAACAAGCAAAGAAAATGCATTCCTGAGGGGAGGTATGTCTGTGAGTACTCTGACACCGAAAATTCAGATTTCTAATCTTTCTCCTTTTTCCTTTTTTTTCCTCTTGTACACAAAATTTACAAATTTTAATGGCACTTAGATGTTTCTCCCCTCTTTCTTTTATGTCTTTTTACCTATTTTAGCTCCTAGGAGCTAAAGGTTTGTCTATTTTTGTGTCTCTTTTACTCCCATCTTGTCAATGCTATCCTCCTCTAATGGAAGTTGTTATTCAGAATCCTTTGACGGGAGGTTCTAAAGATGCGGATGTCAGGGAAAGCTGAAACATCACCATAGCATTATGCAAAAATGTCTATTGTGATATAAATTCCTACGCCCCAGCAATTTTAGCCTCTCATTTAGTCACTTATACAAGATGTGCTATAATCATGGTGAAGGCATAACTTATTGTTGCACTGATAGATTCCGTACAATCAGTGCATTGTAAAAAATGATGAAAATCAAGTTTTATTCTGGCAATTCAGCATTACATGACAATAGAGACACTGCTCCCTTAAATCCTCTGTGGTCCCAGTCCTTTTTTTTTTTTCTGCTGGCTGAACCTGCTTTTCCCAGAGGTTTTGAGATGCAGMCAAGTAACATCAACAGTCCTTCTCAGGAGCTTTTCTCCATCTGACTAACAGAGCATCAGCTGGCTCCCTGACCCTTGCTGAGGAATTCCCCCGATGGATCAAAARGAATGAGCCCCACAAAGGCTCCAACCCATCATAAAACATTATTCATTTTTCTCTTTTGAGCAGGGAAGGCCACAGATGCCAAGCTGGGGAAGGTCTTTGAGGCACTGCACCTCCCTCTTTGGCAAGCTCCCTGTGCTTGTCCTGGAGTGGCAGCAGCCACTTCTGGCTCCCACCCAGCTGCCTTTGCCTGTTGGTCCCGCTCAGCCTTCCATCGAGGCTCCCCATCGATCTTCCTGAGGCTGAATCCCTAAGATAYAAGACTAAGACATCTCCAGTAACCTCTCACCTGAAACATGCTTTTTGTGCCAATAAAAAATGATGCATTTTCATAACATTCCTGACCTTACTTCAGGGAAAGAATTTGCTTTTTTAGGATCTGTCCTTTGGCTTCAGGAAGATATATAGCAGCCTCTGATCTGTTATTATGAAACAACTTGACACCAATAAAAGATGCCAGGTAGAATGATTAAAGCAATATGTGGATTCTCCTCTCCCTAGCCTTCTCAAAGTATTCAGGGACACTACAGCATTCTTTCACAGTTTCTACCCTTTTTTTCATCAATACTTCTGCTGCATTCAGTTTAATTATGTAAGACATTGTCTGCTGTCCAAAATACAAACTTCTTGTGCCAAAATTAAATTAATTTCATATCCTAAAATCATACTTTGTATACCAAACACATAGGGGAAAATCTCTGAAGCTTTTCCTACATCAGAGAACTAATTTATAGGATGCTTTTTATGACATTATTACTGTAAAGTTAGGATAAAAAGACAGTTTAATATTCAAGAGTAATGGTGAAGTTTGAGGTCATTCTGATCTATCATGGAAACGAGTTCTAAAATCATGGACCAATTGCTGATTTTCTGTACATAAACTTCCCTTTTGAGATTAACAATTGCATTGTTATAGCTGTGGGATATCACAACCACAAAGAAAGCAACTGACTTTGTAATTTARGTCAACCCCACTGAAGGATTTAAAGATTAATTGAGGAGAGGCAGAACATTGTCTTTGGGTGCTTTTTTGTCAAGACTACAAGCAGAAACATTGTGACATCAATCATTCAGAAGAATCCCACATGGGGATATAATTTAAACTGACTAACAAAACCTTCAAAAGCTAAGAACTCTTCTGTCACACTAGTGGTTACTAATGACTCAAATTAGTCCTGCACCAAAAAAAAAAATTAAAGAAATAAATGATAACTAATATGCTAATTCAAAACGAGTGAACTCACTGTATCTATGTTTATAGTATCACCAACACATGCCAGCAGTATATGCTTTTGATTTAAAAGCCCTGCTCTCTGTCTCATTGTGATGGGTTGACCTTGGCTGGGCACCAGGTGCCCTACAAGCTGCTCCATCACTCCCCTACTCAGATGGACAGGGGAGAGGAAATAGGACAGAAAACAATGTGTAAGTAATGATAAGGCAGTTTACTAAAGCAAAATTGAAAGGTTGTGGGAACAAGAAAAGGAGAAAAAAGAGATTTTATTCTCTACTTTGCCATCAGCAAGCAATGCCTGGCCACTTTCCGGGAAGCTGCGCTACCGCACATGCAGCAGTTGCTGGAGAYGGCTAATGCTGCAAAAAACAAATGTGCCCCACTTCCACCTCCCTTTACTTAGCATTTTTATTTGAGCAGACAGCATATGGTATAGAAAATCCCTTCAGTCAGTTGAGGTCAGCTGTCCCATCTGTGTCCCCTCCCCAGATATTGCCCAGCCCCAGGCCACTGTTCAGGGAGAGGGGGAGAAGATTGGAGAGACATTGCAGATTCTGTGCCAATGCTGCCCAACAGGAGCTGAAACACCGGTGTGTTATCAACACCTTTCTAGCCACCAACACCAAGCACAGCACTGTGAGGACCACTATGGGGAAAATTAACTCCATCCCAGCCAGACCAGATGCACTCATTTTGAAATTAGCTACACAAGGCATTTCACAGAGATGTTGCTAAGAATATTTGTAGTTGGAAATGAAATCTGTCAGTGTGATTCAGGTCACTTCATCAGGAAGACATATCARCTGTAGGTTTTGTTCTCAAGACAAAAGTAACACTGCTCTAGACCCATTTATGAGGAAAAACCCCACCCAATCCTAAAACAAACACATCTTCAGAGCCAATGAAATTCAACGTATTCTAAGAAAAGGAAAAAAACGTTCACACTTTTTTTTTTAAACCAGGAGACTAAGCTGCAAATCTTCAGCTCCACCTGACACAATTTTTTCTCAAATATTTAAGTCTTTGATAACGTGGTGATACCGGTGTATCATTCAAACAAACATTGCATTTCTTTGGGGCTATTTTTTCTCTGAAAAAAAATCTTTAATGGTTTGGCCTTTCTCAAGATCAATTGCAATTACAGAAGGAGGCACCATGTGTCCAAGAATCTTGAGTTATTGTTGGGAAAAAATGGCATTTCTTCAAGTTGAGTGACAGGATGTAGGAGGTTGAATAACATGGTCAACCATTTAGAGTTTAGWTGGCTGAAAGAGAAAACAAGGRAAAAAAAAACAAACTGTCTTTCCCATCACTTTTAATTAACTCGGAATACTTAATCAAATAGTGTGACTTAGCAGCATGACTTGAAATTGATAAGAACATAGATGTTTAAAGTCTGGCTGAGTTTTTTTTTTCAGTCAGGTTGACAGTTATTGGTTTACAGCAGAAATTGACAGTATTTAGCTTTTATTTATAGTAATTTTAAAAATAGCAAGGCTAATTCTGGAATCCTGTTGCCATGCCTGTGATATGAATAAGGCAGACCCAGAACAACTCACTGAGAATTTTTTTTTATGCATGTCCCTGAGAAACTTCTGTTACATAGATCAGTACAAGCAGTCCTAATCTGTTGTTGTGTAGTCCCAATGGAGGTGATCAGTGAGAACATGTAAGACTGTCAATGGGTGAAGCTCTCTGGAACACCCTGGATTGCCAAGGGTCTGGGCATCTAGGACTCCTCCTCCACTTTGCCTGATTTTTGTCACAAGACAACATTGTAGTCCTATACCTGGTAAGGATAGACCCATCATATGCTGCTACTTCCGCAGAATGCTCTTCCAGAAAKTTGAGGAATCTTCAAAATCCAGAAATGGTACTATTTTAGGCTAATCATAAAATCACAGAATGGTTTGGAAGAGACCCTAGAGACCCAGTCCCCACCTAATGGGCAGGGACACACTAGACCAGGTTGCTTAGAGCCCCATCCTTTCCTTGAACACCTCCAGGGATGGGGCATGCACAGCTTCTCTCTTTCAGTGTTCTATCATGATCATAACACAGAATTTCTTCCTTCCTAATATCTAATGTAAACCAACTCTCCTTCAGTTTAAAGAAGAAAATTACCCATKATACTATCATTCTATCACTTTGTAAGGAGTCTCTCTCCAGCCTTGCAGCAGTCCTCTATAGGTGCTGGAAGGTTCTATAAGGTCTCCCCAGARCTTTCTCTTCTCCAGACTGAAAATGACCTTGGATGATTTCTATTTTGATGATTTATCCATCCTTTTTGAACCCATGGAAGAATTACAATTGGATTTTGGAAATAAAACAGATGTCAATTCTGTTCAGGAGATACAGCCTTGAGAACAGTTTGCAAATGGCTCTGGGCTACTCTCTGGCATGCACCAAGAGCCACTRAATTCTCCCAAATGTGAAACCATGGCCAGAACAGGAACACATAAAGGACTCAGTGTTTATTTTCTGACCTGGGCTGCCAGTCCTGGAGCAGGCTGAATAGGTTTTTAACAATATAATCCAGAATACAGAATATGCAGAAATTTGATCTGACATAATCCTTAGGGTTAATATTGTTGGAAATGGTATCAATAATGAAAGCACAGGAGGCTGAATAACACTGAAAATTACCTGGGATTCCACGCCAATAAAGAAAAATGGTGTTCTTCCCACCTGTACCAGATGTCTATGCGGATGAAAAGTTTTCTTGTGCAACTCTCTATAGAACAAAACCATAGTCAGAGAAGCCCAGTTTCAAAAAAGTCTTCACATGTAACACCTTTTCTGTAATTCAATCAAAGCACGGTCCTTKTTCTATAGTATGGTATGTGCTCAGTGTCACTAGTCAGCATATTAGTACAAGTGTGGTAATCCATCTTCTTTACTGAAGCTTCATTTACATAGAAAGTTAATGCCATGCTTTTCTTATACTGGAGAACTAATTCCTTAATGACACAGTGCCTCATGGATGCTCATTGGTGAAACAAGAGGATRTTGCTACTGTTTTCTCCTTCTTTATAAAACACAGAAAGAATGGAACTCATCCTACTAAATTCATATGTCTGTGTTGAAGGTGTGTACATCTGAACTCCCTTTGTTTTGTAATCACTGGAAAAAGAAGCACTTTCTGTGTATCATTAATCTCACACTAAAGWCTAAAACAGATGAAGTGCCCTGTAAACATATTTGGGTTTTTTTCTCTCCACTGAACCCAGCCTGATAAGATACCTATGATATAGAAATCTAAACTTAGACAAATTGATTCCCACCTAAGATGCCTAAAAGAAGTGGATTGTAGTGGAAAGTACATCCAGACCACTTGGTTTTGGTTTAATTTCAATGTATAAATTTCCAGCATATAGAAGCCAGGCAAAAGTGTGTGTGCTTATGGTCTATCCAGAGGAAACTATCTAACTTTATCCATATCTTCCTTTCACCACTCCRTTCTAAGTTCTGCACTGGATTTTGCAGACTAACTGGTGATATCATGGTACCCTAGTTCTTATTTACCACTAATCACTTTGAATGTCTGACAGTTAAAACACCGTGAAATATCAGCTGTCTCATCCCTCTGTTACATTATCGACAAGACCGGGTAGCAAACATTTTTCTCCTACTCTGCCAATATTACAACAATGTCACCATTCTGCACTGTCGTCTAGTAATACAAACTCAAACAAATATCAGAGTGTCTGAATTGGAAAATGTTAGGATAGTTCTCTCTTTGGAATTCTGCACTGTATAATTTGTGGTAATGCTGGACACAATGACAAGCCTGAATAAAGCAAGTGATGCGCTGTGACTAAGCCAGATTTCTGTTATAAAATGTCTTAATTCAATCAAGATTGTTCTATAGAAAAATTTGCAGCATATTTTTTAGTATTTTGGAAGAGCCTTCATCACTATGTCATTTATTAATATACARCTTCTTTTAATCATTAGTTCTGATAGATTTCCTGGGCTAACTTGGGAAATGCTAATTTGTTTATCAATCATCAACTACCATTTCTTCACCAACAGATTTTTAAGCCAAATAATATTCTAAGATGCAGTTGCATTAGCGAAGGAGTAATACAGAGCCTGGTTAATCTTTTCAAGATCAAGGACTTGATTGGAATAGGGAGATTGACATTTATTTTAAAAATTGCTAATATTTTATAAACAAGACTGGACTCATTGATACTGATAATATTGGTTTAGTAAGAAAGCATACTAGCAAATTCCGATGTAGTAGTCAAAACTGTAAGGACTAGTCTGATAAGTGGAGCTATAATTAAATTAAATATTTAAATTTTCTGTCAGATGGCTTTCTGTTTCACTAGTTTAATCTTAAAATAAATATTTTTTCTTTTTGCTTAGCTGCCCAACTGAGGCAGAATGCTTTAGGACTTTACAAATTGTTCCCAAATGCCTTCATGCACCATACTGAAGTTTCTTTCAATATGTTTCCTAACATTTTTTAAAATTTCCTCTATGGAGAACTAAATTCTCTTTAGTCAGCAAATACACTGACTTTTTGAGCACATATTAAATCTAAGACCTAAGACAGATAAGATTCAGTGCTAAATATCTACATTAAAATTCTTGTTCATCTCTGCACATGTATTTACATTTTTGTATGTTTCAATTATCTGTGTTAATTTTAAWGTGTTTGAGGACTGATGTTTTATATGTTGGGAATAGAGTAAAGAATAAAGTTAATTCAACTTCCTTTACAACTTTTGTTATAAAAAAGGATTTTCAACTACATTGTAAAATATTTTTTAGATTGCTTTCATAAAATACTATTTGTTCTGTACATTTTTTGGTGACTCTGATATGCTTTCTTCCTCTTTTTCCTCTTCCTTTGCTGCCTTTTGCTATCCATTGCCCCTTTTGCTGTTGCTTGTTGCCACAATTTATCTACATCTATGTGAGAACCCAGCTGTTTTGAAAATTTGACACCAGTTTGGGTACTGGTGTATTTTGAAAGTAGCCTTAAGGAGYAACTGGCCCATTGCTAATTAGTCCTGAATATAATTACACATACAATTAAATACCCCCCAAAAAGTACAAGGGTCTGTTTATCAAATATATCCACTTGGAAATTTTTGGTCACAAAAAGCCTTGGCTTAACAGATTTAATTATAAAAATCTAAATATTTGGTGTTTAACTTTTCTAACACAATATCAGGGAACTTTATAGTGGTCAAAGCTCATGGCAATCATGAAGGTTTAGTTACATCTTTAAGCCTCAGACATGAAGCACCTGGAGCCTATTCTACAGAATGTGTCAGCTTCAGCAGTTCAGATTGTACCAAAAATTCACAAAGTCTAATAAACCTCACATGGAAGAGGTTGTTATGCCCTTGTCTGCTCAGAGGGTTTTGTTTGCTTCACTGTGGGCAGTGTTCAGAACAAAATTCTCAAGATTTTCAATAAAAACTTTTACTTGCAGATTTTAGACCATTAAGATAGAATAAGGTGCTTAGCAAATTTTGAAACAACATCTAGACAAAATAAGGCACTTTGGAAACTTTAAGTTAGCAAGCTGTAACCCATCGAGACAAAGTAAAGCACTTCAAAAACTTTGGCTTAGCAAACTTTGTGAACTTTAACTTATCCAGACATAACAAGGCACTTACAAGACATTGACTGAATTTTTTTTYAGTCTGGCTTACAATATATTTTCAGAAGAGAGAAGAGAAAAATAGTAAGAAAAAGGATAAGAGTAGAAAAATATTGCCACCTGTGGAGCCAGTAATGAGACTTSATTGTTGCAATTTAGATGTCTGCTGATCCAAGTGATGGTCACAGTCTTGATCAGCCAGTGGTGTGGGAAGCCCATGAAACACAAAATTCAATGGGTTAAGATACGAATGCCCCGACACCCCTCTGGGGGGGGGCAGTTTTACACTGTCTGATGAAACACTGTGGTCGCTTGGCACTTCAGGGGTCCTTGATGGCTTAT
This sequence comes from Malurus melanocephalus, assembly GCF_030028575.1. Lineage (NCBI taxonomy): Eukaryota > Metazoa > Chordata > Aves > Passeriformes > Maluridae > Malurus > Malurus melanocephalus. The sequence goes on from NW_026623242.1 coordinate 4,649,418, forward strand.
GCACATTGACAATAAAGCACTCACTGTTTTTGTGAATGACCAATTGCTTGAGTCATAAGCCATTAACATATCAGCATCTCACACAGGTGAAAAAGATTATATTTAAATAAGAAAAGTCTGACTAAAGCAGTATCTTCACTCAGCAGAAAGCAAGGGGGGATTTTAATTCCCTGGAAAATTTCCTTAAAAAAAAAAAACCACACACATTATTAAAACTGGATTTAGTGCTAAATATTATAAGACTGTGTGACATCCTTGGAATAATAAATTAGTTGCACATTCTGACTCCAGACTTACCTCCTCTCTGCCCCATAGATACTATCCTTTKACTGTTGTTTTGCACGCTGACAAGAGGTATTAACTGAGGAATCTGCTCGTCACAGATTGTTTCAGAGTAAAATATTCTCCTATTTTATGCAGAAGTGAATAGTGAAAAGTTTGTGYATAGTAGGTTTATAGAGTCTGAAGACGATTCTGCCTCCATAGGTATCACAGTGCTGCTGTTTTTTTCTGTAACTTCTAGAGATTCTGCTTTTTAGCACTTTTATGATCCGTACCTCTCAGACACTTTTTATTTCACTAGAATCATCACGGCTCTATGGACCAATAGTGCTTTTATCCTCTATGAGTGTAGTATTACCATAATACACATAAAGTTCCACGTAGAAATCTAAACCACCTATTGGCAATTTAACAATATTGAAGGTGTGCATTTATGGAMAGACCTTTTTACTAACAATTTAGGATTCAATTGCAGCTTGGTCACAAACTCACAAGATGAAAAAACACAGAATTGCAGCAGCTGTCAGAGCAGAATATGAACAAAATTTTCAGTAGTTTGAATTCCTGATTCTGCTGTTAGCTTCCCTTTTCTTTTAGAAAAGACAAAGCATGGAACTAAACTCTTCTCTGGAGTATATTCTTGGTTCAATCTTGCTTGATGATACACTGAAAGCTCAGATTCACAGAACCACAGAATGGATAAGTTTAGAAAGTGATTCATCTGGTCCAATATCCCTGCTCAAGCAGGGTCATCCTACACATTGTGCAGGATTTCATACAGACTGTTCTTGAATATTTCCAGTGAGGGAGACTCCACATCCTCCCTGGACAATCTGTTCCAGTGCTCAGTCACCCCCACAATAAAGTTCTTCCTGATGTTCAGTTGGAAATTCCTGTGCATCAGTTTCTGCATCCTATTTTCTCTTGTCCTGTTGCTTGGCACCATTGAGAAGAGCCTGACTTCATCATCTTGACACCCTCWCTTCAGATATTCACAGACATTGAYGAGATCCCCTCTCAGTCATCTCTTTTTGAGGCTGAACTGGTCTCAGCMTTCCCCTGTAGGAGAAATGCTCTAGCTCCTTAATCATCTTTGTTGACTAGCAAAATTTAAACCAGAGCTATGGGTCACGATGAATCCTTGCAAGAAGGAGTGATTTCCAAGAACMATTTCCTGTATCTTGTGACCCAACAAGTGGCAGTTCTTCTTTCTCTTTATRAGGTGGGAGCTATGAGGAAAAAAATCGTTAATACAGCAAAACGCCAATGCAACCTGTCCTAAGAAAAAGAAATGTATTCTACATCAATGAGTCTGTATAGATTTTAAAYGTCTTCATGGACAAATAACTCAACATAACTGCCCAGTGTACTTCTACAACAAAATCAAACTAGTACAAAAAAARATAAGCAAGTGAAAAGAAGTGACTTGGCTTAGGGACAAATTTAATAGAATATTGTGTATCATTCTGGCACACTTGCTTTTAAGGACATTCTGCCCAAGTTGAAGCATGAGAGATTTTGGACTGTTCTGAGTTGGACTATTCAGAAATGCATAACAAGAAGGTATTATTTGATGGTTTTCTAAGTTAGAAAATGCACAGAAAACAATTTTTAGCTAATGCAACCCTTTGTTGTTATTGTGTCTCTTGTGCAGAAATCTGAGCAGTAAATTCTGCTCAGAAATTTCATTATTCTGAAAAACTGACAYAAGCCAGGAGAAAGCTGACATACAGACTAATGACAATATCTGAAGGTCTCAACTGCTTTCAGTCTTGAGGTGATACAAAGATTATCAAAGTGCATGGACAGGATGCTTGTGACTATTGCATCACATAGTTCTAATACATAGAATAAATTCAACAAGCTGGTACATTTCAGAAGCAGCTCAGAAACACAGGACATGGGAAAATGAATGACTTTCCTAAATTTTTAGTATCTTAAGAAGATCATTGTTTCATGACCAGGGAAAAGTCCCTGGAGCAGTCATCTAAAATATCTGGATTTGTTTTCATTCACCATAAAGGTAAAGTAATAGGTGCAAGTGCCTAAATATTCTTACAATTCTATACTGAACTCTATACTGAACAAAAAAATAATAAGCATGAATAGCTGGATCCCAAAGCCAGAAAATTTAAAATTCAAAACCTAGATTAAGTTTAAACCCTTAGCAATTAATCACTGAAATAAACAATCAAATGAGGCTAATAGGTACTTTACTCCTCTTTATAGTCAAATCAAGTCACCAAGACATTCAGGAAGACAGATTTTTAATAAGATACAGCTTCAGCTTCAAGTTAAATTGTTATGGCAATGGTGGAAGTAAGACAGTAGACAGAAAATTTCCTTTCTCCAACTTCTTCCAGTGACAATCCTAATATTGCACCCAATACAGAGCTGATTGTGTCATAAAAATCTGATGAAGGGGTGTGGGGTGGAAGGAAGAATGAYTGATATTAGTAAAAGTCAAAAAGGGTAGACTAGATCATGGTTGCACTTAAGTAGAGTGGATGGATTTTCCTTCTGTTTGCTGAAGCAGATGAGTACATAAAATGTCTGACTTTTGCATAACACCAGAGTTTTAAAATCATTTAGTATTTTAAAGATTTGTGACTTCTGGTCATTCTTTTCTRCAAATACATTAATGCCTCTGACCTTCTGTTTCTGCACATTAATGCACTGTTAATTAAGACAGCATTGCACTTTATGCACACATTCTTTTCAATTCCATTCATTTGAATCAAATTACATTTTTAATAGCATTAACTTGAAGGTCAATACTTTTTCTTTGGCATAAAATTTTAAATCCTTGAAAATGGGATGTCAATTTTCAGAGCAGGGAGGGGTAGGAAAAAAGCTATTTGCAAATAATGCCATTTCCATTCCAAATATGTTGAATTTATCAGCTGCATAATATAGCTCCTTTTTCAATACTTTATAATGCTTKTCTGTAGACTCTGCTGAAATCTATCAGTGCCACGTGCCTGCAGGTGACTCAGGGCCAGGTTTGTGTGAAAAGAGGGGTCAAATATCACACCTGCTTGTGAGAARTTAAATATTATCACAGTTTAAAGAGCACATCCCAGAAGATAATCCTGCTTGCTCTCATAACCTGTTGGCATTCCTTTCTGTGGTCTTCTTTTACCATTTCATGAAGCCGCTGAGGTTTACACAGAGGTGAAGGGTTTCTTTTTCTTTAAACTTAAGATGTCTCATGAACAACTAGACTTCCAGTTGTGAATCTGTAGTCCACAGCAATTTAACCTTATTTATTCAGATAAAAAGGCCAGCCAGTCATTTGAAAGGTAGTGTATTTGAGCACTGCTTTTATTTTTATACTGATATTTTGAGGACAGTGTACTGTCATCCCTGTTCAAAGACACTGTCTCCATTTTGAGCTATCCAAGCCATTACCATAACATCTCAAAGGTTCACTTTCCCTAAAAAGAAAAATACAGTGGTCGTAGACCAAACAATACCTCTTTTGATTATTGCTATAGAAACAAAACCATGCAAACCTCTATGTGTGCGTATCTGTAACACAGGTATTTGTGTATGATTTAAAGTGAAAGGACCCCCTGTCATCTCATATGAAGAAGAGACAATTCTGMGATGTTTGTGAAAAATCCCTCAGCAGATGATGAAAAAGATCCTGCTGAGGAGAGAAATCATGTGCATATTTCAGAAATAAAGTGGAATTTCACAGARTTGTGCAAAGCTTTTGTGGTGAATGCTATTTCTGATAGCATAGCCAAATACCCAGGCCAGTAAATAACATGGGKCTGACTTTGCAATTAATTTTTGGTTTTTGGTTTTTGTTTTGTTTTGTTTTTTGGGTTTTTTTTTGTGTGGGTTTATTGATGTTGGATTGGAGAGAGGAAGAAGAGGGTCACGAGAAAGTAAGAGAAATGTCTTTTTTATAAATATGTTGATGCTAATCTTGCAAGTGTGTAAATGGGATCCTTACCACAAACACTGGCACTCACTTTAGAAAGGGAGCTCACTATTTTGCCTGAAAATAACCCTCACTCTGTTTTTCACCTCTTTGAGAGAATCTGCAGGGTCAAACATGTGAGGCAGTATTTTCCCAGCACACATTTTTATATCTGGAGAGCTTTTCTACATTGCCATGGCAAGACAGGTCTTGTTTACAGGGGGAGTTTTTCTAAGCATGAGCAAAGCTGTCAGAATAAAATAGCATCTGTGAAATGAAGCCTGACAAAAGATTTTATGATCACCTGGAGTGCATCAGTGATTCTAAAAATATTATCTGAAAAAGGAATGTCTGAAGATGGAGAGAAAGGAACTGACAAGGAAGCAGCTAGTGTAATCCAAGACACAGTCCTGGCCCATTCTGGAAACAACATCCAGGTGAAGAAATGAATGATGTAGAATCATGGGGAAGGCAAAGGAAAAACAAAACAAAMAAAAAAAAAAAACCAAAAACTTCACAAATTTGATAAAAGGGAGGTGGTTGGGTGTTAAGAACAAAAATTCTGTTCTGCAGTCGGAGCCTAAAGGTGAGGCAGGATGCAGCTATAATCCTGTGGGTCAGGATCCTGCCAGTAAAGGAAAGGTTCTTTCCAGAAAAGGAACTCACAATGGCAACTTTCAACATCTTCTGAAGCAGACACTAAGCTTTTAATTGATTTTGTGTTTAGAAATGTTTGAAATGACACAAAGTAGGTGGTTGATAGATGACAGGGTACACGGCAAATAAGAGGAATTATAGAGAATAGAAACACTGGCAAGGTGGAGAGTGGGGTGGAAACAAAGATATGAATTATCAGAGCAGCACATCAGAGAATTATTACATGTGCTGGAAGARCATGTCAAAGATTTTTTTGCTTTGTCTTAGGGGTATTGAACACAATGCCTCATTATTACTGTTACCACCTAACTTCAGGCAGTCAAGTTTGAGAGTTTTGGACTCAGCTTTTATCACTGTAAGTCAGTGGCAAAATTCACAAAACTTTGAAAGTGATTGCAGTAAGGTCAGGATCTCTCCCAGTGAACAAATCTTKTAATTATTTGTAATGCTAAGCAGAGCTCCCTTAAGACCATCCACCACCTCCTCTGTACAGCTAGGGCAAGGGGAGCTGGGATAGGTGGAGTTATGGATTAGAGATGACACAGCTCCTCATAACCTCTTACATTCAATGCATTAGGCATAGCCAAGAGTCTGTTGTTAGTGTGTTGAAAATTGAATCGAGTAATCATGCTTACTTAGACCTAGTCATTAAAAATATAATAATACTTACTAAGAGTACTTCCAAAAGAAAAAAAAAAGTCGGTAATAGTAACAATGTAGTTAAAATTGAAACACACATGTTGAGTTTTTGTCCCTTCCTGATGTTTTGCTCATCCTTCCACTGCTCCASTGGGCTGTAAAGTTGGTATCTCCATATTGCTGGAGATTTTATAATGAGATGTCAACTTCTGATGTCTCATCAGGAGGCATATGGTGTTGCTAGTTTCTTCTTTCTTCTCACCCTAGGATTCATTTAGGGAAATTCTTATACATTTGACAGCATACTTTTACACCCTATTTCTTCATTGATCTGCAGCTGCATGTTGCATCTGCATTTACTATATGTAGTGATTTTTATGCAATAGATGYTTTCTTCTTTTTGATTTTGTTACCAGTAAAATCAGTTTTGCCCATGTTCAGGTGTGCATTCCTTCAGCTGAMCATTGTGGAGTTTTTTATAAACATGGGGCCTCCTGCATCAAGTTTGCACTCCATCTCTTACCATTCCGTGCCTGCATTCCCCCATGCCACACATATCATAGGGCCCCACTTCTCAAAGCTTCTGCTACCATATGAAAACTTCTGCTATGTCCATATTACTTGCTATCTATTTATGTTAGAGGTGGCAACATACAAAGATAAACAGAATGAAAACAAATTCACCTTAGACACCTGGTCAAATACAAAAAATGGTGTTGGAGTTAAACCCAATAAAACGAAGCTGCAGGCAGGTCAAGAAAAGCTCAGTAAGAGTGGACCTGACAGGTTTGTCCTAAGGTCTTGCAAATTCTGTACACTGTTATTGCCTTTTACTAGCAAAGGCAAGGCCTTGTTACAGATTGACGTAGTTACGAAGTTAAATGGAAAGTGGATTTATTCCTGACAGAACTTCTCCAAGCTTTCTGCTTCTGGAATCTATAGCATTCTCAGCTGCAACACCGAGAAAATAGAAATATTCAGCAACTGAAACTTATTTCTGAACTTGGTCTAGTTTACACTAATATACTGGAATGTAGACTCAGATCTTYTGTCCAAGATCCACAGAGAGCACAAACTTTTCTCGTTACCCTTACTTATGGCTCTCCTTAACATAAATACTTTGTTGCCTCTTCGATTTTGCCTTTTATGTATATAGAAATATCTTGTTGCCACAAAATGCCCCAGGTAACACAAGAATAGAACATTTCATATCAGTTGCACATCAGCATCCTTTATTGTGAGATTGTGTCTATCAGCTGTGTTAAGAGCCAGCAAAATCTATGTCTTTCTCTGCTTCTCTTACCAAAGATCAGGTATTTCACTGCTCTGATTAATTTCAGTTTGAACTGTAACCATTAGGGAAGGGCACCAAACCCTTCTCTATTTGATGTCTTCAGATTCTTTAGATTTTATGTGGAAATGATGATTTCAGCATATGGACTGGAAAATGTGACGTAAAAATTCATTCTCAATTTATTCCTAACRTACAGTGTTCCTAAAAGCAGATGTKGTTCATTATTTTTTCTCTGGAGTCAATGACCTTTCTTGTAATCCTTTCCTGCGACTCATTCTGGATTTAAAAAACTTTGAAGTTGCTGCCTCACCAACTCAGAGCTTCAAGCACTATAAAATGCAACTGCTGTAGCCCAGCATTAATGTTGATAGTGGAGTTGATGATAAAACAGATTATTTTTCTCCTGACAAGAATAAACTTTATTTGGTTGGATTRTTGTGTTTTTCAGATAAATGATTCTATACATCAATATTTTCCCTGAGTATAATTAGAAGTGATATTTTCTTAAGGTGAATGTTGATTTGACTAAGACTGCTTTCTTAACTGGAAAATCTTCACAGTAAAATTACTGAAACATCTAGTTCATTCATTCTTGCTGCTTTTATTTATGCCGGAGCTTCTCTGTGCATTGGGTTGGTGTACCAAGGTTTTGGAAGGGTGTGTCTACAGCCATGGCCTCTGTGAGAAAAGCCAGAACCAGAGCCAGCCAGCATTGTGACCCCATAGGGGACTTGTGTTGGAACAGTCTGCTCCTGAAGGACTGAAGCTTGTGGGAGCAGTTTGTGAGCTGCAGCCTGTGGGGTGAACCCCGGCTGATGTTTGTGGAGGACTGCCTCCCATGGCAGGGACCCCACACTGGAGCAGGGGAAGGGTGTGAAGAATCCTCCCCTGGGCATGAAGGAACAGCAGAGACAATATGTGATGAACACAACCCTGTTACCCATTCCCCTGCACTGTTGAGGGTGGGGAAGATGGTGAGAAAATYGTAAGTGAAGCTGAGTCTGGAAAGATGGGAGGGTTGGGAGGAAGATGTTTTCTAAGACTTGTTTTTATTCTTGATTACCCTGCTCTGATCTGTTTGGTAATATATTAAACTTATTTCCCTAAGTCAAGTGTGTTTTGCCTGTGATGGTAGCTGTTGAGTGTTGCCTCCCTGTCCTTATCCAGACCCAGGAACTTTGGGTTGTATTTTCCCTCTCCCATCCAGCTGATGAGGATAGGCTTTGGTGGGCACCTGACATCTAGTGGGGGTCAACCCACCACAGTATGACACATTCCATCAAATTTGTGGAATCTGAACATCATCCACAAGGCAGCTTCTGAGGGCATTATTGTCCTAATTCTCTGAGTCTCTTCCCTCCAGTAGATGCTATCAGTAAGCCCCAAGAGACACCTAATTTTTAATATAAGTGGGAAAAAATTATTTATTTATTTATTTTATCTCTGGCTATATTACCAGAATTTTAAGTATGGATGCTTTAATTTTCCTGGGTAAAATGTATAATTGTAAAACTGAATCATTCCTGACAAAATGTGTTMGTCTTCTACCTAAATTAATTGAATAACAGTAAATAAACACACAAACCCACCAACCAATCGAAAAGCCAACATTTTAATTCAGAATAGTAACTCAAAACTTCCTTGAATTTAAAGACTCATAACTAAATAAATATTGGTGACCCCAAAGCTGTACTCTGTTTTTTTTTTTTTTTTTTAATTTTGATTTGCTATATTTAACTTACCAAAACCATAGATGGCTACACCTCAGGGGCCTGCACCATTTTATAATATTTAACATAAAGCTTCAACATTTGCCCTAGAAAGATGCTKCTTTAGAGCTCTCTTCTACTTAGTATGTCTACAGGTAGCATAATTTCAAGCAGTATATTATGTGCAGTTTTGGTGAGAAGAAAAATATAATAATAATACAATATAATTTTACACATAGCTTCAAATACTCTGTTATGTTGCAAAGACTATCTGATAAGAAATTTGACTTGCATATGTGCAAGTGTAAAAAAGAAAAAAAAAATCAGGCCTTAATTTGTTCAGGTTTTATTACAGAATTCTAATTTGAAACTAKTGCTTTTTGGCTGAGATTTGTTTCCGAACAAAAAAGCAATGACGCATACCATTTTAGCAAGTGGATTTGCTAGTGCATAGGCTAGCCTAAAAGTTTCAAAAGCCCTGAATAATTAACAAGTACTTACAGGAAGTAGCTCTACAAGGAGTTGATTCACTAAAGTAGATTTGGTCAGCCTTAATAAAGGCAGGGACCTTGGAGGGTGATTGCAAGTCAAGTAGAACACTGAAACAAGGACAGAAAGGGAAATAGCAGACCCAAGCTGGTTGSTGTCCCCTACTCAACCTTGCATGAAAGAGACCCCATCTGGTTTTGCCCATCCCAGCATCATTCCTGCTGAAAGAACTTCATCAAATACTTTTAACTGTGTTACTCTGTGGAAAGAAACTGCTTCATCAAAACTAGTGGTTATACTATATGAATGTTAACTGGTCTTAGGTTCAACATTTCTTCTCAGCTGAATTGCTAAGTGGTCTGAGTTTATTTAATTTCCAAGCTCAGGTTTTAAATCCAGTAGTCAGGTATGCTTATTCAGTTGTTCAATATGACACTGATCAAGATTATACTTAGCAACACCTACGGTTTAAACCCGCTTTTCCCTTATCTGAGTCACAGCACCAAAAATGTTGTGGTTTGAACTGAGCCGAAAGCCAAAAACATCCAACGATGTTCCCTCCCTTCCCCCCACTGGAGAGGCAGAAGGGAGAGCAAAAGCCCAATTAACAGGAAAATGTATGGCTTTCAGATAACATAACATGAGAGAAAGATATGTATATGTTCCAGAAAATTGTCAAACAGGCTGAATAACTTAATTTGCAAAATGGATTTATTACTAAAAGCTACTAGGAATACTATCGCACCGGGGAGMGGAACAAAGATAGGGAAAAAATTTACAAGGAGAAGAAAATAAAAACGGACATTTKAAGACACCTGTTATCCTTTCCAGGACCCGTCTCTTCCTCAGATTGCCCCTCTCCACCCCCACATGCCTTCCCGCACACAAAGGGACAGGAATGAAAGTCTAACATAGATCAARCCACTCATTATGGTTGTCGTCCAGCATCATAGGAGAAGAGTTCTTACAGCTCCAAGCTGTGAAGGTCTTTTCCCAAGAAACAGTCAGTGTATAACTGCTGATGGCATGGGATTCTTTCCTTTAACTCATGGGAGAAAGGAAAGAATGTTCTTCAAGGCCAAACTGTGTTGTTYCAGCGGCGTAAGGCCACTATCACAAATCTCCTGGCAGAATACAGCTTCTTGCAAGCATCTGCTTGCTTCAGATGTGCGGCRTGGGCACCTCTTCCCTCCCCGCAGAACAATTTCTTCTAAGCATCAACTCGCTTCAGACGTGAGGGGGGTCAAGYTTTTTCCCCCTTTTAGGCTTATCAAAGTCCTCAAATGCCAGGTTTTTCTCAGAGCAAGGTCACTCTCTTTTCTATATAGATCTCCCATTGAAGAAATAGTCCTTTTGAGAACAACTTGTTTTCTCCATGTTTGAGCACCACAGCAACAGCACAACATCTGTCTTCTTCTTACTGTGATCTTGGGTCTCCATTATTTTCTTACATCTCCTCACCCTCCTCCTCTGTCCTCCCCCAGTGCATGATACTAAAAGTAAATACTACCAMCCTAAAAACTAAATGGCAGCCACACTCTACTTTGTTTTGAATTCTTCTTAAGTACAAGACCATACGTCATCACAGATGAGTGTMACTAGCCTGTGCAATTGGCCCAGGCCTGAYSRGCAGCCTGTCCATCAACCTCAGAGCCATAATGGATTGGCTCTAAAACACAGGGGGTAGGGCTCCTTTTGCTGGAGCAGAAGGAGAAAGCTTCTAGAACTTCCTCACAGGAGCCATCTCTGTGGTTTCTTGGTCCCATCCCCCCACCACCAAAAAYTGGATCAAATAAAACCAGGACAATGTATTGTAAGCAAATCTGTAACGTATGTCTGTGTCTTCTCATTTCCCTGACATAAAGAAAACACCCTGTTCTTTGTGCTCAAGGCATTCTGGCTGTTTCAAGTTCCTAAAGTGTAATTTACTTAGCCTGACCTTTGTTTGGTTGACGCATCTTGGTAAAATGTCTATGAATGGCACTTTGGAAAATTACACCCCCATCAGCAGCTCGTGGCTGACCACATTTTGAGAAATACGATAACCCTGAGATTACTTTTTATTTACATTTCCTTATGAAGTAGGCAACAAACTAAAAGCTAAATGAAATCAAACATCTCCATTTTTTCTGTCCATTCTCTTCAACAAAGTTTCAGTAAAGCCCAACGAGTGATTTACTCAATTAAGTTGTCAAATAGATAGAAGAAATGGCTAGTTAACTATACTTAATAAGKTGATAAAGGTAGGTTCCAAGACATCTCTACTGTGAAAGAACTACAGTTATTTCAAAAATGATTAATTCTGAGATATTCCTAATGTCATGCATATGCAGAAGTAATAGAGCTATTAAAGAAAATGGTGTGAAGAAAAGACCTTGACCCAAATTCATCCCTGGGGTAGTTTCAACGATTAGAGAGGAGTCATGCTAGGAATAAAGCTGACCCCCCACTTTAAATCTCAGAGATTTTTAATGGCAATAGGAAAGACTTAGTGAAATTACAGATGTTATTTAAATAACTGTGTGATTCAAGAGGATGTGAACATATGCTCAAGCGTTCAGTYAATGTGATGGAGCTCAAGATGCTGAACAGAATAAGAGCTTCAATGACTATGTGTATTTGGCACTTTATTGAGGTGGTTCCCAGTACCGTGATGAATGTCAGACAAGTGAATTGTCATCTGGGCATGTTTGGGAACAAACTAAAAATATAACTTTGAAATAACTTCTAACAGTGAAGGTTACATATTACAGATGCAAGTTCAAAGAAGATACCATTTACARTGCTTCAGAATTATTTTGTTTCCTTTTTTATTTATCATGCGTGAGGGCAGGGGAAGAGGTTTTCAGGATGCACCAGAGGTTGAAAAATTCTCATAGCAACTGACAGTGTGGAAAGTGAAAAACAGTAAGGGATTTTGTGAGGGACAGATTGGAGACTGCAAAGCAAGCAACTCACAGGCAACTTTTCTTCCACTGTTTGCATGAGGAAAAATTAGGGCAAGGGAGAGGATGGTTCAAGCAGATAGCTATCGAGCTCTCTGATGAAGATCTCTTGTGGGTGTTTTAACCAGACATATCTTCTGCATGATATTTGCTTAGTCCTGATGAACATATCTAAGAGTTGTGGGGTTTTTTTGTATCTTACCTACCTTGTGGAGGCTTGTGCTCTGCAGAACAGTGCCCATCACCTTCCAGGGCTGGCCACTCTCATGCTGGGTGCCCCAAAAAAGCCTCTTGTGTGTGTTGGCAAACACGACTGCTGCCCTCCGGTTACTGCAGAAGGTGGGTCTCATCCAAAAAGCACAGCAGTTTATGCATCATCCTCTTTCTGGGAAAATACTGCATTATGCTGCTCTTACCTCTTCCCCCTATTTTTCTCTTTTAAAAATAGTTTTTAATTTCTGCTGCATCTGCACCTTGCTGATGTCACAAGCTTCACACATAATATCTCACACACTCTATTTCAGCCCTCATGCTGGAGAGATCCCCCCCCAGGACAGGGACAATTCCCCAGTCACTAAACATATCTCTTAAAAGCATACAATTCATGGAAGAGATTGCACTGGTCAGCTACAGAGGCTGCTACTACTTCCTAAAGCCTTTTGCCAGTTGTCTCAAACAAGTTGACAAAAAGGTTTGTATGAACTCAGGTCAAATGAGAGGAAAAGAGTACTGGAACAAAATCATACTACAACAATATCCAGTAATGAAGGGAAACTTAGCTTCAGAAGCAGACRTAAAAAATTTCATATAGTTACAGCTGAAAAATAACTGGAAGAGGTGGTGTTTTATCTGAACCCGATAGGCACTGAATAGCTTAATCCTTCAATTATCAGAGTTTTTCTTCCTCTTAATTACCAAGTAACAGCGCCAGTGTCATCACCACTTACTGCATTGAGGGTCAATGTTATCAGAGGAACTACATGAGAGTAGACTGTATATCAGAGGAACTACATGAGAGTAGACTGCACAATTATCTATCCATCCAGAGGGGATGATGGTAGAGGCAATGCAGACCATATGTTCCAGAGTAAAATTGTAGGATGGACAGATAAAACAACTTGCAGCTGATGAGATCTACTGGTATAATTAATTTCTGGGTCAAAGTGAACATTCTGCTACTTGCTCTCCATTGTACTTACCAGAAACAGGATATTCTATTTGTTCTGAAAGAAAGAAATTCCAAAGAATTTCAGCAGAGAAAAGAGAAAAGAAAGTCCAGCAGAATTTCTGCTTTTCATGACCTATTTTATGAAAAATTACTCAATTTGAACCTGAAAAAATATACATTAATATAGACAGAGGAATTGCACATTTATGTTCAAAAATAAAGTCCAATCTTCTACAACAAGATATAATAATCTGCTGTTCAGAAATACAAAAAATATCCAAAACCCAACCCAAACCTACAGTCACTGCTATGGAGWAGAAAAAGAATGACAGAAGCCTCTTTATGAATATCTGTCAGTTTGAGGTTGAAGATGTGTAAAAAATGCTGCCCAGGCACAACAGGCATGTCAGAAGTGACCATTAAAAAGATCTCAGATAATGAAGTATTCTCTTCCCCTTGACAGAGATGATGAACATAAATGAACGACCTGCATGACATTACTTGGTCTGAAAGAGTTCAGATCTGCCTGCTGAGCTATTATTTATTAGTGGGTGTCATGCACCAAACCAGGATCAAAATGCATCTTCCCTGTTCATCATAGAGTTCTACTGAGAGCATTTAAAATGTATTTGCCTCCAAATACACCAGATATTTCCATTTTAACATATTGTATGCAGCTTTTTTTATAAGTTGTGAATAGCCTATTGATCACAATTATTTGCTGGCACACTAAAAGTTGTAACATCTGGAGTTACTTCTAACAAAAAAAAGTGTGGTACTCTGGCTACTCCACATACTGGAGAAAAATATTTTGAAAGTATTTTAATAAAGTTCCTGTTCACTCTTCTCCTACAAGCTTTTAGCATTTTGTAGTGCTGGAAAGAAAACACAGCATTGCATGGAATGATATAAAAAAATGTGAAAAGATTTGATGTCAAATGGAAGAGCTTGTGGATTTATGTGTACAACTTCCCATTTGAAACTCTATTTAGTCATCTTTTGTTTACTCTGGAAAGAACCACATAAAATGAGTTGCCTTTATTTGTCTTTTTCTGAAACAATTAAACATTTGCATTATAGAATGAAAAGGAAAAAGTACAATTCATTTTCACTTCACAGAGAAAGTTGAAGATTTAAATCTATGGACTGTCTCTTAAATAGGCCCCATGTTTAAAATATGGCTCTTGCATATTTTGGATAAAATTTATGTGTCAATATACTATTCCCCAAAACAGATAGAAGACCATTCTGCAAAAAGAAATGGCTGCTGGTAGAAATGTCCAATAAATATCTAGGAACTGAACATAGCAGGAACATTTTTTATGGGTAATGCAGGACATTTTATGAGGGAAAGTTTTTGTAACATATACAGAATTACACACTAAGAATTACACACTATTTACCCCTTAGTGCTAATGGAAGCTGTTCATATCACTCCCTGCATGTTATGCTGAAAGCAGTTTGCTCCCCCAGGTCTAGCAGTTAAAACAAATTTGGTATYATAGACTTTCAACTGATTTAGAAGAACTGAGAGATAAATGGATGTTTAACACACACACATTGCAAGTCACATTGGATGCCTGATCCTAAAACCCACTGAAGTCTGTGGGAAGCTTTCTATTGCTTTAAAAGGGCTTCAGATCAGGCTCCCAGGAGGTCACTTGGCAAAGCCACAGCTAAAGCATCTGACAGTGTTTGTATTACAAGCATCCACATTCACAGGGCTATAATCTCAGTCATAAATATTCTCTCTGGATTCAGCTCTTGCCATGTTCTGTAGACCAGTTTTCAAAAGTGGGCTTGATAGTTCAYAAATTATTATCTGCACAGGTTGCATTCTTTTAATGAGAATACACATATAGCTCCATAGAGACTATTTATTCACTTATATATATATATGTGTGGGAGTGCATGCATACTGAATGCAGAAAAACATGCTGAACAACTCAGCACAGGGGGGAGATATTTGCCTCCACAGTAGCCTTGGCCCCTCTCCCCATTATTTTGTAACTTCAGCACTTTGACCACCCCTGCGTGACAGTGCCCCTCCACTCCACTCACGATCAGCTCTCCACTGATCTGGAGACCTGGGAATAAATTTCGCYCCCTGAAGACACCTGTGTTCAGGTGTCAACAATTCCTACCTCTGGGTGAGCACCTCAGGCTCCCCCGTGGGCAGAGGAGACCAAGTCAGTGCAGTCTATCACACCCAGAGTGAATTGTGCAAGCCTGAGATACCAGAGAGCAAACTGCTGSTCCCCAGCCTCCACAGATGTATGGGCTAGATCATCACTGGGTATAAYATGAAAGGGATTGACCCTGGCTGCATGTCATGTGACAACCAAAGCTGTGTTATCCCTTCCCTCCTCAGCTGAATAGGGGACGGAAAATATAAAGAACCTTGTAACTGCCCGAAGCCCCGTAGCACCCACAGATCMCCGGCGCAGGAAACACASACGAGACAGGCAGGCGGGCAGGTTCTTCTTTATTAATCTTCRGATTTCAGCTCTGCTCTTAGTGATCCCAGCTCTCTCCTACCCCCCGAGCTACTACTGCATGCTTTATTATGCACTTTCTTATCTTCCCGCACATAGAATCACACCAATCAAACATGCCTCAGCCAGATCACATGGCTAGGCAGCCTCCAATGTCCATGCAGCATGTTTTTGTCTTTTATTGGTAGAATACTTTCATTTATCCAGTCCCATGACTGGWWGYGTCAGCCCAGCTCRARTCTGCGCTRTTTTGACCCTCTGAGCCCAGGCTGTGTCCGAGCCCAGCCCCCACACACAGCTGTAAGATAGCGAGGGCTACGGCAGAACCTGATGGGTCAAAATAAGGACAGGGGGAGATCCCTCACCAGTTTCCATTATGGGCAAAATGGGCTCGACCCAGGGAAATAAATTTGTTATCAATAAAATCAAATTAGGTTAAAGAGAAATTAAAAACAAAATAAAACAAAACAAAAAAAGCCAACAAAACACCTTCTCCCTACCTCTCTCTTTTTCCCCAGGCACAACATCATTCTCAGTTTTCTCTACCTTCTCCCTCAGCAGTGCAGGTGGACTGGGAATAGGGGTTGTTATTGATTCATCACAGGTTTTCTCTGCTACTCTGTCCTTCACTTCACACTCCTCTCCTGCTCCAGTGTGGGGTGCTCCATGGGCTGCAGGTGGATCTCTGCTCCTCTGTTGATCTTCATGCACTGCAGGGGCACATCTGTTTCACATCTGTTTCACCATGATCTGCACCATGGACGGCATGGACTGGAGCACCTCCTCCCACCCTTTCTGCACTGACCTTGGTATCTGCAGRGTTTTTGCTCTCACATATCCTCTTTCCCAGCTGCAGCTGCCCATTTTTTTCTTAAATGGCACTGCCATCCTCCAAATGGCACATCCATTCCTCTGAATCCAAGAGGCTCTACCACGGTCACTGATGGACTCGGCCTTTGCCTGTGGCARGTCCGTTTTGGGGCCAGCTGGAATTGGCTCCGTGGGACATAGGGAAGCTTCTGGCAGATTCTCTCAGAAGTCACCACCACTCCCTTCCGCCCCTTCCCTCTGCTCCCAAAAACCTTGCTATGGAAAACCAATACACTATAATCAGATCTTAGAAAGTTAATTCATGTGTTTTAATCTTGAATGGACTTCCAGCTGACCCGTTTGCCTCTGTTGCCAGGAAATTGGCTGGAGCCATTCATGCTCATTGTAAAGAGAGGCAAATAACTGAAAAACAGTGCAGTGAATAACTTTTCATCCCATTCTCCGCTGCCCACATTTTTGTGAATTGTTACTGCCCCATCCTCTTCACCTCACACRGATTGTTTCTAGGGAGCACTGAGGTGTTGTTGTTGCTTCAGTTCTGATAGCTATTTCATAAAGTAACTGATTTGGATGGTGGAGTACAAAATTTATAATCCTCCAGACTCTATCTGTTGAATCTGAGGATGTGAGATACGCATCTCTGATAACCTGTGTCATGAATGGACACCCACCATGCAGCAGTCCTTGACCTTGAGGGGGCACTTGGGTCTCAGGGGGAGTAAAAGAATTGTTCAATTCCGGCTGAGCAAGCTGTGCCATCTGCTAATGTCACCCTCTGAGCAGCATGCAGCTTCCTACCTCTTTAAGAGTCTCCTCCAAAATGGAGTGGGCATCCAGGAGCAGTGACTGCCTGCTGAATGGTGAACAGCTGCCAAAGGGTGTGCTGTCCCTCAGGGGTACACCAAGATAAGATACTCTTGGGAAGTATTGGGTCACCTCAGCTGCCCACAGTGGTCCAGAATCATTTGGCAATTTGACTGCGCAAAATGTGGTGAGATGGCCACACAGGGTAGAGTAGCTCAGCACCTGGGAGCGAGTAGCAGGTTGTCATAGTGAAGGTGTGGCARATCCATGCCCAGCCAGCAGCTCTGGCACACTGCCACCATCCTGTCCCTCTAGACAGAGCTTGCCATGTGTTCTCCTGCATTGGATTGCCAGGATCAGCTGAAGGGGAAATGCAGTAAATTAAGCYTGGTATGAGAGTCCTATGTATCTCAGGAGATACAGTTGTTGTTAAAACAGAAGTATCACTGGACCCAGCTGCAGCCTTAATTTATTCCTTCGATCAAGAATGGATGAATTAGGTTTCTTTGTCACATTTTTTTATGAGAACTAACCTTCTTCCAAAATGCTTTGACATCAGCGGTTTTATTGTTTCAATAGCATGTTGAATTATTCAATTTTTTATCAAGTATCAGTACCCATATGAACGCTTTCTAGATACATCCTTAAAGATCCTTTTCTCTTTCATGTCTCACTAACTCTGTCCCTGGAATTAAACTACCATCTTGTCTCCTCAGTCAATTCTGGGAACACACATTAGCACAAAATTGCATGACCKGTGCTTTTGTCACCTAGCTGGTTAAATGAGGTACGTGTTAGTTTAATTGCAAATCTTTGAGGGAACAGCCTTGAAGTACACACCTTGGGSCCTGCAAATTCTCAAGGTTTTATGCTCTTTATGGCCTTTAAGTAAGGCCTGAACAATGACTTTGAATTAACTGACACTAGTTTGAGCTGTACAGCAAAATAAAGTTGCAAAAGTATTTTATTGTTTATTGTTGCAAAAGTATTTTATTGTTTTATTTTAAAACTGATTATTTGGTAAAATGTAAATATTTAATGTAAACCTACTTTCATTCTTACAGATGATGATAATTAAAATCTAAAAAGTTGAAAAGGTCAAATTTCCCTTACAGAAAGTYGGCTCAAAGTTGTGGAGGGCAAGGTTTATTTTATTGTTTTGCTTTACTTTTGTTTTGGCCTTAACATAAAGAAAAAAAATGTCTTCAGTGATAATTGTCCACACAAAATTAGGGGCAGAAAGCACACTTACATGATTTCAGTGACCTGATGCTTTAATGCAATAGATGATACTGTACTCTGCATGATTAAGCAAAAATAACCCTAAGCATCTTTAGTGCTTATAAAGTGCTATCTATTCTGCATAAGCCAATGATTTAATCAACTGTGACTACTGCCAGACAGTAAACATATGTTCCTCCTCCCCCAAGAAGCAGTAGATCTACCCTTGTTTGTTGATTCAAGCGTAGTGTACACTTCAACACTATTAGCCAGTCACCCGTGCTTTTAAATACAGAGATCTATTTGCTTGCAGAGAGAACTGAGAATACTTACAGGGTAGAGAAGAGACCTGAAGAAGAAAGGTGGGAATTATCCACCTGAGAATGGGAATTATTTCCCRGCCTGTAACTATACTGTTAGATTTTTACAAGAACACTTTTGGCAAGAAAGCAGTGCCTTGTTTTGCTCCCAGAAGCACAGCCTGCTGAAAACTACACTGTGGAGCAATAAAGCCATTGATACACTGATGCTGTAACATCATTTTCTGGGAAGTCATTTGCTCGMGGGCATGTTTCACAGCGTGGCACTACAAAGCTATGGTTACTTTTGGTGATATGAGTATTACATATAAATGCACTCAGCATGCAACAAACTAACCACAAAGAAGACAGACAGGTTTGTTCTCCTTCAATATTTTTCTGTTTTTCTTTCTTAGTGCTTCTCCAGCGCACAGAGGTGTTTGATGCTCCCTTTATTGCACAATTTGTATTCTTTTCCCACCTGCTTCTAAACAGTGTCACTTAATTAGTGGCTGCACCATAAACAGGGACTAAGAGTAGGATTTTCCATGTCTTGTACAGCTAACTCACAATAATTATAGGTTATATCCCTGCAGTGAATGTCATGCACTGAATCCCTGCAGTAAATSCACTACTTCTGTCACTCAAGGCCATGCTAGAAGTGGTGGGGCTCTTCTGTCACACCAAATATTCGGAGTGCCCAAACTTCCTCTCTCCTTCACTACTTTTAGTAGTGGTGGGTTCACCCTCTTGTTCTTTGAAGCAAAAGAGGGAGGCTTTTCTCACTATTTCCCTGAGAAACAAGGAAAATGTTAAAACTGATTCTGAATTAGTATCAGACTCACAAGCCCTGTTAAATCACAGTTGCTGCATCATTTCAGAAATGTGCTACCATTTTCCCTTCTCTCCACCTCAGTTTCAAAGATAGGATCTGCATTTCTCAGAGACTGGAAGAGCAGTGATAGCTTTGTATCTGTGAAATGTGCACCTCAGTATCTATCCTGAATGGTACTCAGAACTGCACTGTGATTTTTCTTGGGGTTGTGCAGAGCAAAGGCCAGGCAGCAGCTCTGTTTACCCAAGKGTCATCTCAACAAGTGGTCTTTATTAGGGTCATATACCAGGAGAATTTCCCTGGTTGCTATTTTGGCTTGGCCTGTAAGGTGAGGTTTTCCAGCCTCACTTCAATCCCCATGAAGGTAATTGAGCAAATCCCCCTGCAAGCCATCTCCTAAAWGTATTAAGAACAGGAAGATGATTGAGAGTAGAACAGCATGGATTTACAAAGGAGAGATCATGCTTGACCAATCWAATAGTTTTTTGTGATTAAATTATTATCTTAGTGAATGAAGGGAGAGCCATGGATATTGTTTATCTTGAAATTCAGGAGCTCTTTCAATATTGGACACTGCTTAATATGCTTATACACAAATTGATGAAGTGCAGACTAAATACATGGACAGTGAAGGGGATTGAAAATAACTGCTGAGCTCAAAAGGTTGTGACCAACACTGCAAAATCCAACTGTAAACCAGTCATTGGTGATGTGATCAACACCATGATGAATACTTTGTAGCATGAGTGGTGGGACAGAACATTCCCTCAGCAGGTTTGCAGGTGATGCAAAATTGCAGGGTGGAGTGGCTGATGTGCCAGATTACTGTCCTGCTATTCTGAGGAACCTTGAAGGGCTGGAGAAATGGGACAGCAGGAACTTTGTGAAATTTGTCATTGGGAAAGACAAAGCCCTGTACCTGGAAACAAATCATCTCATGCACCAGGACACACTGTGGGACACCTGACTCGAAACCAGCTTTATGAGAAATGGCACAAGGGTCGTGGTGGTGGACACCATGCCAGCAATGCATTCTCACAGCAAAGAAGGACAATCTGGGGCTATGTGAAGAAGAATGTTGCCAGCAGCTCAAGGGAGACAATCCTTTCCTTCTGGTGAGACAYGTGCAGAGTGCTGAGTCCTTTCCTGAGACCCTCAATAGAAGCAGGATAAGAGATATTGGAACAGGTMCAGTGAAGGGGCACAAAGGTGATTAAAGCATGGAACGTCTGATGCAGGATTGTTGTTATTCTTTGGCCTGGAGAAGTCTTTCKCTACCGAAAAGCTGTAATTGCTTTATAATATAAATAATAATTATCTCTTTTGTGGTTGTATTAAAGCTCTACCTGGCACATCACCAGAAAACCTCCTTCAAATAAAATAAAAAAAAAAAAAAAAAAAAAAAAAAAAAACCAAAAAAAAAAACCAAAAAAAAACCAAACCCAAATACACAAACTTTTGGAAAAGTCAGTTTTTGAAAATATATACTTTGTACTATATACAATCTACTGTACCCACTCCGCAGACCACTCGAGTGAAGAAGCAAAGTTTTTTTCCAGTATTTTGTGGAAATCATTGCCAAATAGCTGCCCTGTGGCYGCTGTAGGACTTGTCCAGGTATGCTAAGATGGCTGTGAGTGATTGAAGAACATTTGAGATACATAAATCTCCAACTACTTGGAATAATTGAACACTTACACCGAAGTTAAATGTATTACCAAAAGTTTAGGCCAGGCTAATAATATCAAGTAAGAATAAAAAGTATGATTTGAATGACATACAGAATGATCAGTCTGGGGGAAAAATCTCAATCAGGAAAAAAGGGGAAAATGTCTATTAAACAATTTCCCCCTGAAGTTTAAAGGTTAMTTGTATTGTTAAGCAAAACTTGACAGAAAAATGTATCAAAATGACTCATTCCTTTTTATTGTTAAGAGCACMTTAGTCATTGTAGATACTGGATTTTTAGTTAGTCTAATTAGCAATTAGATGATGTTTCCAATGTATTTTCTTCAAAGTCTGTTGTTTTCATTCCTTCCTTTTCAACTGTATRCATGCATTTTTCAGTGCAATATGGTATATAGCATTAAACCAGAAAAACTGYAGATGACAATCACAGATGGTTATTAATATTGATGTTCACCTAATTAAATATCATAACCCTGAGATGCTAATTTATAACATCCTCGGTAAAAATCTAACAGTTTTGAATGTTTTATCAACATGATGAAATAAATAATCTTCRCAACAATTCTGTAGCACTTAGTCATATGAGGAAACTCAGTTTCTTAAAAAYACAGTTTTACACCTATCAATTAATTTTTTGCCTTTGAACAGAGAAAGCATCTTCCTTCCGTGCTTCTGTGGTACTTCACTGTAGAAATCAGATACTTTTGTGGTTGTTGGTTTGTAGGAACTGCTGAACAAATTTCAAAAAATATCAGATCCCAGAAATGATTTATAACTTTGTCATTAGCAAGTTTCATATCTGGTATTAGATAACTCATGTTTGTAGGAATACTTTCCTATCTTTTATTTCCATTTCTATAATATCACATATCAGCTCCTCTGTAACTAGTCATTTATCATGCCTATTTACAGAGCCTAAAACTAGACATACTCTATTATATCTGAAATGCAATGCAGTGCAGCTACATAAAAT
Organism: Malurus melanocephalus; assembly: GCF_030028575.1. Taxonomy (NCBI): domain Eukaryota; kingdom Metazoa; phylum Chordata; class Aves; order Passeriformes; family Maluridae; genus Malurus; species Malurus melanocephalus. Next base: position 4,671,679 of record NW_026623242.1, read on the forward strand.
GCTTTTTCATTGGGAATAGTAGATGAGAATGCTGCATGTCATGATGCAACAGTTTTTATTTTTAATCAAAGGGTTGCGACTGGCAGTTCAGATTCAAGATAARCATATTTCATTGAGTTTCACCATTCCCTGGTGTAACACAACAAAGTCAATTGCAGTGTTCCAACCCACCTCCCTCCTCCTCTTCCAACAAATCAATTGTGTTTGKTCATTTATCACCTTCTGGATCATATTTCATTTCGATTTTGGGACATCAAATGTGGTAAAGAATAGCTGCTACCTATTTGWGGTAAATTGTTTCTTGCTGCAGATTTTTATTCCTTTGCTGTGTAATTCATATCAGTTTTAATCTAAGCATCTAACAACACATCAGAGTTTTTCAAATGCATTAGATCAAATATGTAGTTTTCTTCAGGAGTCTGGTTGGGGTCTGAACCTCTTAAATACCATCCAAATGCAGCTTGCACTTGAGTTCACCTTCTGTCCTGGATCTGATAGAGATTTATATTTACTATGCATTTTCCTAAATGGCTGGAAAGTTTAGAAGTGCCTTCATTGACATGCCAACCTTATGATCTGTTGTGATCACTTTTAAGCAGGCAGGGACATGAACTCTTCCTTTATTCCCAGAGAAAGGAGAAAAATTAGACCTGAGCAGAAATATAATTGGCTTTACCTGTCAGTGATGGAAGATTGCAGTTATGGAGACTTGACAGCAAGGGCTTCTGTCCCTTCTCCCAAAGTGAAACTGCTTGGATGACTTTTTTTCTAGACCAATGGTAATGTAACCCATTTGAATGCAGCAGGCTCTTGAATCCTGGGCCTGACTTCTAGCAAAAGTAACAACTAAGATGCAGTCAGACTTTTATCTGACTTGCTGATGTTATGARGAGATGGAAGTTACCAAGACAGGAGATTAACAAGGATTTTAAGCAACACACCAATCAGTTGATTATTTAGTCTACAGAAAATATTTTTWAGGAATTTTGGGACCAAAATTTTGTGTGTGTGAGAAATAATGAGGAAGGAAATACTTAGACTGCTACCTTTTTTTTTTTTCTTCTGTGAATATCCATTACTTTTTTTTCTGTAGGAAAGAATAGGCAAAACAAAACCATAAAATCAATTAATATTTCTCTGTGATGAAGCATGCAAATGTGTCTTTTTTAGTGACTTTTTTTTTCAAAAATGTCAGAAAGAATAAGATTTTAATATAAAAAATAGCCTTCTAAACCAGTATTTTCCCCACACATATGCTATTCTGAGACTGAATATCTTRTCTCAGTAATGTCACTGTCAATCTGAAAATTCAAAACAGAACCAGTTCAACTYATAGACCTATGAGTCAGACCACATGCTAACTAAAATAAAACCAAATTGAATAATGTGTTTAAACACCCTGGTGCTAAGCATTGCAATCACCCGATTGAAATCCCTGTCTTTGAATTGGACCTGTTGCAATTTCTTTGCATTATTACCCTTCGTTACATCCAGGCACATTGAAGGAAGTTCCAAAAAAACCTCACATGTTTAGGAAAGAGAAACCTAGATGTGAGGCAATGTTTAAAGTTTTTTAATAAGAAGCACCAAGCATATGGCCTAAATATAGACTTTCATAATAGTTTAGTTACCGCACTCTTACTGGTATTTGTAACTTTGAACCCTCCTCTAAAACCAAGCCTTCAACTCCTTTTAAAACTCCCTTCACAAAGAGGAGGAACCTATCTTACCCTATGAAACCCAGCAGAATGAGATATTATTTTCCACAGGAGGATTAAGTATCAGATCTATTGCATTTTTATATTTTTTTTTTTTGTTATATGACCAGAAAGAAGAGTGTATTCCTGTGTCCAGGAGCTAGAAACTAGCCTTSCCATCCTGCAAAGGCATCCTGATCAACAAGAGAAAAGCTATACCAGTATTTCTTTAAAGTGCGACACCCGTTGCTTCTCCTCCTCCTTCACTCCAAAGCACACCCAGAGAGGCACAGCTTACAGCAACACCGTCACAGCTCAGAGATTAACCCCCATTCCTGTACCTAGGGCAGCTTTGAGAGGGACTCACACAGTGCCAGGTCTGAATACTCTCTGCAGGTGACAGAATTAAACAAAGGAAGTGTTACAGACACTCTGGTGCTCTGGGAAGAGCTTTGTCAGACTTATTTTTCTCTTTTGAAGGGGAAGCTCCCACTTGATTTAGTAAGGATCACAGCTTTGCACTACTCTGGTGATAATCTCTGTAATAAACCTGGGTCCTGGGCTCACTGGCAAATGATTTAATTTAGTACTGGTAAGATAAAGGTGTACCAGGGAAACTAAATACTGGGAAAATGTACATAGGGAATATAAATCCCCCCAGGSCATTTTGGACAATGACCACTCATATTCAGGTTTAGTATTTAGGACTTAGCTCACAGTTCAGGTCAATAATAATATTTTGGACATAGCCCATTGAGCCTTTTCTACAGTCACTATCTTGAATTGAATGGAAGCCAAACACATTCTGAGAGGTTTGCTGAGAGGATTGATGTCGAGTCACAGAGAACAGATAGAAAAAACATTTTTTATTCCGCTAAGAACTTCGTTGCATTATGAACAACAAAACCTTTTCAGCAGATGAGTGCTGAAAATGTAATGGACAAGATATTGATAGGTCAGAAAATGGATCCAGAGCAATGACCAGCTAAACAATAAAAAAAACAGGCTTGAAAGCTTGGAGTTCATTCTTTCTGTCAAAGTGGCAAGCAGCTCCCTGTACTAAGAATGGGSATTACAGCAGAGTCTCTTATCTGTCACCATATGGGGGAGGAGGCTTTCACAAAGACATTTYTAGTAAACCCACCAGGACAGAATTACAATTACCCTTTGTGGACAGATAAAATGAGAAAACTGTTGCTGATGCAGTGTTTTTGCTGTGACAGCACTTGGGATCTAGACAGCAATTGCAAATGCAGAGCCTTAAGTGAGTGAGCTCAATTACAACTTTATGCATTTTCTTGATTACACCAGCCATTAAAATATGCAGAAGAGTATTTTATAAAAGCTGATTTTCAGGTGAAGACAAAGAAGAGCMTCCATTTTCAGAAGGAAGCTAAAAATCATCTCAGAATTGAAAGCCTGAATATCACATATAACTTTTAAGTTTGTTTTATACMTTTTTAGAAATAGACTTCAAATAAAGCAGGGCGTTTACATCAAAGCAGATAACCATCCTATTCATTGTTAGTAGATTTTTTTCTTTTCTTTGAAAGTGGCAAATCTGTGATTTAAAAATAGTATGACAGTCTGGGCTGCTGCTGTTAATGGGAAGAGAAGGAGCTGTGTGACGAAGAGACATTGCATCAAGTACTAACAAAGAAGCCAAAGACTTTTTAAAAAGCACTGTGTCAGTATTATGCTATTCATTAGGGATAAAACGTGCTGCTGTTTTCCTAAAGAGCTTATTATCTTCAGACAGAAATAGTGAGCAGATTTTAGTGTGTGGGTCACTACTGGGTGTGCTAGAACTGAAACTCTTGAAAGCYTTCCTGCCGTTATCAGCCAGTAATTGTGGTCAGTCTGTAAATGACTACCAGGCAGATCTATTTGAATAAACTTGACTGTGAAGACTTTGACCTGAAATTATGCTATTTATCTCATCATAGCTAGACTTGTCACTAGAATTTTTTTCTTTGATGTGACCCAAGCAGCTCTAAGACAGGTGAGGTGGTAGCAAGTGAAGGAGGCCTTGGAGTAAGCCATGAAGAAGATATCCCATCCAGTTCCCTCCTTTCTGTGTAATGCTAATTTCTTTTATATTTACACACAGTCACATGTCATAGTCTCACATTCTGAGACTCTTGAAAGTAATACTCTTCCTCCAAAACATATTAGATCACTATAATCTTTAAAGTGAGAGTTTAAGTTCTAATACATCCTGTGAATAGCCTTCCACTTTCTCTCTGGAGGAAGTAAGATAGCAAGTCTTATCCCCACACATTTAAAAAAAWTAAGATTTTATAACTTCAGTCTTTTCTTTCTAGGTTTTAATGTCTGTCCAAAGCTGAACTGCAATTCGGACAGCCAAACAGCAAAGAACAGTGTTAACCTAATTTTGATATCCAGACCTAAGATCCTTAACAATAATTGAGAGGATTCACCTCCCCTGCCTCAGTGATGACACATAAGAACCCAACCCCTCAGAAAGCCCTTGACCCATCGCTTTCCATGGCACCTACACTCAGTCTCCCCCAGGTGGCAAATCCATTGATGGACTTTTGACATGAGAGGTCTGCATCTTGTAAGACACTCGGTGAAATGTCTCTCCATGAGAAGTGACAGCAGTTGGCCTCTATTAGCTTGGAAGAAGCTGTACTCCCATCAGCAATGTCATCCCTTTTGGCTTCAGTGTTTTATGTTCTTATTACACATATTTTACAAAGCTAAAACCAAATGTAACTCAATCTCTGAAATAACTGTCTCAGAGGTATTTTAAATCCTAAATTGAATAAATAGAGATCAACAAGGCACTCAGAGAAATGAAATACTGAAAGGAGGACAGGGGTTCAAACAAAAAATGCCTATGCAATAGAAAGTCCCCAGCTCTGACAGTCTTACACAGACCTGAGCAAGGCTGTCAGGGACATGTAAGAGAGGCAGATTTTGTGCTAGCAATAAAACAATTCAGCTAGGAAATTGTGGTTGCTGCGACAGCCTGCAGTGTAGCCTGCAAGGCTACATTCTTGAGACTGAACATTTCTTTCTCCACGTGTATTAAGCTCCCAATATAACTGAATTTCAGTCTAGATTCAGGCCTTTGCCCTTTGCCAAAATACAGGTAGAAATATTGCTCCCATCGGGGCAATCTTCAGCTCTCGTCTGGTTTCATCAGTGCTGGGAACTTTTTCTATTCAAAACCTGCTGCATATTAGGAAAGATTGCRACACTGTCTGTCAAGGTTAATCTTTTATGACTACTGCAGCTGCAGGATATCACCAGCCCCTGCTGATCCTAGTTTTTGGTAAAACAATGAGCATAATGCATTAGCTAATATTCCAAAGTGCTTTGCAAAATCCCAGGTCACTTACCATAATCTGTGACCCAGCTCCATTTGTAATTCTTCTAGGTGTTTTCAGGTCAATTTTGTGACATCTTGGATAGTGGCTATATAAAATAGGTCAAGTGGTTAATATTTTAATGAACCTTSTGCAAATAAATCAGCCCTATAACCAACCTCTGCAGAGGTCCACTTGTCAGAAGAAAAAAAATATTCAAGCTAAGAAAGTAGATTTCAGAATATCCTTTTTTTTGGTTTGCAATAGTGTTTTCACCGCAAGGTGAAGAGAAACTTCTTTTGAAATAGGTCAGTGCCAAATAGATAATTACATGAATACAAAATAAACTTCAGAAATCTACAGGAAGTCAAAACATGATTTGTAAGAATAAATGAAGCAGCTAGAGAGGTACCGTGGTGTACATCAGTGTAGTACAGTATTTTCTGTAACATCTGTTCAGGTGTGCAATACATGAAATAAATGTGAAGAAAGTCATTTCCAAAAATTGTCTTGTGGAACTTGGTGCTTCAGGATGGAGGGAATCCTTGAAAATGCTCAGAAAAGKAAAGCAGTTCCCCAGATATCTGCAGATCACTACCAAGAGGAAAACAAAAATTGAGTTTCAAAAAGGCCTAAGAAGAAGCACTATAGGTTATTGTTCATCTAGAGATTGTACCTTTTTTTCTGAGGGGAAAAAAAGCCAACCTTATGATTCCAAAGTAGTTTGTCTTGATTATGAAGTTGTTCATTGACACCTGCAAAGAGACCTGACCCTGTGAGGTGGCATCTGAGATTTGCCATGTCCGGTGACTCCTTGTGCAAATCCCTCCGCTGAGCTCTTAACCATGCAGAGACAAGTGACCAAACTTGGACTAATATAAACATTAGGTAAKGAAATTGGGGTGACATCTCATTAGSAAAACTCAAGCCAGCTCTRTAAATATAAATACTCAGAATGTAAACCAGAGTGAAGCAATGTATGTATAAATATGCAAATTGTCAGAGGATCTTCTAGCCCAGAGTATTTTCCCAATCTAACTATGAGAAACTGATTGCCAATCTGAGTCAGGAATGCCAGAATTACTGCTCCATTAAATCTAATGKCTCCCTGAAGCAGGAAATAAGGTGAGTTAACTAATATTAAATTTTGTTCGTCCAATCAAAAATGTGGTGACATCTCCCTGCCCATTAAAAAGATAATTAGAAATGTGATTATGAAGAATATCTGTAATGTACAGCACAGAAGTCCAGGGAGAAACACCAGGGAATTAAMATGTGGATCTCAGAAAAAAAATTCCTTTCTCCAAAAGATTTCTTGGCACAGCAAGTTARCAGGTGTGCTGTAAATAGTCTAGTAAATATGTTCCCATTATAGCTGAGAAAGTACATTTTTCCCTGTTACAAGGAAGCAAAAAAAATCCCTTCTGATTGAGAGAAAAACGAAGGGTGTGGTTTTTTCTCTGTGGCTTTCTTTTTAGTGCTTACTCAAATTCCGAACTAGAGATTCTTATTTCTACTGAAGTTTGGAAAATAGAGAAAATGTGTACTAMAATTGCTATTCAGCGTGAAAATGCTGAAACAGTGTACACAGAAGTTGACATGGTACAGTGTAAGGCAGATAGTTTTATGACACCATCAAGTCCTGTGTTCTTCCAGTCCTGGGCCAGTGTAGTTCCACTAAAACCAGTGAACTCAAACCTGACAAAATACATGCAAAGAAGGGATTAGAGGCCCCACAGTGCATGTGCAACATAACAGAGTCTTTAATGTCTGCTTGTAAAGAGCTGGAGATGCCTGGCCTTAGGCAAATCAGATRTTAAATAAATGCCCAAAGCAATTTGACATAATGGATTCTGTTCTGTTCTGAACAATCAAACCGTGCCCTCTCCTTTCTTCCTTGAGAAGAGCTTATTCCAGCTGTCCAAGCAATTTTTTATCATTCTTACCCACAACACACTTTCTGCTCTTCAGCACCATGGATTTTTCTCTCTGATGTCCTTTATTCCCACCTGGATATACAGATGGCAGAGCTGCCTCCAATGTTGCCAATGTGGAACAGATCAGGCATGACAGCATCACTGTCAGTCATTTGTCACAAGTTCCCCTCTGATCTCTAGTATGGATTTTTTTTTCTTATTTTCTAAATTATTTCCTTCCTTTGGGCCTGTTTCTTGCTCTGAAGGACTTACTCTTTCATCATATGTATGGATGGTATTTAGGGAAGCAGGGTGTTCTCTRCTACAGCAGGGACAGAAATAATTCTAAAGGATAGGTGACCTGAAACAATGAAAAGTGGGCAGATGCAGGCAAATTGCCTCAGTAAGCACTGTGATTGTSTATCATCCTTTCCACCTGCTAATGAATATGCATGTGGAAAATAAGAAACTCTTTTTTTTTTAACTGTGTTGAGTTTGCATTGGTAGTGAATAAATCAGGATGATAAAATGTGAAGTCATCCATATTTAAGATTCAACAGAAAATGACAGCTATAATCTGCCCAAGAATAAAAATAGATTCAGAATGAGAAAGTTTCTGAATGTCAGAAAAAGGAGATCTATAACWCCCTGCAAGCATTTAGGTCTGGGACAGGGGAAAGAGCAGTTTTCAGGTAAATTTAAAGATGGGATGCAGTTGTCTGAAGCCATAATTTTKGGGATGCCAATGATCTTGGTGCTTCTTTTCAATCCTACTGATAACTTTGTCAGGCTGAAAAGAACCGTATGTAATTAGCACCAAAAAGAAATTAATCTGAGAAGACAAAGGCTATCATCAAAGGGTAACATGGTAAGGAAAAAGACAAGGCTGATGATACAACCATAATGGGAACTGGCAGAAGAGAACCCACAGCTGWAAATTTTGGCATAATCTTGGATATCAATAGAAGAACAGAGCCAGGCTCCTCTGTTAAGAAATATGTTTCTCTTAAATTTCCAAGAATAAGGATTATAAATAGATGAGATAAATTAATAAATAGAACAGTTGTACACATAGTCAGCTACTGCATAATCCTGGACTTGATTAAAACACTGACATTTCAATGTTGATCCTTTCCTAATGGCAGGTCTGGTTTTGCCACTCATCATATGTATTTCACAAACTTTGCCAGTACTCAGTTGTGACAAAAACCCAGTTGGATCTTCAAACTCAATATTCTCTTGATCACTGGTGGAGTTGTATTCAGTGTAATTGGCAAACCAGCRCAACCAGACCAAGCCTTTTACAAAGCACGAAAGTCCCAGTTGCTATGTGATGTGTACTCTCCTTCCAGCTGTATACTTGAATAGTTTAATGTACAGATTTCTTTTATAACATGGCTGGCTTAAAACAAAAGCTGAAATTCAGATGCATCTGTGTTGTGTATTATTCTGATTTCACTAGCTCTTTCTTTTAYGTAAATATTAAACAGTTGTTTCATTTGAATATTATCTTACTGAACAATATGAATATCCTTAAATCGAATGGCTAAGATACCTGTATAAAACAGACAGACCATTTCAGGTCCTTYTTCAAATTAAGAAATACATGGATTTTACCTTGAATCTTGCTAATTGGTTATTTAGGCACAAAACTGGTCTCAGAAAGATAAAGCTTCTTTTTTGAGATAAGTGAATTTCGCATGATGTACTACCATCCTTCCAGTCTGGYGTCAGACAATTACCTTTAACACTAAAGATTKAATGCCTTTGTTTTTTCTTACYTTCTGGTTTTTACTATTTCTCTGGCTCTGGCTTTCTAGTGTGCCTTCCCTTTATTTGAATCCTGGTTTCAGATAATAAATCTGGGTAACAGAGCAGCTCAGCAATAGATGATGCAGCTTTGTGCCTTCCTGGGTCTTGCTTTAGGAGGTTTGTCAAAGGTTTCACAAGGATAAAATTCAGTCTTACAGCAGAGAAGCATTTGGGGGCAAAATTTCYTACCCGGTACATCAGAGCTGTGTCTTGTTGTAGCCAGAATCTGAGTTGCAATATTGAATGTTACACTGGTTTTGCAGTGTAACTTCAGGCTGACAAAGTGTGCACAGCAGCTGTCATTGTTAAAATCAGTGATTCACTGTGAAGATTAAAAATGACTTTGACTCAGGATCTTCCTTCACCCACACAGCCGATGTGAAATTGTGTAAAGATGCTTTGCACTAAATCCATCCAACCAAAGACTACAGCCAAAARTGATATTGTACAAAGTGGTTCTTCAGTGGGGCTAATGAACCTAGCTAGCCCAACGGCATTGCCTTTGGGGAAAACGAGCTTGGCCTTGATGTGATCAGTCASAATCATCTGTTTGCAGCAGTGAATTATTTCCTGTGAGTTGCTTTCTAGTATGTTTTAGCCACCAAGCTGAGTTACATTTGGACAAAATTTAGGCTTTAGGAGCCTTAAAAGGGGCAAGCCCTCGAGGACAGTCAAGGAGGCCGATTTTCCAGTGCCTGTACCTCCACCACCCTCATCTCAAAGGTCTTTAGCTGAGCCTGAGTCTCAGGAGCTTGGACTGGCCATGTATTTGCTTGCAGCCCTCTAAAACTCTGCTGTGATCCGGGCTTCAGCTGACCTCCACCACACCCACAGCTTCGCCCCTGCTGAAGTTAAAGCTCTCCTGGGTTTAAGACATGCTGGGGAGCAAAGCTGTCTGCTCTTCATACTCAGGGATGGCAGAGGCTTGCTCACCACTCCGAGAGGGTACCCTGAGCTCTGGGAAAGAGAGATCCGAGTTCTGGGAAGCCATCTGATATACAAGTCAAGTGCTGAAAATGCAGCATCACTGTCTTCATCTGATGTCTTTCTTCAGACTGGTTCAGCAATTTTCTACTCATCCTGTGAGCTCCCAGTGGAGGACAGGCTCCTGATTTRAATGCCCTTGTCTTCTGCAAAGATAGACTTCTCCCAAAATAGCTAAAGGATACAAAGAGGTCCCCCAAAGCAGGAATTTCCACCTCAGGCCTACAAAGRAGCCTGCTTTATGCAGAAGACAATGGTTCTCAACATGGGAGGTTAGTAAGATCTGTCAAGGGGATGCAAGTTTTTTTAAAACAGGTTTTAAACTAGACATCTAAATAGTGMAGGCTTAATCTTAATTTAAGTTTGTATCTGTACAAAATATTAAGCATAATATGAGCATATGGTAGGTCTATTTTAAATATTGAGATCTATGTAGGTTTGCTTCTATTGAGTCATAAGTAATTAAAATAGATCTGTTCAACTCTATATAAAGCAGTTTATATATATATTTTTTTTTAAGCAAACAAAGCTTTGTAAAAAAAGACTCCAATTTTTTAATAATTGGACATGAGGAAATACTTCTCTGCATATTCATTCAATAATCTAAATGGTTACTCAGGCAAAATCTAAGTCTGGTGGAGCACTGGTTAATTTTTATTGTCTGRAAAAAAGGAAACTTTCAGCATCAATATTTAAAATGAAACTATTGACCTGAACACCTGTTCCACTTTTTTCCTTTTTTTGTTTTTTTTAATTCTTTTATATCAAGAATACTAATTTTCTGTGCATGGCAGCACTTGGAACAGGTGCAGTGAAGCAGAAGTTAGAAGAATCTGTTTGCTCTGGTTGCTGGCCAGAGGGCAACACAAGGCTACACAGCAATGCTGGGGGCAAATGAGCAGCTCTTTCAAACTGATCAGTCTGCAAACCACACAACTTTTCTTTCCTGCTCATTTCTTTGTTTGTTGGTTTTGGTTTTTTTTCCAAAGAGCTGAACATATCAACATGTTTTCAAACTTTCTGTTTTTAACAATGAGTCACTGAGAGGTCAGGTTTATTTTAAGAACATGTGGATTTTATGTAAAGGGTAGAACAGTGTATGTGCAGGTGAARTAAATGATGTCATAAAAAGCTACATAGCTCACATTCAGGAATAAAGAATGAAACTATTAAGTAAGCTATTAAAAAGCTTCATGGAAGTTTGCATGCATAATTTCTTTAATTTAAACTTTTATAATCACTCATTCTTTATAACAATACAGATTTTGCCTTCTATCTCAACATCCCAAAGTGCATTGGAAATATTTTGTGAAAAAAACTCATAACAGCAATGTAAGGTAGGGAAACAGAACAAGCATTATATGGTTGATGGAAATCAAAACAAAAGGGACAATTTTATTAGCTGTCATGAATTTTTCATGTCTCAAATTTCTTGGTATTTTTCTTTAAAAAAAACCTTATTATATTCCCATGGACCTTTGCTTGGTGATGAAGGTGTCCCAGGGGTTTCTGCTTCTTATCTTGCCAATACACACACTGGTGTCCTCAGCTACACTTGTGCAATTGTTAATGAGGACGCACTGTAAGAGTGGGATGGTGATTATCTGGATTTGAAAGGAGTCCTGATACCTATTCCCTCTCTAAATTGTTGTCTTAACGTGGTTTATATTCCTAACTCATCTCCTCGTGCAGCAGCCCTGTGGTGATGCTGTGCAAATGAAGAGGAGGTGAACCATAAAGCAGGGACAGGAAGAGGCATCTGCCTCTTGGAGGGGACCCCTCTAAAATGCCATRGGGGACTGCATACTGTTGCTTTCAACAAGCTTGCTTTCCTAAAAGGCAGCACAAGTATGCAACTAAAACCTGTGCCCARCCTGGACTTTGGGGGGAATGGAGGTTTATGTGACTGCCTGTGCTTTATGCGTGTAAATCCAATGAATTCCAGTGAACAGGGAAACTTAACTGAGATCTAATGTTACATTTCTCTCACAGCCAGGAAAAGAACTGGCCTCCCAGTTAAATGCACAGCACTGGACAGCCCCAAGGTCACACCATRTGCCTGAGAGTATTGTCCAAACACTGCTTGAATTCTGTCAGGCTTGTGCTGTAACCACTTCCCTGGGGAGCCTGTTCCAGACCCCAAACACTCTCTGGGTGAGGAACCTTTTCCTAAGACTTAATTCTAACTTCTGCTGACTCAGCTTCATTCCATTCCCTCGTGTCCTGTCACTGCTCACCAGAGCGAAGGGGTGAGTGCCTGTCCCTCCTCTTCCCCTCACGAGGTGTCCTCAGTCTCCTCCAGCTGAACAGACAGAGCGATCTCAGCCAAAACTCAGACAGATTCCCATCTAAATCCTTCAACGTCTTCCYAGCCCTCCTTTGAACACTTTCTAATATCTTTGTATCTTTTTTTTTATATTGTGGCCCCAAAACAGGTCTCAGCACTGGAGGTGAGGCTGCCCCAGGTCAGAGCAGAGCAGGACAATCCCCTCCCTTGCCCGGCTGGCGATGCTGTGCCTGATGCCCCCCAGGACAGGGTTGTCCCTCCTGGCTGCCAGGGCACTGCTGGCTCGTTACTGTCACACTACATGAGTATTTCTGCTTCGCCTTATTGTACAAAATGGCTTCTACTTTGGCCCTGGAAAGGGTTTTCATCATGCAGTAAACAGACACAGGTAAATAAGTAGGAATGATCACCACCTCCCTAAGAGAAGAGATAAAAGGTGAAGCTGTTGCTGAACTAAAACTGAGCACAGGCATGCTATTATGTTCAAAGGACCCAGGATTTCAACCAAGAAATCAAAAGGCCTCTTACCTCTTCTAGAACAGAGCAAAGCCAGTGTGAGAGAAAATGTGAATCATTTCRAAAACTAGTCAGAGATGCCTCATAATGATTCTTAAAAAATATACGGTCTGAAAATTAAATTATGGCCAAAATATCAGTCAATAATAAAAAAAAAAAATCAGAAAAAAATTTCAGAATTATAAATCAAAGAAAATTCTTTGCTCTCTTCTATATATTACTCCAATATAAGAAAACAATACAATTTTTGTGAAAACTTTGAAGATTTCTTGGAAGAAGGTTACTTGTAAACTCTTTTAAAAAGATCACAAAATGGAGCTGCATTGAAAATACCCATTTTAGGTAGGAAATATGAGATTTCTGTCTCAGTCTTTTACTGGAAGCTTTATCCCAATCCTCAGAAACACRTCTATAGGAAAAGCTGTAAAAATCAACAGCATAGAACAGTCTTTATTTTCACAAGAAAGCTTTTCCCGACAAAAGATGGTCAGTTCAAAGTGTTCTCACCAGCTCTCATCACTGTTGCTTGCAGCACTGAATGCGTTGCACACAAGAGAACTTCTTGTCTGTGCTCCAGGATTTCATAATCTTAAAAACAAGCAAACAATACCCTGAGAAAATAAGACAGATAAAAGAACAAAAAGAAAAGAGAAATTAAAATATTAGTGGAACAAGGAATAATGTGCTAGAGAAGGAAAGATGGGAGAAACCACAGGAAGTTAGTTGATCAGCACCTAGTTAACACGTTATTGCAAACCCTGACAAGTTTTGCTTTAGATTAAGACCGTTAATATTGCCAGTCTTTCTCAACAAGCTTGCAGTTTTCCTGTCCAACTATCTCCAGTGTATTTTCAGTGTATTTTCTGTGTATTTTCWGTGTATTTTCAGTGTGTTTTCGGTCTTTCAGTGTATTTTTCTTTATCTTTCTCTGATAGACTGAAAGGGAACCAATACACAAAGTAGAACTGAAAAACAGAATTGATTCTCTTTTGGAATATTTTGGTAGAACCAGATCAGAAATAATTGGTTTTGTAAAKCAGCTCAGGAAGAGCTCAGCCTCTATAAAACACAAGGAAACTCTGATGGCTGTGTGTAAAGAAGGCCAGAATCCACCCTTTTCCATGAACTCCTGGCAAGGGTGCGGGGCAAACCATGGTGTGAAAGGGTGGGCAAGAAGGGGAAGGATGATGAGTAAGACTCCTTCACCTCAGGTCACTGGTTTTCATTCAGTGCACACTGGCAGTTAGACCTGTGACCAGGCATCTCTGGAAGGATTTAAGTCAACTGCTTCTGTTTGTTCTGAAAGACACTAAGTTATGCCATGGTAGAAAACCAAAATACATTGCATATTGCAACATGGCTTTTACTGCACAGCACTGAAGGGCCCCTTTACTGATCAGCACTCTACTCAGGAGAACAAGAGCACAAYCTGAAAGAAGTGGAGGTGAACACTTATGAAGACTGTTCTTTGCCCTAAACTTGAATGAATGGAAGTGGCTTTTAGTGATTTCTCTTAAGAGTAAAACAAGTTGAAAAAGCCAGAGATTGCTCTGCATACATTTTCATGATGAGCACAGGAATACTTATCATCTTTGTTATCATTTTATTTTTTGTATTGGTCCTAATTCACARTAGGGAAGGGGAGGTAAGAAGGTGATGATGGAGAACAGTAGGAGAATGGCTATAGAGGTTATAATTTCTGAGTTTTAAATTGCAACAGCCAAATGTGTTAATGGATTCCTTTAGAATGATAAGCTTATAATTCTTTCTGAAGAATACTATTCAGGGGTGTATCTCTCAAAGTGCTTTCATAACATACTTCATTACTATTCTTGTCCTATACAGTTTGATGTATTTGTATAAAAAGAAGACACAATCGTGCCTGTGAAAGTCTGTGGAAGAAGAAAGAGCTTGAGTTTGGTTTTAGAGCATAATTTCTGTTTAAAAGAGAATTGTAAGCTGCTTAAAATCTGGTCATCCAGTAGATCACTCTAGCTGATGTCAGTAACCTGAAGCTGAACTACTTGGTGCCCAAAGTCCAGTTGGTGACATTATAGATGGAATGTGCTGAGAAACTAAGCACTTCAGAGTTGCTTGTTAAGGTAATTTGGGCTGACAAGAACACGAACTGACCTATAACCACCTGTTTTATGTTTCTACAGCCAAATGCTGTGTTTTTCCACTGAACTCATTCCCATGCTCAGAGCTGCTGGTACAAAGCCTTGCTGGTAGTTTTCCACTTTATCTGTGATTTCTTTTCTGGAAGAAAGAGATGCTTATAAGAAAGCTGAGGCTAAGGAAATGTCACAGTGAAGCATTATGGAAATTCAATATAATTGAAAAGGAAGGAATAACAAAGAAAGTGCAAATGCTGGATGAATGCCCTCCATGCTTCAAAAGGTTAAAGCTTGGGTAAAAAAGAGCTGTTTTCYACTCCTGAAGCTTTCTTTTAGCATTGGTTAGGCAGGTGCCTTACATGTTCTAATCTTYTCAACTTTCCTACAGAAGCTGTGTAATGCAACTGTGCTTTATATTTTAGAGTTCCAAGTGCCTCTGTCTTGCTGCTCCTGCCTTCTGTGAATCTTCAGCTTGTAACACACCAAAATTTAGCTAGGCAAGAGAGTTGTCTGGAAGTCTATCTCCAAAAATTATATGGTTTATGTTCACAACTCATCAGGGGAAGAGTGTTACTGCAAAGAGGCATTAGTTTATTTCTTATGTATTTCATTGAGTTAATATAGAGTAATTATATTTTTGTCTGTCAGCCCAAAAGCTCTATTCTTTCAGTTGCTAGAGAAAGAAGCCTGAAGTACTCAAATTGTCAAAAAAATGTTAAACTCCACACTTTCAAATGATTCAATGTAAGATTTATTTCAATAGAAAAGGAAACAAGGCAGAGGAGAAACTGTTTACACAAAGAATGACTTAGCTGTTTATGTCAGTAGGCCATACAATTTCAAATTAAAAAGGTAGTTGATGGAAGGGACACATTTTTGTGAAAATTTTAATGACAAATGCTTCCATTTTCCACCTGTTTTTCCTTATGTTTTCCACAAACGCTGACACTSTAATAGGTCTCAGCAATTCTAAATGCAAGCAAACACAGGGAAGAGGGATTCCTTTCAAGAGTGGTCATTACCAGACATAGAAATCTGAAAAAATATCAGTGCCATTGCCTACAGTTGAAACGTAATWTTCTTCCCCAGATTTCTCTTCTTTTCCTCCCTTTTATTTTCATACTGAGGTTCATTAATTATTATCCRATGGCATACACTTAGTAGATGCATCATCTTTTTTTTAAGGATATTTCCTAATATCTGAAAATCCTGAGGTTTTTTCTTTAAATTATTATATTCTTACTAACCCTTTGAAGAGATGACTTTTTAAGAGGTTCCATTAGCACACATACAAAAACTGTGACAAAAGAAATATAACAGACAATTACAAGCCAAAATCTTACATGACTGATGGCMCCTTCATCTTTCTCAGGAGGTGACAAAGGGATGTGCCTTGCTAAAAGAAATCTCCTGGGAAATCCCAGGTGAGCCACCTCTGCCTCTCCTGGGACCACTGCATTCCTGCTTATACCAGTGACATTTCCCTKTATGACCCAGCATCTTAACTCCATGCAGCACTTAGGAGAAGATGCTTGCAATATTGTTGACAGAACTTGTACTTCAGAATCAGGGACCGGGTTTTATATTTCTGGCCTATTTTTAGCACTACTTARGCTTAAATTATAAACCCATTGTCAAAGGCAGTCACCCTTTCAAACTCTTTCCCATAATATTGTCAGAGGAGGGACTGAGCCTGATAACAATAATGATTTCTCTSACATGGCTTTGCCCATGCAAACTTGATTGATATGTTTGGAGTGACATGAACTTCTGTTTCTCACATGCCTGACAATTTTGCTCTTTGTAAAGTATAGCCATGCTATAACTGCACCCTTTTTTCTAGTTGGAATTCYTTCTCCTCCCATGATTAACTCTCAGGATCAGCTGCTGACAGACAGCTCCTCCATTATGTCCTTACCTGTCCTGGATTCTTACAAAGAATCCCTGCCCTAACACCTCTCTCTTGTAGTTGAGGGGTAGGACACACATTTCCTCCAATCCTGTCCTTTTCATCTACTTCATGGTTGCCAAATCTGAGCTTGGTGTCTTTGAAAAAGAAAATCAAACCTGGTAAAGAGGTCATAAATCTTGCCAAAAGAGGGAAAACTMTAAATCTGAAACCCTTGACATCAGAGGGAGTTGTTGCAGATAAAAAGTGCTTACAGAAAATAATTARCTCCTCAGGCAGAAGTCAAGATAAGCAGTTCGGGGAGGTGATGCTCATGATACCACGCTTTACACAATACACATTTTTTGTGTAGGATTCAAGGATTCATGTCCCTCATCACAAAATAATTTGAATCCGTCAGTCATTGCCCCAGTGAGGAAGGCAGGACAAAAATATTTGCATTCAGGAAGCAACTAGCTGAATACCAACCACTCACATTTTGTGACAGTTGTCATAGAGGGTTGTAACAGACCAGTACCATGTCAAAGAAGCATATAAGAGCATGAGAGGAATATCGGCTCTCAGATATTGTTGGTCAAATCATGCTTTTCGTTCTTGTTCTTCTCATTTCAGCACAGGAACGCACAGAACTCAGTGAAAAAACTGGATGAATTGCATTTGTATAAACATAAAATTCAGATCCGCTSTCTAAGGCTCAAGATTACGTTGGGAAGCAAGAAACAGCAGCTGTCACAGCCCTTCCATGCTGAAATGAATATAAATTTAGGGAGGAAAGAGAAGGTGGAAAAGAAAATGTATAGTGAAAATCTGAACCAGAACTGCTCTCTAGGAAATTCTATTTTGAATGGAGRGACAGATTAGAGAGTGAGAAAGACATGGAAATATGAACTAGAGATTGGAAATTAATAAAACCTAGCCACCCTTGGAAGCAGTGCGTTTGAAGTTACACAACTGGATTTAAGCAGAAAGTCAGCAAAATTGCAGGACTGCAGAAGAAATATCATGCCTCAAGGAAATATAGAAGAGCCCAGGAATGACATTTTCTTAAATGCTAATTTCAGTAAAATATTGAAAGGAGAGGTAAAGGAGCATGAAATAGCAGAAACGCCCTGCAAGAAAAAAATAATCACAGATTTCTTGAAGATTTGGTGGGATTTTCTGCTTTTATGATAGGAAAAGGGAAAAGTAGTAAAAGYTGGGATTAATCTAACATATCTCACCTAGTTTCCTCTCCAGGCAATTCAGAGAAATAAGCACTTTTAAAGTGCATCTCACCCCATCTTCTAGAAGTCCTCTAAAGTAAATCAGACTAGTGGTGGCTTAAAACTTTCTGTGTCTCTTGTCAGGTAAAAGAAGAGAGTAAARGGACTAGCTCAGATGAAAATACCTAGATTGCAGATGTCCACATATAATTTCCCAAAGTGACTAAAACTCCAGAGGGAAATTTCAGAACAAGAAGTTATGAGACAGAACAGTTTACACAGGTCTTCACAAAGTCCGACTTCAACATCACATGCTCATACGTAAACCCAAATAGTTTGGCATTTCTATTGGACTAACTTTGGTGTTTGAAGTACTGTTAATCAGAAACTGAAAAAAAAGCAAACAGGAACCAAGGAACAGCAGAGGTGCTAAAATGCACCTGACATCACTCTCCCAATGAAAACAGGAGTTGACCAGTATAGTTGGAAAAACACAAGACTTCTCTTATTAATTAAAAACACAAAACTATCAACCCAGAAGTAACACTACACTCTGGAGAAGTGAAGGTCATTTGAAATGTAACTATGAAGACTAGAAGATAGTGAAAAACAGCAGACTAGATTCAGGGCTAAAGCCCTGAATCCAATTCTCCAGTTCTTTCATTCACTTTAGAGAGTTTTCTTGGCTAATGATAACTATTGTCTCTTTTTCTTTTCAGACTGTTATTACCAACTCTAAACCCAGCTCTATGAAGAGTTTTATCCTGCTACACTTGCACAGAAATAGGAACTGTACAACAGCAGAAGAAAGCTGGTTTTTGTTTTACCTCTAATAGCAAAGCTAATACATAGCTGGGAGAATTGAAAATCAATGATATGGTTGGAAGTATTAAGTTCTTCTGGTTTTTGAGAGAAAGACCAATAGGAAAAAATGTAGACATCATTAGCTGTAGCCCAGCTTCAGCTGAATCAGAAGGGAGTATCTGACATAAACTTAAGTCCTGTATTGTGACATGTAGATGCCCAGATGAAGCTAAGTTAAAATTAAGTGGCCTCAGGAAAATATTATGCAAAATGCTTACAGAAGAGTCAAACTGCTTACTAAAATATTTAGTGGCAGCCAAGGACTGAATGGAGATTCACTGTTTTCAGCAGTCATTCCTGTAAGTTGTGCTTACTTCTCTCTTGTGGGCACCTTAACCATAAAACACTATGGTCATGTTTTTTGTCTGGCAGAGTATGTATTTTATGAATGCCTACAAAACAGAATAGCTTTGGCTGGAAGGAGTCAGAGAAGCTATGTTTATCTGGGAGGCAGGTGATGTAGTTCAGAACATTTTTAGAGCTGAGACTGAAATGACTACACTCACAGACTGTGGCCTTAGAGCTGTACTCCTGGGTTAAGGTCAGGTACTRCACAATGCTGGACCTGAAAAGTGTGTTCTGGGCTTCCTGGATTAAGGAACTTCTAGAGAAAAAAATAAACAGGACTTTAACCACATTTTCAGGTCTCATAATAGATCCAGGCAAGTATGTAGCAGCTCAAGATTTTGACATTTCTTAAAGAAGCATTTTGGGAACATTAAGGAAGCATGGCTTATTGATTTCAATTGCTACCAGACCTAATCAGTAGCTAAGTGAAAATATTGTGTATCTAACATTTTTAGACAGTGACTGCTGTGGTGAGTGTTCAGTTTTTGTACTCAGTTCCTGAGGTGGGAACTACTAGGGGACTGCAGCACAGCATGGAATCTGAGCATAGAGCATTTGTCTAGCCAGTTCTGTCCAAAGGAGATCCAGAAGTTTGAGAAAGGAAGGGRGGACAACCAGAGGGCAGTCACCCTGACTAAGAAAAGCAATGTGGCCAGCAACAAAAGATAAGGATGTGCTGACCAGTGATGAAGAAAAGGTGTCTGGAATGCATCTATGTGAGGAAGAGGTTTGTGGAATCATCTATGTACCATGCATCAATAATATCTCCCTCTTTAAGACATCACTGGTACCATGCTCTGAGAATGTCCAGAATCCCAGATTGCTGAAGCTGGACTGTTTCCACTGTTCAGGGAAAACACATCTCTCTGCATGCTTGTGCTGCTTCATACTACCCCTTGGATGCGGGTTGGCCACCATCAGAGACAAGAGACTGAACTGCACAGACCCTTCATGCAATCTTGGACAGAGGCTCCAAAGTCCATAGCTTAACTGCAGCATTACCTTTGTTTTTACACACATTTGTATCTGCCCATTTTTCTTCTCAGTATGAAAGCACTTTCAGTGTTCCACCCTAAGATAGAAATTACAGTACATTAGCCTTCCTTCATTATTTGGTCTATGCATTTGTTTTGTACTCTCCACTTGGTGCTTTGCACATTGCTTCTCACTGCAGGGCCTTTGCAGGTTAAAAGGAAGAAGATGTTATGGAGGACATAAGGCAGAAATCCACATTGAAAACAGAAAAGAGTATACACCCAAAATGAAATTTCTGCCCTCAGTGTATGCTCTGCTGTACTTCTAAATTTCATATTAACAGTATTTTAAGCATTGCCTGAATTGCAAATGAAAGGCACTTTGTGACATGCAGTAGGGTCAATGRAATCTTTATTTTAAATGTTATAATTAAAATAAATGTTATTTTTTCACCACTGCCAGAAGTAATCAGAAGAAAGAAGGAGCTTTCTGTAAGTGAAAAAATCATTACAAGTTGAATGTCTTTGTACACGCACTCTAGAAGCTGTCTGTAGCTGAATAAATACTAAATACTCTTTTTTAATGCAAGGTAGGTTGTGTGTTTCAGCTTTAATAGCTAGTAACTCATTTAACTGGAGGGTGACATGAGGCTAATCAAAGGTCGCCTGAGTCCTGGTTGATGTTGAATGGGAGTTGACAGCTTTCCAGAGTAGCACACAATTCATGGGGAGGATTTTTTTTTTTTTTTTCCAAGGGAGCAATATTCATCTGGGAATGACACAATGCTGAGTTTCAAAACGATTAATTCAAATCCTTAAAGACTCTGCAAAAGCAGACAACTTTTCAAGTCTTATCCTGGGGAAGAAGTGTTCACCTGACAAAGAAATTCTGGTCTCAGGGAAATTACTGAATTCCAATAGCAATATGTTTCATAAATAGCAGCAGCAATCAGGAACCTGCTCATACGACAAAATACAGGTTTTGTAGTTTCAGTTTAAAATGACACAGGCCACAGAGTGTAACAGAAAAGAAGCATGTACTTTTGCATTCACAGGGACCAAAACAACAGAAAACATAAGAAAAATCAAGGAAGGTATGAGAATATTTATATTTAAGATTAAATAAGATATACTTCAAATGTGCACAGTCCTTTCTGAGCACAAAGAACTAGCAGTGACATGGTGAATGCAAAAGAACAGATTAAAATGCCAGCCCTTGTTTTTTAAAATCCCTGTGCCTGACAGCATCATAAGCCTGAATTCATGTGGTATATTTTACTGCCTTTGAGAGTCAAAGTTTGTTGTTCAAATGAGTGCGTACACACGCTCTCTGGCAGATGGAAGTGTTGTGATTGGGCATGCAAAGTGATTATCCTCCCCTGCAGACATGCTGAATGCAAGTGAGTATACATGTGAAGACATGCAGCCTATTTCAGCATTGTGAAATGTTACCCAGAACAAAAATATACCTTTTCAATAGTCCTTGAAATAGCTCTGTCTAAAGRACTCCTACAACCAAGGTTGCCCTTGAGTATGTCACACACATATGCACACAAACAGGTTCTCTCATAATGTACTTTGATGGATATTTTATTACAATCTACCATTATAGAAATAATTATAGTGGATTTAAGAGCAGGTCAAGAGGAAATGTGAAACTCATCAGTTAGGGAAAAAATGAGAGGAAATATCATACAATTAGAAAATAATTAAAATTGTAATGAACCTATCTCTGTCAAGGATGTTTGTCCATGAACCCATGGAGAGAGGGGATGTTCTTTGAAAAGATAATGAAGTAGAAAAAAAGGCTTTGCCATGTGGCTACAAAGGAGATTAAAAAGACTTTATGCCAATGTGTGATAAAAGTAATTACATAGGTTTTGCAACTGCAGGGTAAAATGTACCCATAAATATGTCTGAAACCTACAGCTGTCTAAACGGCCTACTGAAATTCCTTAACCCTCCTTCTGTCAGTCAGTAAAAGTTGTTTTCTAGAACAAGATCTTCAGGATGGTGACTATAATCACTGTAGAGGAGATGGTGACTGTACAGAACACATAATGAGAAATGTTCCTCTGTATCTCCATTTATAACTCCACACTGGATTTCAGCAGCACTGGATTAAAAAAATTAGTGAACTGGAAAATGGTATGGAAGCTTCACTGCTGCCAATCTCCTACCATTGCCACCTGGTATCAGGAGCAGGGTACCATGCCTCCCCACAGGAGAGAGATGACAGAAGGTCATTACAATTTCTAAATACTCATATCAAGGAGAAAAAAGGAAATCAACTGAAACTAACAATTATTCAGAAAGCTGGAAATGTCATTAAAAAAACCTGAGTGAAACTTTCCATTCCCTTAAAACAATTGTTTAAAAATTAATTATTGATAACTAAAATGTTTCTCTTTTACAGTTTAAAATTTCAGGTTTTGAAACTACTGTAGGAAGAACTTGAGTATCAGKGGTTGTGAAAATTTATCTGGTAAAATTATCAGAGTTTTGCTTCATTCCCAGCATCCTCTCTTTACTTGCTTTCTATTTTGTGTCATTTCTATTAACACTTTTTTTTTTTTGTAAAACTACACTCCTCTTTATTATGTACCCTCTCAAATTCTGATATAATTTCTCCTTGGTTTTTCGACATCCAGAAGACTTGACTGCAAATGGGCCTCCAAGAAGCCTTCAGTATCACCATGACTGACAGCATTATTTAGCCACTTTAAAACAGGAGGAAGCTCAGAGTATCTTGGACAGTATCAAAACAGAATCTCTCCTTCTTTTCCACTTTCCATTCTTCCCCATCTTCTCTCTTACCTTTTCATCTGGCTTCTCATTGCTGATGAAGTAGAAATTCTGTTTCAGAAAAGAGAACATATCCTCCCTTAAGTATTTGTGCTGGYAGTTAAAGCATATTAAAACCAAATTACCTTCAAATAGTTCTCCTTTGCCTTTCCCCTTCCCTGATATATGAGAAAGCTGCACTGAAACAATTTGTAGACTAGTTTTCAAAGGGCAAAGTCTCACTCAGGACTCTTTTATTACTGATTAGCCTGACCACACATTCAATAAAATGCAATTAAAGATCTGCTCAGCAGTGAGAGTGTGGGAATTCGAGGGAGGAAGCCATAGCCTGATTTTATTTTTTTTTAATTTCAAGTATTTTTCCATCACAGTAATCAACAGGATAAAGGTTTCCTAAGGAAAAAAAATACCCACAAATGAGCCACAATCCAGCTTTCTTCAAATCTATAGTTTTCACTGCTGTCCCTAGTTTGGATTTTAATCGTGCTGGTTTAGTTTTGCACTTCAATATTTTTTCAGGTGTTTCTTGATATAAAGCTCAAGTCTGTGAGTGGAAAGGAAATGGGGGGTTTTTTGCACAAATGTGTTGCTGTATTCATCCTTTCTAGTGGTACTCTTTTGAAGTAAATTGATTKAATTTGCAGAGACATAGTCAATTTCAAACACAGCAGGCACCTGATTTCTAGACAACAGCATTGTCCTACTTGTCCTCTACTGCTGTAGTCCAGTAGAGTTAAAATAAGAGGAATGTGTGAAATTTAGTCTACTTTCAATCGATTTATGTGCTGCTTAAGCAGTAGCAAGCAATTCTCTCTTTCTACACAGATCTATTTCACCACTTTGACAGGAAAATAGTAAAGAGCCCACTAAAGTGGACCAGTGCAAATTATTAGTCATTTGGCATAAGAGAATGCTTGATTTAGCTTGATTTTCAATAATTTATGGGTATCTGTTATAAAGTAGTGAACTAATATTCCCTGAACTGCCATCTGCTGAGGGTGGAAAATATGCAATAACATCCCCAATATGGTGGAAGCAGTCAGTTAATATGCAGGTAGTGTGGGAAGCAACCCTTCACACAGATGTTAAGTAAAAAATAGACTGTTTACACTTATATGTGATAATTAGGATCACAATAAGATGACAACCCTACTCAAATAACAGAAGTCTTTTAAATCTATTGCCCAAGAATAGTTATGCTAAATATGTACGTGAAATATTTGAGATGGGAACAAGGTAAGAATTTGACAGCAGGTTTATGATCTAGGTAGAGAGAAGGGGAGATGCTGATTTYTTTATCTTGCAGTTCAGCTTCTCGAGGTCAGATGTACCTCACCAAGCTATGTAAAGAGTACATCCCTTTATTACTCCCATTTACTTGGCCAGGTATCCTTGCACTTTYTCGATACCAAGTGTTATCAATTTAAACTTATCTAATCCATTCAAATGAAGTCCAGAGCCTGGAGCAGCAGCTATATGTTAATTTGCACTTGAGTTTCACTTTGTGKAATGCAGTCATGCTGATACTGTCCAGTGGACAGCTCTGGTGACAGATGCAAAGGAACMCTGCTAGCCTGTGATAACCAGCTCCTGCACTGCCAGCAGCGTGCAAACTAGCTAGCTTGAAGGCAAGGCTCCTGCACAGTGCAGCCAGAGCCAGACGCTGTCAAGGGCAGCAGCAGCCAGCTCAGCTTTCCAGGGGGCTGCTCTGGGCAAATCAGAGCACAGGACCATGTGTTGCTATCATCAGCTGTCTGCTGCCGATGCCAGGAGAAAAGATGGGGTATGTGGCATGCAGGAATCTGCAGCAGAAAGGTCTGTCTTATAACCATCCCTCCTCYGAGCCCTTTGTTTGGGCACCTTGAGCATTACACAAACAGACTTTGTAAGCAAGGCATACACTAATTAAAAGTACAAAGCAATTATTCATGGATATATTGTTTATGAGCTCTACACCCAGTAGAGCTGGGGTTAAGGAACTSCTGGTAGTCTCAGCTGTAGAATGCTCACCATGAGTTCCCTGGAGATCAGGCGAAGGTCTCTCAGGAGGCAAAGGGTGGGCCTTTGCTGCTCCCTGGAGTCGATCTTCATTGTGGCTGTCTTTCCATAGTCCAACCCTTTGTAGTTTTTTCTGCTTTCCATGTTCATGTTTTTCCTCTTTAAGACCCCTGTCTCAATAATCCAGCCTCTTCAATTTTCCCTTTCTTACCTCATGTGTCTCTGCTCTACAGACTGTTTCACAGCTCTTCTGCATCAGCCTAAGCCAAGGTTATGCAGTTGGGACATATCAGACCTGAGCTGAAGCCTGGGGAAGAGGGGATGTTAAAAGGGGACCACAGAGTAAGTGGTTACAGGTACTCAGGTATGCCAGATCAAAAGCTGACCCTGGACCAGAGACACTGAAACTTTTATCTCTTCCCTGAAACAGAAGCTATTAATCCTTTCTCTCTCCCACCAATGATTTCCCTTCAAGGCCCACCAATGACAAAAGTGGCAAGCTGGAACCATGCAAGAGATAGCAAAATCCACTTTTAGCACTATCACTGAAAATCCATTCATTAACTGCTTTGCTTGGAGCTTATGCTGGCCTAAAGATCTGCAAGGCAGCATGGTCCATGTGCCCTATGACAGCTCAGCTGCCACAATTTGGTGTTGGATGCCCAAGATTATGTAGGGATGATATGAAAACAATGTCTCCTCTTTTTCTCCTTGTATCCCTCAAACCTGCCTCTTGGAAAAAGCCTTTTCATCATAGTTCCACCAGCTGAGCAGAATATTATTCAGACAAAAAACTAGTTCAAGTGTTCTTTCCTTTTCTTAGGGAAATGCCTGCCAGTTGTGGGAGGATGACCATCTTTATTAACATCAGTTACTTATGCATAAGATCTTGTCTGTGAATAGAGAGAGCAGAGTTCCCTTTGCAAGACTGGAACAAAACCAAGGGAAAACACAAGTCTTTGTTTGAAATCATCTTCTGAGATTCTGTTTTGCAGGAGGCCAGAATCCAGTTATCTAACTTTTAATTTTAGATGTGTTAAATGGTATTACAGATGAACAAGATTTGATGGTTTTTTGCATGAACTAGACCTAAATGTAATCATAGCTTTTGCTTCAAGGCATAAACTGATTATTAAAATAACGAAGGAAAAAATGTTATGCCTCAATCTATGTGTTGCATAATTCTGTTAGCAAAATATAATTAATGAAGTCTCCAAAGCAGCATTGTTCATTGTTTCAAGAGACAGAGAATAAAACAAAACCTACTACCATGTGCCTAAATACTTTTTTTTTTAGCAGTTGGGTTTGGCAGTTTTCTTTGGTGGTTATTTACCTGAGGAGGTCAAAAATATCAAAACAACTTTATTAATCTAGCAGAGTAGAAGCATTTGGGCTTCACTTTACAGTCACTGAAGCTGATGGAAAATTTGCCAATTACTCCAGTTGCAACAGAATAAGACTTAATTGAAAACATGCAAACCATGATTAGAATATACCAATGTTAAAATGCAATTCACTGAAAATTCTCTTAGGTTTTAGAAATAATCTGATCAGGAATTGGAAGAGAAGAAGCTATCCAAAGTCAAAATGTCTGTATAAAAAGCTCCTTCTGCTTTATTTGTTTCCTCAACAAAAATTAATTCAGTGCAAAAGCATTATTCAGCATAAGTGAATACATGGATTAATTTAAATCTTATCTAATCATTAAAAATTCCAGTCAAACATTGCAAATTTTCCTRGTTTAGGGCTGAAATCAAATCAAGCCAATCCAAAGCCTTTGTACCTTTTGCCTTATTAATATAATTTTTTTTTTAAAAATGGTATATGTGTCTGTGGGGGGGGGGGTAAACTTGACAAAGTACAATAGACATAAATGTAATGTTTCTGAAGAGAATGAAAAAAATTAAAATAACAGACAAAAAACCTCCTTTATGTCTGGGAGGCTTCAGTGAGGTCTTGCTGAGTTCCCAGATCTTTACTTCTCACCTCTGTTGTACCAGGCACCTGTGAGTTTTCTGGATTTCGTTCCTCTGCATTTTGCATACTCTGTGGATTTTGGAACAATCTAATTTAACACCTTCCTTCCCTTTCCCTGAACTGGAGGTAACAATGTCAGAAGGATTTGTATGAGAACAAAAGGAACAGAAATGTTGGGTTTAAATGTATTTTTGTAGACTGTCAAAACTTGTGTTTGGGCAGCCATAACTTATTCTGGGCATTTAAAAATTGTATATGTGCACCATTAGTATTTGACAAGTAAAAGATACCTGAACTAAACTTAAAATATTTTTATGCTTGGGCAAGTTTAAAAGTTAGT
This sequence comes from Malurus melanocephalus, assembly GCF_030028575.1. Lineage (NCBI taxonomy): Eukaryota > Metazoa > Chordata > Aves > Passeriformes > Maluridae > Malurus > Malurus melanocephalus. The sequence continues at coordinate 4,698,760 of NW_026623242.1, forward strand.
GGTATAAAAAGCATATTCAGCCCTGTTAAATCAAGCCTTCTCACCCTCTCTGCTGACACCTCCACCTTATTCTACCAGCAGTACTGTAAATCTCCCAGAGACCAACTGTTATCCAGAAATATTTTCTGAAATATTACAGCCATATGTGCAGGCATTGAAAGGCATTTTAGTAGGGCAAAAGCAAACTTCGTGAAGGACCCCATGGGCTTTTGTTGGCTCAGCCTTGCAGCACAGGGGAGGCCAGGGGCAACACTGACACCTTCTGATAAGAGGCGGGTACATCCATTCCCTTGCTGTGCAGAGAAAGCAGGATGCTCTGCATCTGCTGGAGTGGGTGGTTTTCACATCTACTTCTATTCTATTTCTGTAGTTTCAGGCATCTCCTCAAGTCCTTTCAAACATTGCACCTTTTCAATTTCAGCTTGATGCAAGTTTCAGCTTAAAATAAGCACAAGAGAAGGAAAACAGGGGGATGAGGGGTGGCAAAGGCCTCCACTGGCAGAATCTATCAGAATAAATGCAACTGTGCTGTTTCTATGTTGAAGTCTTCCCATTTTTAGAAGTTGTGTTGCAAAATAATGCCAAATGTGGGAATTAGATGCAGAAATTCATCAGGTCTGTGGACACTGCAGATAAAGAGCCTGCGGAAATAGACTTAGATTTGTTTTTCTAAAAGAATCATTTATAAAGAGACCCAGATTTAACTGCAGAGCAAGAGTTATAAGGTGGTTAAAGGAGCAGATAATAAATAAAAACGCTTGGGCTAAGTGAAGAAAATTTTGCTTTACACATATGAGTTGTATCACATTGCTTACGGGGAGAAAACCCACAATAGAAGAATCTAAAAAATTATGTTCACTGGAGTGAGTGTAATGGGATTCTGTTTGCTGCAGGAAATCTGGGTAAAATACAATGCACTGGTTTTCCATTCACATTACCATAGCCAAAAAATCTACTTAGTGCTGGTGACAACAATTTGAATCTCCTGTTCATGTTTTGTTTAGGCCGAGCACACATMTGAGATCAGCGTATGATTGCAGTATACATTATAAATTATAATAAGATCAACTAACCAGGGGTGGATTAAGAGTAGATGACACTTGWTATGCTCAGATCAATATCCTGCCCTTGTTCTCCCTAAACACACACATCACAACAGCTCAGGCTTCATAAAGACCTTGGGTTCCTGCCAGGCTGGTTTCCTTCTGAAGCTGTCTATTCCGGAGGCAGAAAATCAGGGCAAGTGTTAAGGGATGCTAGTCATCTTTCAGCCAATGTGCCAGAGACACTTAGCAAAGAAAGTACAGGAAGGGATGATACATGCTGCTTTCAACCTGTTTCAACCTGCTACTGTATCAGGGCTCAGCTGATATAGATATTTATATATTTATATTCATATGTATATATATGGCACCTGMAAAACACTTCTTTCTATCCCACACAAGAAATAAATAACTTTATTTCTCAGTAACCTTATTTTTAGGATGAAGCATTCCAATTATGTTTCTCAACTGAAAAAAATGAGGCTTAGGAGTCCTACAGAAGAGTAGTTCTGAATAACAGCAGATATTCACCTCTTGTTGCCATAAAATAGCCATAGTAGTCATGAAAACTATTTCAATTAACTGAAGGGGTCTAAGTTGCTTTTTTAGAGAGTGTCTATTTAGCATCCTAAATCCAGAGCCATAGAATCACAGAGTAAGTTGAGTTAGAAAGGGCCTATCAGTATTATTGAATCCATCAATAATGGACTGATGGGCCCATCCCTCTGCTGGGATATCCAGGATTGTCCTGTCCCACGTGCAGAATCCTGCATTTTTCTTTGTTAAACTTCACATGATTGCTGACTCTAATTGCAGCAATGATTGCAGCTCTCTAATTTGTTGAGGTCTCTCTGCAGGGCCTTCCTGCCCTTGAGGGAGTCAAATGGCTCCTCCCATTTAATATCATCAGCAAACTTGTTTCATGTATCTTTGGGTACTGCATCCAAGTCATTAATGAAGATGTTGAAGAGAACTGGACCAAAGATAGAGCCCTATGGAACCCTTCTGATGTAGCCACATTTACCAGAACCCTTTGTACCCAACCCATGAGAAAATTGCTCACCCATCACATGGATTTGTAAATCTATTGATATCTCCAGTCAAAACTTGCTGGAACTGCAAATCTCAGTGTCAGCCTTAATCTGTCTTCTGTGTCAGCCTTAATGTGTCTTCTGTGTCAGTCTTAATCTGTTTGCAAAGATGAACATAAAAGTAATTATTGTTATTAATCATAAACAAAATATTAATAATTGATTTGCTATCCATATACACATAGCAAAACTCAGCCTGCATAATATGACTAATCTTGAAAATTATTTTAGAAAACCCTTGAAAATCTTTTAWTTTTTTAAGGATTTTCTTCTTGTAAAATCACAGAAATAAACTGCAAAATATTTATTCAAATACACATCTCAGTTGTGGGGCTAACTAAATCATATGCTATAGTTTGCCCTTAGTTATAAAGAAATAGATAAGATCTAAAAGGCTCAGCATATTTAGAGTTCAAATTAGGTTATAGATTAAATGCTTCAACTGTTGATCAGTCCACATTTTTTTGGAAAATGCTGCAAGTGTAAGAAAAGCAGTGCTTTTACATTCTGATCAAAAAATCATATTTTTAAGAGGGTAAAGCACACTAGAAACAAGCTTCAAAACCAGRGGTGTATTTTGAATCCACAGGAACTTCTACATTGAGTGCACTGTATTTGACCAAYATCATTACAAAGTGCTCCTAACAGTAAAATCCAGACAACAAACACAATAACAGGGATATGCTGCAAATCACTTTAAACTCACTGGCTCTGAACTGTAGGCCCCGTGTGCCTCCTTCTCAGTTTGGGGTGTCCAGTTTGAGCACCCTGCGGCCACGTCCTCTCTTTCCTCTCATTATTTTTGCTTGTTGTTGCCAGCAGCTCTGTCACATCAGTACCTGTGGGAAGTCTCTGATCATTTTCCCCTTGTTTCTTTCGAAGTGTGAGCTTTGTTCTAGTCTGTGTCAGAAGCAAGTGGGCAATGCTTTAAATGCTGCTCAGTCTACCCTGGCCTTCCATCAGCTCTGATGGCACCCTGCCATCCCAGCTCCACCCAAATAGCACATTCAGTTCTGTTGGGGATGGATTGAAGCTTTCTAGGGGCCATAAACCTGAGGGTGTTGCTCTGGCAGTGTTCAGCAGTGGAGCTTCTGCTCTTCTGCTCAGGTTCAAAAGAGTGAGAACGAGACGGATTACTGGTGAATGAGGAGAATAATTTGACCATGGAAATAACTCTGGTAGTGAACAAGACAGAGTCAGGAGGGCAAGAAGAATTCAGAACTTTTACATCACTCTTGTAGAAAGGATTTAAAGAGAATTAAATACTAGAGAATAAAGTCAGGGAGGACAATGGCTTCAGAGACCACAAGCTAAGGAAGGAGGGAAGATTTCACATCTTAAGCTGAGTCCCTGTGACTAGATGGCTACTCTCTTAGGTGTGAACTCCTTTGGAGGCTTTCAGAGACAGATTTAAAGACAGCAAATCTGGTCTTCTCCTTGGGTCATGAAGCTGGATAAGGATTACTAGAGAATTGCTCGATTATTTGAGAACTTTATTTAGTCACCAGCTGAGCATATGAGGGAGTGCAGCTTCTAAATGAGATTTTTTTAATGGCAGAATATTATCCTCTGAGCTTTGCCCAAGGCCTCTGTGATAACTTTTTTTTTTTTTTTTTTTGAGGAAACAGCAATTTTAGGAAATAGATAATACTAGATAGAGAGCAAACAGATACATCATTCCCTGGACTTCTAGGAAAGACACACATGAATTGCAAATATTTACTTCTAGTTTTGAGTTTTCATTGAAGCTTTGTAGAAGTGGGACTGGTGAGCATAAAATGAGACAGCATTCCTGTGTAAATATCACATTATCTGTAATAGTCAATGCTATCTGCACTACAGTCCTGCATCTCTAAAATTAGCCCCGGCAGATTTCTTTGAGATTCAAAATAGGAGAAGAAAAAGTCCCATACTTGCTGCTTCAGTGCTTGCCTCTTGTTATCCTGGGGGAAAAAAAAAAAAAACCAAAAAAGGAGGAATGACCCTTCAGTTTCCTCTCTCCCCTTTTCTGCCATTTCACCACCTTCTTCCACTTGCACTTGCACTTGCACTTGCACTTGCACTTCCTTCCTCTTTCTTCCACTTTCCACTTTTCCAATTTTTAATGGAACCACCACAGCTTACTCCTTAGCAGAAAAATATGCATTCCCTTTAAATAAGCCACCAGAATAAAGACCTAGGCAAGAGCTTCCTTTGTATCACATTACCAGGTGATGCAGGAGAATCATATTCTGCTCTTGTCTGCTCTTGTTATTAAAACAAAACTGACAACAATAGGAAAAGAAAAAAAAAGAACAGCAAAAACAAAACAAANAAAAAAAAAAAAAAAACACCAAAGCAAGCAAACAAGCAGAAGAAAAAGGCTTAGTTCTTTTTTACCTTCTTCACTATGTCAGGTTTAAAAGCAGCACTTGATTGGCAAGCAGGAAAATCCAATGCATTAGAATTTAAAATTGAGATGTAGGAACTGTTTCACTATACCAGTTCATGTTTAGCTTCCTTAAACTTTTTTTTTTTTTTTTTACATCAGTCAATCATATCATTATTTCTCATTTATAATTGGCACTGAAACACTGATTTTACTCTGCTTGTGCACATGGTAACTCCAGCATTGCCTAAAATTATGAAAGAAAGATCCTTCCGAAGAACAGTTAGAGTCAAATCCAGCTGTTCAGCCTTGCTGGGGACTGCCTCAGCAACATCTCCCCAAACTGCAGGGGAGCAGCAGGGCATACATTTTGGTATTTGTAAATTGTCTCCATGAAGAAAATCATTAATACTCATGGCAGGAATTTTAGATCAAAGCTGTTTAACAAGATAAGCATCGGAAACCTACCAAATAGACCTGATTTGTGTAGAAATCTATATCCAGTAACAATTCTAGTACAAGGAGCTTGCTTTTTTATGTGGGAATTCTGCCTCAGTTTGGATTCCATTGTTTCTTATCCAGTTTTTATATGACCTAAGTATGAAAAGTAAGCTTGGTCATTTCAGTGGTTGGTTTTTATTGCACACTTGCACTACTGACTGATACCATAATTGCAGCTGTATACAATTTCAACAACAACATATGTTTTTTGCAGAAATGACATTTTCTTGTTCTTCTAAGGAATACAGTATCTTATTCTCCTAATGAACCATATATCAGAAAAAGACAGAAACCAGTATTACTTTCTTTATGGTTTTACACAGTCTATTTCATGTAATTGAAKGATGAGGCATCCATTTATTATCAGATGGAAACTTGTAATTTTTAGGGTGCGAGAAAGCAGCTACAAAAAAGTAACTAGCTCTGTCAAAATTTTAAAAAACTTTTAAAATTTCCAGAACATCCCAGCAGCATTATAAAAAAAGGTCCTCATCTAAACCCAGTAACACAGTAGATAAAGTATAGGTAATTTGTCAAATGGACAGCAYTTCCCATGTCACCAATTACTTAGTTTTCAACTTACAAAACATTTTTTGGTATGAATTAATCCAAAATGAAAAGCAAGTAAATGTCCAACATTAACAGAYGTAAATCTTTAAACCAAAGCACCCAGCATTAAACACTTTGAAAAATACAGCTGTTTTTCAGTCCAGCAGTTAAAATGACAACGGTTATGAAGCTGAGGTGCCTGACTGTTATGTTTGGAGAATAATCTCACATGATAATGAAAAATGGCAATGGTAAAAGTTAAGGAAAAAATACAGAAGGGACTAACTCAAAGAGAAAAATCTAAGTATTGTGTAGAACAATTCACAATAAAAGTTACAAAATCCAGGAGACCACCAAGATGCACACAACTACTGGATTGGGCAGGAGCCCAGTGGGCCAGAACATGGTGTCCTCTGCTGGGAATACAGTAAAATTGGAGTGGTGGCAATAAGGCACAGCCGAGTCAATGCTGGGATAGTGTTTACTGTGCAGTAGCAGGGCCCTTCCTACACTTTACCTTTCCCAGAAATGCAATGACATTTGTATGCGACACAGGAGAATTCAGCATCCATTAGTCTGCCATCACAGACTCCCAGGCTGGCAGGATAGAGCAGTGCCCCTTCTAAGGTCATGTATTCTTCATTCCTCTTTTAATGTTCATAAATGCTTTCATACATTTCTGACATTGACAGAGAAAAACTGCAATCTCAATAAAAGTATTGAACCCTGAAAATTAGACTCAAATTTATGTGGCAGTTTAGAAACATGATCCCTCATTCTAACAGACACACATTTTGGAAGCATTGGCAAGCCATTACCTGGTTAGGTTTCTCACAGTTACAAAACACTGCTGCACCATCTAGAAGGAGTTGGGAATGATTCAGTCTCCTCATTTTTATGATGCATTATGTTTTTTCTTTTGTTGCTGTGTCTCCAATATTCTTATAGCATTATGTTTTTTAATTTGAACTTATTTTCCAGGTCATCAATTCAGTTGTCCAATGTTATTGTCAACTCAGATTTACAACTCAATCACTGTTTTTCAAGCACTATTTTTCTCTGCTTCTAGTTTTGCCTCAGCATTTTGTAATCTGAAACTAATACTTCTATTGTGGCCATATAAGCTGTATCACTCAATGCAATCCTGTCACACTGAGCAAGTCCAGTTTTACTTGGTAAATGAAGTCCATGTTTCCAGATGCTCTGATATTTTACATAATAGAACAAAATGAAATAAGACCAAATCAAACCAGATCAAATAGAACTGAATAGGAAGACCACTAGTCTCAAAAGAGGTTGAAGTGTCTTCCTAGAAAGTAATCCTCATAGCATTCATTCACACCAGGAGTAACATAAAAAGTTCAAAGTCCAGATCAAACCATAACAAACTCTGTCAGTACCCCAATTTCACATCCCTCAAAAACTTTGCCTACTTGGAAATCAGAACAGAGTGCAGAGGTGTCCCTCGAGGGTTATTGGTGCTGTAACAGCTCCCAGGATCAAGAAGTTGTTTTTTCACGGTCATCTGGGACATGCACAGGTGAGGCATGCTGCCTTCTCAGCAGCCACCAAAGGGCTTTTTCAGAAGTACCTTGAAGGCTTAGAGCTGTTTATATCAGAGTACTGGTTATGTGTGGGAGACAGTTCATGTTCTTCATAGTAAACTATGTTCAGGATTTGTGTCCAAAACAGTGTTGACAGCAGAGGGATATTTTAGCTATTGCTGAATAGTGCTTACACAAGATCAAGAACTTTTCTGTGTACAGAATGTGGAAGTTCTTAATTTTGTCCAGGACAGGTGTAAGTAGAGACTAGATAGAGTCCTCTTGTTTCCCCTAGTATTTCTTTCAACAAGATTTTTTTTAAAGTTCATTAAAAACTTTGCTGCTCTCAGTTTATAAATAGTCTCCAAATGACTGTAAAATATTCCCATATGTATGACTCTTAAATATTCTTGCTACTCCTAGGTCATGTGAGAACATTAAATTGTGCAAAAATGGTGTACTATAGAGACATGGTGAGTACCAACATACACAAGATGCTGCTTTATCCTGCCGACCAAAGTTCTGGGGACAGAAWTTTTTTTTTAAAGTGAGGAGAAAATAACTCTATTAGATACTATTTTCTGGGTTATGCAAACTGGGCATTGCTCTCTTTCTTTTGCCCTTGAACCCATCTCTTCCAACAGCTGAATCTATTTTGAGTAGCAACCTTCTCAGCAACCACTGACAAAAGTCCTGCATATTTCCACGTGCCCACCTTGAGATGACAACAAACTTACCCTTCTTTTTTTTCCTGAGTGAAAGAAAAGGAGAATAAGGGAGTAAAGGTAAGAGGAAGAACCTGTAGCAAGCATTTCACAGTTCAAGAATCAGGGAAGGCTGCCTGTCATGCAAAGCATTAACAGCAAATCCCCCAGACAAGCCTGAGGCAGCAGTAAGGAGGGAGCTGGAGAGAGATGGGGTTTTAACAGATGGTTCTGYCAGAGCAGATTGAGATTCACAGACTTGATCTCTCACAGTAAGAGATGCAACATAAAAATTAATCCAATGCTTGCATGAAATTAATGAAGTTGGAGGAGAAACATTCATTCTACATGGAGGTAGGGTAAATTATATGCTGTCTTCAGGGTAGCTATGATTAGGCAGACTGGGAACTCCAGTACATGAACAAGAGTTTTGGCAGAGGAATCACTGGAATTCTGATAGTCTTTTGGGCATGATTGCTAACAGACTTATAGACAGAAGTGACATAAAGATTGTGAAATCAAAGTTGTGTCAGACACCAGCTAGGAGACATTGGAGATGAATGTGAGACATGAAGTGAGGATACTGGAGCTGTGGCTGTCAAACTCTCTGATCAAACGTTATACCCCCAAAATATGTGACGATTGAGTTATCTCGACCTTTCTACATGATATTATCTCATCTATTGTATTCTCATTTCCAGAAAGAATCAGTTTTATTTTATTTAGTCTTCTGTAATGAGTCACTAAATGCTGGACTACTAATCGAATAGACTGCTATTTGCTCAGAGTTCTTTGCCATAGTTTTCCTTCCTAGTGTGTCTGAATGTCTTATTAATAGCTTTCAGCTCGTTTACATTTAAATTTAGGTCACCTTAGAGTTCATTATTCCATTGATATATTATCTCAGTTTATGTCAATTAGGGAACTTACTGCCTCCCTGAATATTTTGTGCTCAAATTAAAACTGTTTAAACATGACAGTATTTTATGATAGTTTTAACAAAATAATTGCCATAGGTTAGCAATCTCATTGTGAGCTGTTGAATTAATTTATCAATATGATTATGTTAGTACTGTTATTTATAATCCACATTTATTGCAACTACATACAGAAAACATAGTGGAAAATTAAAACAGAGACCTGGCATGCAGCTCCATTTACTGCAGGACCTTCAGGTGGTCAGTGCTTCAGCAGAATGACATGGATGGAGTAAGCTCAGGCAGGACAGTCAGGTTTCATCCACTGGCTGAGTGCTGTTCAGCTGTGAGCAGTTAGTGCTTTGTTAGTAATTGCTGGGGTTCAGGAGAGGATTGCTCCTGGCTCCTGCCTCTGAAGATGAGCACAGATATTCACAGGTGATGGAGTTACTACAGTGGCAGATTTTGTGGTGCCAGACTACTGGACTTCTAAGACTCACCATTTTTGCCCTCCAATCGTTCTATCCTTTATATGCTTCAGCAAGCAATATGTTACTTGGGTATGTTGCAGAAAGGTAATTTGGCAGCTAAAGCTCCTTTTCTCAATTTATTCCTTTAAAGTTAAGGCAGTGACCTTATAAAAACCTGCAAATAGTTTTGTCTTATGTGAAAAATAAAAATCTCCTCTTAAAAGAAAACCAAGTGCATATATTTCACATCTCCACGTACACATATTTTGGACAGGAGTTTCAAGTGAGGAAGACTTTCCTCCACCTTTTTTCAATATTACAACAATGAGCTGACCCTTATTTTGAAAAACAGCTCTGCTTTTGAGATTCCATGCTACTGGAGTACTTGACCTCCCTGTTCACTCCCATGTAGTGGGTAGGCAAGCATCAATGGCCCTTCAAGCCCATTTTCCCCTCTCTTCTCATTATTTCTGCAGCCAAGTTCCTCAGACTCTCCAAACAGCTCTCATTCCTTTTCTTATATTCCAGCTTCTCACCTAGTTATTCAGCCTTTCCCCTGCCAAATGAGTCTCTATTACATAAGGACTCTCATGCACCCCAAACACTTAATGGCACTGGCTGCATGGCAAAGTGGAGATTTGGAGTATTGAAGGGAGAGAGAGGATGGAGAAAGAAAAAAAAGTTGAAGTTAAGCTTAGGCAGCTCTGCACCACAACAATGTGTCTGTTACAGAACAATTAATATATGTATTTATGCATTCATAAGTAGAGAAGGAAAAGCTAGCAAAATAATATAGAACCTGTTTTATCACATTGTGCAAGTAGTTTATTATCCACAGTTGAATCTGAGGAAAATACATGGGAGCGTACCTCATCAGCCCAAACTGGAGACAAGGTTTGCTCTCTGATTTGTTTCTGATATTGATTTTTCTTTAATTTGATAGGATGGTTCATTCTGCTAAAATATTGTACCCAAAACCACTGATCTATAAAGCAGAAGAGGAGATGTAGGTGTAATGGCTTATTCCAGGGAGTCTTTCCAGCAGCTGCACTAATGTTGTGCTCTGAAGATTTTAACATTGTTTCAACCAGTTGGTTTTGAATTCTGATATTCACAAACATTGTAGAAGGACTCAGCAAACCCTCTGAGTAACTTTCCACTTTATTTGTAGTCTTTCTGAATCAAGTGACCAGTGGGAAGTGAGAAAGGAAGCTACAGTGGGGTAATATTTTAGAAATGTCAATGGGCTRTCAGTAAAGCCCTAGAAACCAAAGCTGTGAGCTGCTTTCACTCCCTGGCCCTGCTCTGAGCCCTTCTATGTCCCAATCATCATACACAAAGTTCTCACTTAGAAGAAAAGGTTTGTGGCAAAATTCCTACAGTTGCTGCAAGGCATTACCAAAAATATGGGTTCYTTGGAGCCAAGAGGTACTCAGTGCACTTCATTAGCCAAGAAACTCAATAGATAGAGAGTGAGGTGGAAAAAACTGATGTCTTTTGTAGTAATAAAGGGTTAATAAGTAATTAAGAGTTCCAGGTATGAACAGTACTTGCTTTATTGCTATACATGCCCACCACTTCAAGGCTATAAGCTAAAGTGGTAAGTAACYAAACAGCCTGCTGGGATTTTTAACAGCTGATTAAAAATTTATTGGAATATCTATTCATAATTTATTAACTTTATACAAACTGTTATAGGGACTCTTCGATTAAAATCTGATAGAATAAACTTATGATAGAAGAACAAATTCAGTGCTTACCTTAAAAAAAAAGACCTTATTTAAGTAATGCTAATAAAAATTAAAATTTCTTTGTTTTAATGAGAGKGAGAGGAAAGGAAGAAGCTCTTCTGTTTTGTCAAACAAAATATAACAATTAAAAAATCCTCTTATTTGAAATAAAAGAGAACATTAAAACTAGACTTGGAAATGGGAGGAACATTCTAAAGAGATCAGGCTTTTAAGGAGAGGTGGGTGGCTTTGGAAGACCTGTCTGAAAAGGGTGGGAGAACATGACTTGCTGTTTGGCATTGAGACAGAATGGCTTCATTTCTGCACATCAGAAGAGTGTTCCTTACTTGTTTTATTGTTTCATTATAGAAAAGGATGGTATGAGCAATAGTGTCACTCACTGTTTCACATACATTGTGAAACTGAATAAAACATTTGTCTTTAAAATATCTTACTGTAAGATGTCTTTTTTTTCTGTTGGCTGACTTACACAAGAGCTGGAAGTGAACAAATTGTTTTACTGCTCGTCAGTTCCTGACATTTATTCTAGTTGTATATAAATACAGTGATAACAAAAGGAGAGAAAAAACTTTACWTACCAGGACAAGAGAAAGGTCAGATTAATTTATCTGCCATGTGGTTCCTGACCAAGAAACAGAGAAAAAGAGCTACGGAGAAAAGGGACAAATGTGATTTGTTGTGTCAGAAACACAAGTCTGAAATAGATTTATTGATATTGTTCAGCATATAGACGAGTTGTGACAGTGACAAATGTACTTTCTAAAGGAAATCTAGAGGTTTTGTTGTTGTATGTTTTTTTTTGGAGTCAGGAGGTACTTTGCCTCTATCCTGTCATAATTATCTATCAAATCAGCWATTGATTTTTTAAAGTATGTTCTTGCAAAGTGACTTTTCCATGTCTGACTGTATGCTTTTAGTATTTAATGCAACCACCAAAATATGTTCTTTTGCTTAAAAAAGACAATTCAGCAGCAATTGCAGAAATGCCCAAACACCTCTAAGCTGAACCCTCTCTCAAAGCATGTCAGACAAGCCATGCTGTGCCTGTGTATCTGCCACATGCACAGCAATTGCAGCACAAAGCCCACTGGGTGCTAATGTGACTATTGGGGGAAATGTTTCTAAGCACCAATCCGCCTCAAAAGTGCACTCCCAATGACTTAAAGATCCTTGGCCTCTTTACTGCTCTGCAGCCTCTGCTCCAGGCACTGCTGGTCACAGAGCAGAAATCGCCAAAATATCRCTCTGTGAATGCATGGGAGGCAATCTGCACAGGGGGAGAGCAGAAGGYTGGTACCAAAATATATGTCCTGTGCTGGATATAAAAATGTGTGATAACTGGTGCAGAGGTGCCAGAGGAGGAATTGCAGAGGGAAGGGTAAGAGCAGAGCAGAGGGGGCACAGTTGTACACAGCTTCCTTACCATACCCTGGGGGAAGCAGGGAAAGAAATGAGAGATAGAGCTAGTTACCAGGCACCTGAGCTCTCAGTATTGCCCTGTCTCATTCTCATTTAGGCATCTAATTGCTACTTTACCGTCAAGGAAGCAGCTCCAGAAGCACCTCTGTCCTAACTTTTTCATCTTTCATAGCATTAGATGATTACAACAATTAGGATCTARTGCTTGTTAGAGTTCAGGGTGACTACTTCCAGTGTGGACAACTACCTTCCACACTTTCATATCTGGAATGCACACTGACCATGCACAGAGCTGTATCCCCCTGGATATAACATAAGTGGTAATCCCAGTAGGTCCCRTTGAATAAAGTGTCTCAGTGAGTTATACAAATCAAATCTGCTTAAATCTGCCTCTTGTTTGGGCTTTCAAATACCTTATATACTTGCACTGCTAAATGTAGCTCTTCAAACAGCAGTTTTAGAAATATAGTAGAATGTCTTGTATCTCTGAAAACCTGGGAAAAAAAATATRTAATGAAAAGTTAGTCCCATGATGAGCAATTTAGATTCATTTAGATTGCCTGTCTTTTTCTCCAGTTTTTTACTTCCTTTCTGCAGTTTATGGATGGAATAAAAAACTGAGATTTTTCTTTACCAGATCAGTTAATGAGATAAAGTGGGAATATGCATGTARTGTTTGTGTCATACAAGAAGTATGACACATACACTTTTCTGCATCCATCCAGTCTCATAGCTACAAAGCAACAAATGCGCTTATTTTTTACCACGTTTATTTTCACACTCAGCTGTGACATAAGAACTCAATTTCAAATGACATTTTACTATTATCCATGTACATTCGTTTGTCTCTAAATTTTATAAAGAAAATTAATGTAGTATTAGCATGAAATTGATCAAAATGTAACTCTGGGTGCTCTGAAGCCATAAGAAATTGTGCCCTGTACCATTGAAGTTATTATGACTGCTGCCATGTATTTAAATCAGAACAGGAGTGGTCCTGTGGTCATTTGGGGCTTTGGAAGAAAGAGGGATTAGCATAAGGTTAATTAAACTCATGATAAATCATTAAACCAAAATACAAAAAAAAAAAAAAGGTAGGCAAGAGAGAGCCTAGAGAAACATGAACAATGAGAACAGGATTAAAACAAGAAAAAAAAGAGGAAAACCATTGATTTTATTTTGAAATAATAATAAAAAAACTCATATATATATTACATGTGTTTTTATTATATATCTGCGATACAAATAGTTTTCTTTTGAAAATCTTTAATCAAAAAGAAATAAAKCAGTAAATATAAAAATATAAAAATCTCAGGTGTTTCCATTTCCTTAAGTCAGTAACATAAGTGAAGGCACTGAACAGCGTGCTGAAAGGCAAGGTCTCATCCATTTTAGGTAATTTCTTTATTTCTTTTTTTTCTTTTTTTTTTTTTTTT
>NW_026623242.1:4712616-4718116 GCF_030028575.1 Malurus melanocephalus
AGCGTTATATCCTGAAAGTTTGGGAGAAGAGATACTTAGTGTCATTTGGTAAACCAGGCTCAAGCCCAGCCTGCCCAAAGGGGAAGGTTGTTCCACTGTCCCCTGATCAGCACCAGGGTTTGCCAAGGGCTGCAGTGGGGGCAGAACCCTACGATGTGAAAGAACAAAAAGCAAGAGCTGAAATCAAGAGATCTGTCATAGAAACACTGTGTTCAAATTACCAATAGTGTTTTCTGTCTTTCCTGTCTCTGACTTAAAATCCTCCCRAAACACTCTAATCCTGGACCTCAGATTTTGCACTGAGTCAGTTCAGGCTGGTTTTTGGTAGACTTTGATTTTACAGTGAGAAAAAGTTCCTACTGGAAAATTTTTGGCAAATGGCAGCCTCAACAGAAAAACTTCTTCCTGGAACTTKTGAGTAAAGACTGGAATGGATTAATCATGTGAAGGCAAGAGTCAAACCTTTTGTTCAGTAGAATTGCTGCTAATTGTTCCTGTATGAAGACACAAATGGGAAATCAYATCATTCCACACAGAGAGGTCTTTTTGTCTGAGGGAGCAAACACACAGGTACAGTACAGCCTCCTCCCAACATGCACGTTTTTTATCTATTCATCTAAAAAGAGACACATATATTAGCCTGAGTGCCTACTACATATTCATAGGAAAACAAGTTTTCTTTATATAGAAGATTCATGACTCCAGGTTGTCTCAGGTTTCCTTCTTAAAGGCAACCAATCCATCTGCACATTTATCAYGTTTTTCTGATCCATTTTCTTCTCTGCATTTTCTATTGGTTTTCAGCTACCACCACAGTGGAAACTGGATCTGTGCTCTGGTTCTGCACCTTTGGCTCCACTGGCAAGTGTTCACTTCACAACCTGGAAGACAGCCCCTATTCTATTTCCTCTATTTCCTTTCTTTGAAAAATTACCCCTTTCAATACATTTTGCAAACAGCCATGTATGACACAGACATATAGGATTTATAAATGGACAGACTGAAGGTAGAATAGTAGAAAATAAAGCTGGAAAAGAGGGCAAGAGATCAACTATCCTACAGAAAGATTAGAATATTCTACCTGTCTCTAGACCTTAGAAGGCCTCCTGACTTATTCCAGCTATCTTCCAAGGATGCAAAAAACCCAAACACAAAAATCCCCCCAAACCCCCAAATAAAAACAAACAAACTAAACAAAATCCTCACAATCCTCTATATACAGCATTTTACTCTTCAKCTATTCTGCCTGCTGTAACTCATTTCCTAACCCTTGATCATTTTGCAAATTAAGCTTATTGCTTCTTGTTCTAGCTAAAGTGAATATGACAAGATAGTTTATMATCATAATCTTGGAAACTAACCTTATACATATTTTAAAATCTATTGCCRTGGCTTCTTTAAACTAGATAACTCAGGTCCTTTAGATTATCTTCAGAAATCATATTATTTAGACCTCTGATTATTCTTACTCTTGTTTTTCTCCAACTCTATCTTGTGGTACAAATTTCTACCACTGTATTCACATCAAATYCAAATAACAGGATTATTCCAAATCTTAAAGTATAGATATTTGTACATAGCAGTATGATATTCACAGGTTGGTTCTATGTTGCCTTTCTTTTTTTTAGAAAATTATTGTATTTTTATATGAGTTCACTCTGTCATCAACTACACCTCTAAAATTTTAGCCAGGTGCTTCCCGTCCTCTGTCTGCAAAAACGATTATTTCTACATAGTATAAAACTTCACATTTATCTYTATTAAATTACATCTACTTTTTCAGACCACTTCTCCAATTTGTCAAAATTATTTTGACTTCTAATGTTGTCCTTCAAAGCATTTGCAACCCTTCCCAAAATGGAGTGATTCACAAGTTTGAAAAGCTGTGTTCTTTGTTCTCCACTCCACTTTCCAAGGTCATTAATTTAAGTTCTGGATAGTAACAGCCCGGGAATTATTGCTTCAGTTTGGGAACAGAGCATTGATACAACACCTAAACTACATTTTTCCAAGCAATTATTTGGGTATTTACCTTTCCCCCTTTACTTGTTGCCTGCTCTGTATCAGATGCTTGTCCTAGTTTTCACTAAGCCTTGATTTCCTAACATTCCTGTCTGAATGAACCATTACACATTTTCACTAGGACATATTCCTTTTCACTTTTATCATGGCTGGAAAATCACTGAATTTTTTCAGTCAGTGGATCCTCCCCAGCATTTTTTCCAATTGATAAAGTTTAGTTTGCAAATTAAATAAAGGCATGAACTCAAGACACACTGTAGATCACAGTGGGAGGTTATTTATTAAAAAAAGGGTGGCAAAGCCAAAGGAATGAGGAAAAGCTTCTAAGAATTTAGATAATTTTTTCTAAGCTTCATGTTTAATATCCTGTCAGCGTATCAAATTTTTTGTCTCATTTTTATGTGTCACTGTTCCTGACATGGTGTTTGTCCCATTATGCTTGTGGGTGCTGGTATAATATAATCATTAGTAACAATATCAAATATATATATATATATATATATATATATATATGTGTGTGTGTGTGTGTGTGTGTGTGTATATATATATATATATATAATGTGGGACGTACATTAATTTCTTTTCTGCAAGACACCAAGAGATTTTAGTGCTTGATAAATACAGTCAAATTCTTCATGTAGACAGTGATTTTTTTTCATATTTTTGTTCAAAACATTTTATTTGTGCAGAGAAAGAGAAATCTGTCATGTGGAAAACTAAAAAATTTAAAGATAGCCAAACCTGGAACTGAGTTTCCTTTGTTGCCTTGCTCATGATATATTGTGTCATGAGCATACCASTTAAAAGTAGCAGAATATTTCCGGGTTTTTTTTAGGAGTCATTCCTTTAAAGTATTTTTGGTTTGAGTTTGCTTTCATTCTACAAATACATATATCAAACAAAAGATCATAAATAACACTTCATATCATAAAAAGCCCTGTTGTGTACAAAAGAAGAAACCCAAATGAAGCAAATGTATATATTAGACATGAGATTCCGATCAGTATTTGTGTCTTACTCCATGTTTCTWACAGTACATCAATCATTTTTGACAATAGGTAGATAGAAGGCCACTGAAAATTGTGGATATATAGTTTTACAAACATATTCAGTTTATGCAGAAGCATGAAGCAGCGTAGTTACCAACCGGTAAAAGTGTAGGGAGTATTTTTTGCTTTCTCTCCCTTCACTCCCTGRTATTCACAACAGACACTTTATTGAAACTTGTTATAAATTAAGTTGAAGGCACTTCTCTTCAGAAAAGGCTTTTTGTCTCTGTTCATACAGCACAATTAACACAGTGGCATCAGAGCCTAAAACAGAGCCAGCTGGGAATCAGAACTAGTGAAATAACAATTTAAGTAACAATAATTGTCATTAGAAGTTAGATATATTACACATGCAAGGTTTAGGACTGGAGAAATTCTGTGCCAAAACCAGACTTTGCATAAAGAATGGATCAAATTCAATGATGAGTCAGATGTGGTTACACAGAGTCCAGAAAGTCTAAGGGACTTTGGGTTTGACACATGGCTCAGTTGCACCAGGCAGTCTCATTGCTTCCTATAAATCTCCACCTATTTTATACACTGATAGTATTGAATGCTAATTATGAACTCCTTTTTATGGAGCCCTTATGTTACAGAAAAGAACTTAGACTTCTGTTTGTATTTTTTAATTATCATTTTCTCACTGCATCTCAAACCATGTGAACATAAGAACAAGCTTGTTAAAAGAGTCAGATGAGTGGAAGAGTGTAAATACTTCTGTTGTCTGTAGAATCTAGACTGATGGAAAGATTCTCTGTTTTAATTTGAATGAGTTCACTAACAGTTGCCTTATCTATTAAAAGATAATTCGTTCCAGCTTTTACAGAGAAATAGCTGGATTTCTTGCCATTATTTATAGGGTATTACCCCGAAACTCCTGTGGTAATTGTGAGTATGGTTACAATGAGGCGGCCTAGCTAAGTGCTTTCTAGCCCTCAGAAGATAAAAACCCAAATTAAAATGCTTTGGTTTCATAGCATCACCACCACCCCTGCCCCACTCTAAAAAATCCTGCTGTGACATCAAAGGCAAGCAACACATGAGTAATCCAGTAGTGTAAAGTGTTATAACATTCTGTAAAGATTGTAGCATTTTGTGTTGATAGGTCCTCCATATGACAGCTCTTTGTTTGCAGTGCGTGACCTCCTCTACAAAATGCTGGGTTTGAAGAGCCATTGTACAACGCCTTTCAGTTCACAGAGAGGGATGGCACAGGGAGCAGCAACCCAGGCCCGCTTTTTATAAAAGCAGCTTCATTACTGTTACATACTTCCCAACATGGTGTTCAGATTCTGGAACAGTGAAAGCTATCCTTATTTTATTCGACCTATAAATCTGAAATCTCAGAACGTGTCAAAAACTTCCACAATTTACTGTGTTTTGAACATTTAATTTTCTCATTGTCTTAGTGAAAGTGACTTAGTAGAAGCTCTTTAATAAATCCTAAGACATGCTTCTTGTATTTGCCAAGTTTTAGCCTCTTTGATAGAGCAGTGTGCATACTGTTTTCTCTTATATGAAGTGAGAAATATTATTGGCACTAGCTCGTATTTCTCAGGGTTAAAAATACTATATTTATATCTCATTATAATCCCTTCATCAGCTTCCAGACTCTGGGTACCCTGGGAATGTCAAAACTCCACATGATGTCTGTGAATGCTGGATTTTGCATTTGGATGTTTGGAGTAGTGGGAAATGTGTACAACCACATGTGTTACAGCAAGAAAAGTCCCTGTTGACAGCATAGCTGCAGGGGTTAGCTCAGAAGAACACATTTTTCCCAAATGCATGGCATAAATTAAACCCAGCAAATTACTTCTGTATCTGCTTTTCTTTTTTTTTTTCTTTTTTTCTTTTTTTTTTTTTTTTGGTGGGAATGGTTGTTTTTCCTTGTTTTTCCCTTTTCCCAAAGAGAGGTGAAATGTACTTGCTTTCCAAAATACCAAGGTTTGGCTGAATCACAAGGCCTCAAGACAGAGGATGACCAATGGGTCTTGCACATCCCAGGACCCGACCTTTGTGAATGAGGAAAGATTAGGAGAAATACTTGGATTGGAGGTTGATAGCAGTGCCTCAATTACAGTTCAGGATGCACTTGGACTTTGGTGCTCAGAAAGGAAGCAAGTTTAGAGATTAGAATTCAAAAGGTTTTTTACTTCAGGTAAGCCAGGATTTTGTTTTGGGAATATCTCATCTGCTTTCATTTGGCTGAGAAAGCACACTATTTTAACACTGAAATCATCAGGTAGTGAAAAATAAAATAAGGGTAAATACCTTTGTCAATCGCTAAGAAATTAGTTTTCTGGAAAATTTGTTATTAATACATGTAGTAGTGGTTATTCAGGGTTAATTTTTGCCTGTTTCTGCTTAGCTTGCTAGCAAACTGGGGTGGGTTTTTTTTTTGTTTCGGGTTTTAATTTTGGTTTTTT
>NW_026623242.1:4718166-4777199 GCF_030028575.1 Malurus melanocephalus
AGCTCAGCTGGTGGAAACAGGTTGGTTGAAATTAAGGGGAGGCAACTCATTTTAGACTGTCCACCTCTCAAATTGTCTTAAACGAAGGTATAGTTACATTTGCTTTGTGGGAAAAAGAGTGTCATATGTCTTAGAAACATGGCTAAGAATTTAGAAATGAGCATGCTTTTGGCAGTGGAGATGATGAATCACTGAATGAAACCTCCCATGTGATAGGACAGCTTCTCTTTTGCATGGGTCAGGAGTGAACGCAGTTTCAGAAACTCTCTTTGCAATGCAGCATAAATCCAACTTACTGATCTCAACACTGGGATAACTGGATTAAACTCCAGGGCTAGCAACAGAGCAAATGCCTGACTAGATGATGAATTGGTGCTTTCCAGACTGAGAATCTGAAAATTTAGGAAATCCACAAGTCACATACTCTCACAGGAAATGAGTGCCATTTTCCCAGCATGTACACGTGTTTCTGCAAGTTATCCCCACATGAGTAATGGCTAAAGGTTCCCATTTCATTTTGTTTACAGTCAAACGTGTTGTGAGTCAAAAGCCCATTCAGAAATGCACATTCTCAAATAAGTTGTGCTATCTGTGTGATAGATGAACGTTTTAAGAGCGTGCAAACATTAAAGGACAAATTGTGATCCATAATTTGTCCTGCTGAAGATAAGGCAAAGTGGCAGCAGATTATCTACTGCCTTTTGATAGTGCTGAGGATTACTGCAAGTGTAGCTCTTCATTTGACTAGAATGATGGCTTTGGCTTTATGTTTTGCACATTTTGCACAGAAGTCCAACACTCTATAAACGTAAGAGGAGCATTATATCACGTGAGGGAATCATTATATCATCATACATTAATGCTTTACAMACCACAATGGTGACAGCCCCGAAAAACATAACTTTCTATGAAAAGCAATTAAGAAAGTAAAAGATTATGTACATARAGATAATTTCATGCAGCAGTCAGTGCTTTAAGATATTTAATCCAAACACATAACAGTGTATTTTTGAATGTCTCAGACATTTACTCAAAGCTTACAATTCTGCCAGCTGTCTTCAGAGCACTGTGAAGCTACAGTATGCAAAAAGATTTTTTTTATAAATAACCCTAAATCTGAAAACCTATCCATTTCCATTTTAGAAAACTATTTTCCAGGTAGAAAGGCTGCTCCCAAATGAAAAGGAGAAGTCTTCAATCACTCTCACAGACTGTATTTCATATCACTTGCACATATACAGTTTCGAAGAGAATCTGGGTGACAAACTCTTACCTTGTTAGACTGTCAATTCTAGTCTATTACCTCATGCATATATACACTTTATAAAGAGAGATTAAAAAACCTTTTAAAAAAAAAATTGGAATTACAATTAAGTTTGGAAAAACTTAAATCTCTCAGGTTTTCTCAGTTTTAATCTGCTTCTCTGAGCTAAGGTGAAACAGATTTATAGGTCCACAATCCTAAATGACAGTTAATTCAAGGGGAAGACRGTAAAGTTTTAAAAGTAAGGAATGGTAATAGTAATACTCACTTTCATTTTTCACCAGGCAGCCAGTATTTGTGCATATTAAGTTTTAGWTAATCAAATTTGGGGAGGAAAAAAGTAAACAAACCTTTGTACTTCCTAAGGGTTCCTATGCCCATTTCACAGTTCCAGTGGCAGAAATTCACAAGTAATGATATTCAACTTTTCCAGAATTTTGGCGTCAATTTGTGACATGCCAAAATCACCTCTGGCCTTAATTTTAGCTTTGATAAAACTGCATGAGAATTTCCAGCAGAATTATGTAAACACATCTATATTCTCATTCTAGAAAAATCAGATTTATTGTAATGTTGAGGCTAGTTAAATATTCTAGGGTTTGTGCTGRCATTCAGTGCATGTTCTTAAATGTGAAATTAGCAACTGAGTAAGTCATATGAACAAAAGAAGACCATTTTGAAAAAAGCAAGTATCCGTATTTTATTTCTTGGCTATTTTCATTGGAAGCCTGGTGGAAAGAAAAATGAGCTTCTGTCAGGGAATTTCGGCATTTTCAGAACCTATCACTGCCCRCACTGGACTAGACCTGAAGATGAGGCCAAAACCCAAGGAAAAATAGGTCTTTGCATGTTCCCTGCTCAATTATTGCACAAGTTCATAAAGAGTGGAAGAAGCCAGTCACTTGGAGATGAGAAAGATTTGTCTTTCATAGGCAAAAGCAGTATTGGAGAACAATTCTCAATCTTTGGTTTTATGGAAAAGCTTTTATGTCCTGAGGAGTGCACTCCARACTCTGGGATTTTGCACAGGTAACCACTGTTTCCATTTGTCTCACATCTCATGCCATCTCTCCCAGCACCTTTAGATCCACAGGCATAAACAGAAGTAACTGTTGCATGATGCAGAATGACAGGGGCACTAAAATGACAGCAGAAAAGTCATCTAACTTCTTGTCCGTAGCTGGCATAGGAGGCAGGACTGGGGATCCAGCAGTGGCAGCACCGAATGTCCCCTTCGGTGATGGGAGGGATACCCAGTGGTGCACGTGTGGCGGTCAGTAAATCATCCCATCTACAAGTTAATTCATTTTGCCCTTCCTTTTCCCTTCTCTTTGAGCTGTGTGCATCCTTTCTTCAATGAGCTGCTACTCCAGCTGCGAAGTTTGTAAATACTTGTAGCCACCCCTGCTGTTTTGAATGAGGACTCAAAGGTACAGAGGCAATGAAAACTCCAGCAGAGGAGGAGGAGGAATATGCTGTTTGGAGAATGTGGGAGAGTAAGCCTGAGGCAGCGTCTCTCCTGGGAAAGGAAAAGGGAAGTGGGACACTTAGCACTGCTGTTCTGTGTGTTGGTGGCACAGGCTCCTCTTCTCCCAGTACTTTAGGGCTGACTTTTCACATTTTGCTGAAGGAGGCAAGATATCTGCTGACACAAACCACTACTGAAAGCAGAGAGGCACAAAAAGGGAGATGATGCCATTGTTGACGGGAAATTGGAGTGCTGGACAGTGCCCCTCAAGAATTGCCGCTGATCCCTTAGGTGAGGGCTGTGCAACAGCAATGTGGTGTGCAGTCAGAGGGAGCACAAGCCAGCTCCCATCACTCCCATCAACCACTGACAATGATGCAAAGAGGTGTCAGGGACTGCAGAGAGCAAACTGGTGAGCACCATAACCCAGCCAAAAAATGAAGAGTTCTGATTCAGGAAWGTGGATCAGGCACTAAAAAAACCCAAACAAACCCAAACTCCAACGACCCTCCCCCCCAAAAAAATACTGTGATAAGAGCCAAGTACTGACTCTTCTATGCACTGGACAAGACMGAGTTCTGCTGTAGACCAAAGCATGTATTTGATCATGTAGATCAAAGCATGGTCGTGCCTCTGAAGACTCAGCAGAGGCAGTGAAAATGAGGTTATACTACAGCTGCAAAGGCAGGTTTCTGAATTTTGTTTCTTTGGGGAGATTGGTTTTGGAAACTTAATGCTGTTCCTAGAATGCAATTGTTCCTAGTAGTGTTGTGTGATAATAAAACAAGTGTGAAACACTACCATGTTGATGAATATCTGCTTACAGTAAGTGCTTAACTTAGTGACCCAATTTCTCAACAGGCCCAGAAACTACATCCATATTAGTGTGCTTTATYGTAGTGAGAAGTCTTATTGTGCAGGACGTTTTTCCAGGGCAATATTGATAATAGATGTTATTTGATACCATTAAATTAGTTTAACTGTCAGCATAGCAGGAACTCTTCATATCTTGTAGAGCTCCTGCTCTGTTCTGGATGGTTTTATCTTCTGAATAAAATGCACATGACGTGGATGCTATTTCATCTGTGTTTCAATCTATGGCTGGGTATGGGTACATATATCCATACTTTAACCAGATTGACATGTTCCAGGGCTCCATGCATAGTATTATGATGTTCTGATGACRAGGTATACCCATCACAGCTCAGAGCTCTAGTTCTGTTTGAGTGACAGCTTGACCATGGCAAGCTGGCCACAGACACATTCCATTAAAAAAAATCTATCAAAACAGGTGTATTTAATTAATCCACTACATTTCAAGCATTCTGCATTGTTCATTTCACCTATCTTCCTGCTGCACTAATGAAAACAAGCTGCTGTTCTGTAGTTTGCTTAATAAAAAAAAGTGTCAAACTGTGTATTTGACTAATTCCCCTCTGCCTCTTATTTTCTTCTTTGTGTTTTCCCCTGTTTTTCTCATCATGCTTGTCCCTATGGTGAAACTGCTTGTAGTCAAAGCACTGAACTAAGTTCTACAAGGACCAGGAATTCCTCTGTGGATAGATGCAAACCATTGTTCTCACTTTTGTCTCCAATTCCCCATATTATCATAAAACTGCATTTTCATACAGAAGTTCAGCACAGGCTTGTATGCAGAGATCAGATCGAATCCAATTTGGTTTTACAGCATTCTATATCCAACATTTGAAAATCAAGGATTTGTTTGAATACTGGCTGTTTAAATATAGTCAATATATGTGCAGCATTTCAGAACACTTCTGATCTGAGGGCATGTGTAAACCTACAACTGAATTATTGTTTTTTTCAGCTGCAGATTTTTGAGAGAGGATGTAATTAACTCTTAAGAGGAAAGCTATATAAGAAAAGAAAACCCAAGCAATTTTGAAATGAACAGAAATAATTCTGACTTTTCACTTATAGCTAGAAACACTTCCTTGAAAATGTTTACAGGGCAAATTTTCAAGTACAAAGGGTTCTATTAAGTAGAAAAGTATAGCGACTGGGAACTTTAGGGTTGTAATGACTGCAATAATTTTTCCAAAATTTTACTAAAATTCCTTTAAAATCTGCTACAGGTGCAACTAAAAAGATGTAATTTTTCTATTACTAACAACTTGTCATTCTTTAATTCTCTGAGATGTGGGCAGGTCAAGAGAGCTTGTAACTATAGCTCAGGGAAACCAGACCTTCATTTTCAGTGGAAAAATGAGAATGAAAGGAAAACCTTCTGAAACAGTTGCTACTTTGAAAAAACAAACAAACCAACAAACCAACAACCAATGGGACAGCTCATAGAGCCCAGTGTTTCAAAATTTCCACTAAAATTTTTAGTTGTAGAAACTATTTTAAAAGGATGTCCACGAGTACATTCACTACTATATTTCTGTAAGCTATCTGATATTAACATMATTGTAATTTTTTTGTCTAAAAAATAACACCATCTTGGAAACAGGAAAATAGTCTTGCAATAGCCAAAACAAGTTCACTTTGGAGAAAGCTGGGATCTGCTTTTGGCTCTGTGATTGACTGAGGCTTTGTTGCATAAAGTCTTTGTTTTCCAATCTATAATAAAGGAAAATCAATATGTCTCTACCTCACAAGGGTGTTGCAAACCTAAATTCATTCGTATGTGGCAACTGGTACAACATGATGGAAACTCAATATAAATTGTTACATATATTCTGTTACCCCCAGTGGAAGGCTTTCGTCCATGAAATTGCTGCCGTACAGGCRGAGCTGGACAAATTGCAGTAGGGGAAACAAAAAAAACTTAAAAAGTTTTAGCCCTGAAAAGTGAAGCTAAATCATGAATGTTACAAAAGCTATGACTAGAATTTCAAAAAGCTCACTTCCATCCAAAGGAGATGGGTAGTCTTCATAGGCATGGTGACAACTGAAAAGTAACATAAATAGGAAAAAAATTCATGATATTTGCTAWTAGTTGTTAGGAAAATGTGGATGCTTAGCCGAGAATTATAATCAGCACACACGAGTAAGCTTCATCTGTGAAAGGAGTCCATTTCACAAAGTTCATGTTTAAATAACACTCTCCCCAAGAGATGCCTTAGCTCAGCCCTTTCCCAGGGGAGAAAGAAGTGTTGCAGTTTCCATCATAATATATGGGAAGTTTTTTTGGCCAATTTCCATAGAATTTTATTCTTTGTTACATCCGCCAGAGTCTTTCTGAGATTCCCTCCCAGCTTTGATATATCTCTTTCTCCTTCATGTTTTCTATGCCTCTTACCCGTACTTCGTGTGAGGATATTCTTGTCCAAGCATCTTGCTTTTTTATGGAGATTTGTTTGAAATCTGTGTAGAGTGAGGTTTGGAAGTTTGTGACAGGTGGTTTTCCTCTCAGTGTTATGGGCTATCTGTTCAGAGAAAATGTTTTATAAATATTATGCCGATTAATGCTCTTGGTGGGTTTTCAGGAGAGCTTGTAAAGCTGACTGGAAGGTGCTCTCCACCTCTCCCTTCTACTGCTAGTCAACTTCTCAGCTGTTGTCTCCTAGACCCTGTGACTCCCATGTATCTTTCTGTCATTTTGAGCGTGTCCTAAATGTGGATCCACACCCCCGCAATTTTTTTTCTGTCTGCAACATTTTGTTGCCCCTGTGCAAACTGATGACATTTAAAGTTCCATGCACATTGAGATCCATCCTTTGGCCACATAGTTTCGGTGAGGATATGCTTTGCAATACCTGCAGGAGAAGAGTGGTATTCCATGTGGCAGTGAGTGGCCCTACATCCCCACTGGGAACAYGGGTCCTTCAGTGCTGCTCGGATGTGCTGAGGGTGGGCACATGGCTGTCTGAAGACTCTGCAGAGAGTCCTGCCCACCTCCTGATGGCCTCTGGTCTATGCAGGTGGCACAAGCTGCGCTCAGGATTGCAATGTCCATGTCTGGGGTGAGAAATAACACAAAGCCTGCAGGGTCTGTCCCAACCCTTATCAACTCCTGAGCAGCCACTGCACATTATTTCAATGGGTTTAATTGTGGACCTGCCTGCATACCATGCTAGTGCTTTAGGAACTAAACATGTTTACAAGTTGGTTGTTTTTTTTCCCACTAAAGAGGTTGCCCCCAGCCCTTTGTACCACATGCCTTTCAGTGCCATGGGCTGCTRCGGGCTGTATGGAGATGAATAAAAACACCTAGCTCTGGTGGCAGCTTTTGGGCCTGCTGGGGGTGCAACATAGGCTTGGCAACCCCTATCACCCTCCATTTAATAATCAGGAAAAGCAGGAGCTCCTGAAGGAAGGAGCTCCTGAAGCCATATCCCTGTATTTATATCAGCTTTTATGGATGGCTGGGTTTACTTGCTGCCAGCACCAAAATTTGTCTATACAGGAGTGTTTGCTTTTCCAAGAGCAGATCTCTCTGCACATGCGGTATGGTTTCCAGTCCCGTCCAGGGGTTTTCCCTTGAGGACTCCACTTTGGTGGCCGCAACATACACATTTGTTTCCTTCTGAACAGCTAGAAAAAAATTAGGCTGCTTACAAAGGTTATACAGAAAGGCATCTGCAACCAGCTCTGGGCTCTGTGTTTGTTTGTCCCATTTCATTGCTCAGTTAATCCTTCCCACAGGCTGGACCACTGTTACTTGGGCCCATATAAAATCRTGGACCAAGTTGAACCAGTTTCAGTGGCAGCTTCCATGTGCTCTCAGAGTTCACACAGTGGTTTGCACCTCCCTGCTAAAACCTGTTAATGTAATTACCTTCAGCAGAAAACTTGTCCACCAGACTTATCTAATGACAGTGATCAGAGGGAATATTACATCTGGACTCTTTTGGATTCCACGGTATTGTAGGGAAGCCTAAAGGATTTTCTGGACTGTGTGGGGTATCATATTGGATTTGTATGGGGGTATCATATTGGAGATTGTATTTAAGCAGGAATTACCCAAAACTGAAAGCAAACTATAATTAGAAACCATAGAACTTTTATAAATATGTAATTAACACTTGAAATAATATGAAATAATTTATGTATCGAAAATCCAAATCAAAGAGCTCATCAGCTATGCTGCAGAGAACAACCATATTACATTAGGCATGCAAAGATTCTTGCATTTCAAGGGACAACTGGAAACACTGGCAGAACTATCAGCAGTTATTGCAATACTAAATGCAATGGAAATAGAAAGAAATTATCCATATGTTGCATAGCAGAAATTAACAAGAGTATTGCATCCAAGATGATAATTGTCAAGCAGGAAAAGGCTGGAAAAGGGATGTATATTATCCTATTTAAGGTGTAGTTTTTGCTATTATGAGCAAGTTCAGTGTCAAGTAAACAATGTAGAATTAAAAGTAGAAAAAAAGACCAAACAGTAACAAGCAATGAGGAGGTGTTGTAATTACTGTAATTTGAACATCTGAAGATGACATTGCATCTTTGAGCTATCCCACAGTTAATTTCAACYACCAAAAATCTGCTGAGAAAATAAATGAGTACTATTTGCAGTATTGTRCAGATCATTCTGAAAAGGAAAGAAATACTCAGACATCAGTCGAGATATGGCCTTTTAGAAAGGTTTTAAATACCATTGCTCTGCAGTAGTTTAATATTCTTATTTTCAATGGTACTTGTGAAGGTTGGTTTTTAAAAAATCACAACTTGCAACTAAAAGACCTGATTTTCCTGTCACATCCCACTTATTCAAGCTTCTGCTGTGCTGTGAAATAAAGAAAGAGAACAAATTTCCCCCAACATGAATTATCCTGYCAGGTGAAAAAGCCTCCCTTGGTTATGATCTACAATGCCAAGAATTTGAAATACTCATTTAATAAAGGCAGCAAAGAGCTGAGCACTCACATGTTTGCTTTCTCATATCCCATCAACACTTTCTGCAATACACACTGGAATGCAAATTTTTCCATCTTCATTTTAAGCCACAACAGCCACTATTAATTTGTGAGCTTCATTTACGGGCTGAATCTGGCAGGGGTAATGATAGCAGAAGATGGCCAGTTCTGCTGTCATCTATTGTTGACTCCAAAGCCATCTTACCAGACACACATTTGTCACAGCTATGTTTTCAAAGAGCAAAATGTATTCCGATTCCACCAAATTGTTCAATACTAAACGCTGGGCTTGAATTTATTTTCTTGATCTATTGTATTTTTACAAACAAGTACAAAGCAAATATCTAGTATCTTCCCTTTCTTTATCAAATTCCTTAGAAATGCTAGTATGCCAAGGCATTTTGGAAAATAAAAAGGTAAAAAATATTTATTCTTCTCTTTATACTACCTATACAAAGTTATAAAGTCCAAAATAATTTCATTTCCCCATGTGTACATAAACAAAAGCTCATCAGTAAATTTTTAACAATCCTTTCCTCACTTGTTTTTCACTTCAGTGAAAGCTTTTACTGGTGCAGTATTTATTTAATCTCAGAGATTAAGTTTCCTTTCAATTTTTAATTTTTTCACTATAAAACTTAAAGAAAGGGTTGACCATTTAAAGTTTTTAGTATTTGGAGGGATATCAATGATTTCTTATTTGATTTTCTTTCATATTTTAGCCATTCATTATTCGCATTTTTTAACTTCTTTACAAACTCTCAGGTTTTTTCCTAYACAGCAGACATGATGCTGTCAGATCCATCAATATTCATCATGATTTCAAAACAGACGACGGATTTAAATAGTACAGAAGTTGGTTTTCATTGTCAGAAACAGATTGCAAGAGTATTTGCTTGTATTCTAATTACAGATTCCTCTTCTCCAGGTATCAGAAAAGCAGGCAGCAATTTCTGCAGTTCCTCTGAGTCATGCTGCTTTCCTATCTGCTGCAGTTTGCTGCTCATTCATCTCCTCTGTCCTTYGTTTATGCCCCCTCTCTGATGCTTGGATCTATTGCTATCTTTTCTACTGTACTGTAACAACTGCAAGTCCTTAGGATATCCTGCAGCAGTAAAAAACCACAAAAACATTGCCAGATACAGCAAGCTGCGGCTTATCTTTCTGTGATCCTCTCTGCACATTTGCAAAGCTCTGGCTGGTATTTGTAGGCGCAAAAGTGTAATAAGTTATATTTGCCATCAATAGTTATGTTTACATGGAAAACTGCGATAATAGTAGATTCAGGTAATTTTTTTTTTTTTTTTTTTTGGTCAAAACTATGGCTTGGTCAAAGTTCAGGTTTGTTTTTTGCTTTTCTCCTTGATGAGCCTAGTCAAGGTTTTGGATTCATTTCTTGTCTATCATTTCCATGACAAATCTTTTGTCCAAACTTTGTTCTTAACTGTRTTCTGACATTCTTTGAGGGGTTTATATAAACAAGGTCTGAATGTGACTGGTAAGCTGAAGAAAACATGGAAATTTTACCCTCCATATTCAGCTAGCTGAATAACCTGCAGAGCTGCTGGGGCAATGACTATGGAAAGGAAAATACACAGAGYACTGACAAAAACAAATTTACAGATGAAAGGGTTTAATTGGACTCAGGTGTTATTTTTTTAAATTCTTTATTTATTCTTTATATTCTTTCAGGGGAGCTGTAGGAAGATTTCCTGCCTTTGCCATCTGATTCCTGGGTATGCACACACCTTCAGAGATGTTAGACAATAATTTTGTGAGTGACTGGTCTTTACCTCAGCCTTTTTACTGCTATCAGCTGGAAATCAACATTGTTTCTAAAATTAAAGGGAGGCATAGGTCAGTAGATAGTAAATACAGTAAAAAGAATAAAACCTGCCTTTGAACTGGTCTAACTGTTTATCTGAGGAAAGGTTTTATGTCAAACTCTTTGGATTCATAAACTGAATTTTAAAAAAAAGCCATCCTAGATATTGTCTAAGGCCTTTATAAATCCCGGTACTAGAAACATTTCTTTTTTGTTTATATTAACATCTGTGTAATAAACTAATGGCATCTCAAATGATTTTGATTTGGCATTTTACAAAGCAGTRTTCTTTGTGAGCTGAAAGTTAGATAAGGTAAGAAAATGTTTACGTTTTGTCTCTGAGGCACAACTGCGTTTTCAACCCTTTCAGTCACTTGCTCAGAAACAGCAGAGATTGCGTYAAACATGCAACTCCAGCTTTAGCAATTTTTTATTGCAGTATTCCTGCCACCAGCTTATTAAATGTTTTTGTATATTTTAAAACGGAGTGGTAAAATAACTACTGCTAATTAAAACCCCTTGTGTTTTTCATGTCACTGTAGCCATGCTGATTTCAGCTTGTGACATGAGGCTTTAAATATGTGATAAACTACAATAGCAGGGAAAAGTATCCAATCTTTGAGACACATAGGCCTTTTCTGAGTTCTACTTATAAACCTGCATTTACTCATGTTCCAAGTCTATAATACATTGCCTTCCAAGTATGAAATATGTCCTTTTTAATGCATTCCTCCAACCTCTTCCCAGACCTTTTCTGCAGATATGTGATGTTCTCTTTGAGCTTTAAAAAACATTTCCCATTTAAATCAACATCCATCAGTGGTTTGGAACCCCTCTCTGCTGTGGGATTTTGTCCTTTCATTTTGGTTAGTATTGTGTACTGACAAAGAACAGAACAAGGACACTATGTTAGATTTATAAGGAAATAATGTCAAAATGGTTAATGCAATTCACCACTTCAATAAACTGGATTACATTTTAGTAGGACAAAAGATCAACGAAAGCCTATTTATATTCATTGGGTGAAGGCTGTACCAGCAGCCACATAATCCATTCCCCGTCTTTGGGCTCATTAGCTATGCCTATTAGATTTGTTAGGTATCATAACATCCAGATGTTTCTGGACAGCTCAGCTGACATTTTATCCATGTGCAGATTAAATATTAATGGATAGCAGGTAAACAAGTGTAATAGCTAGTATTGGGTTTGGAGTATTTTCAACACTGTCAGGGTTTGGGGGTTATTTTTTTTCTGTCTTCATGTTTCTCAGAATGCATGAAAAGACAGCAAATCACTTTAGAAAGCAGAATTCCTGTGGAAATAAGTGGCAAAGAGGAGTTTGCCATCTCTCTTTGTACAGGATCTTATATGATAATCCACACCCAGGGCACATATTATCTAATAAAAATGCTGCCAGCTTTTACCAAGAAACCCCACTAAGCTCAGGTTGAGCTTTCATTTAGGGAGTTGAACCAAAAGTCATTTTAATGGGCAATGTGTGCTTGTAGATACGAGATTTCGAATGGTGACATGCTCTTGCCATTCTTCAGTGGAAGTATATGTAAGGAGTTTGGGTCCTCCCACCATGCTCTTTCTCTGAATGCCACACAGTTATGGCTACTCTGCCCTCTTTTTCTCTTCCAAAGCATTGTAAGTTGTGAAAGGCAATGGGAAGTGCATATGGGGTGCATCAGGCATCCYAGGGGATGGGGTTGTCCCTCTCTCCTCTGCATTGGAGCAGCCTCACCTCGAGTCCTGTGTGCAGTTTTTGGTGCCAGAATATAGAAAAGACATGAAGCCACTAGAGAGTGTCCAAAGGAGGACAACAAAGGATTGTGAGGGGTCTTTAGAGGGAGCCATATGAAGAGCAGCTGCGGTCACTTGGTTTGTTCAGCCTGAAGAAGAGGAGACTGAGGAGACCTCACTGTGTCTTCAACATCCTCACGAGGGAAAGTGGAGGGGCAAGTACTGATCTTTTCACTTTTGTGAYCAGTGACAGGACTCAAGAAAATGGCATGAAATTGAGCCAGGAGAGGTTTAGGTTGGATATTGGGAAARAAATTTTCACCTAGAGGCTTGGAACTGGAACAGGCTACCCAGAGCAGTGGTCACAGCACCAAGCCTGCCAGAGTTCAAGAAGCWTTTGGACAATACTCTCAGACACATGGTGTCATTCTTGGGGTGTCCTGTGCAGGGCCAGCRGTTGGACTTAAAGATCCTTGTGGTCCCTTCCCCCTTCCATGACTCTCTGAAGTGTGAAATTTCATCTATGCTGGTATTATCATTGTAGAGTAATTGCTATTCATAATTCACATTCTAAATCTTGATGTCTCCATTTCCTGTTTTTTTCAAATGTTTCTAACAGGAAAAATTCTGATGCTAAGTTATTACCACAGAAAGAAATTCTGTCTTCTGGAACACTACACTTCATGTTACCTCTCTGGGAYGTATCTGCAATTGTCATGCACCCCTACTTTTTCACTGAAAGCAGTGGAACTATTCCAGTTTACATCAGTTAAAGCRTTAATCCATTAATTCACTGCAAGAAGGAAGAATCAGTTAAGGTGAATATTGGTGGCAGAATCTGTTTGTTATCATCTTGGGGTTCTTAAAAGTAGCAACTGCCTTCTGAACAGTACAAAGAAAATGTAAGAAAGATGACAGAACCTGTCCCAGTGATTAATTTAGTGTTCTCCAAAGTAAAAATGATCCTGCCTGTTCATTAATAGACAATATTTTGCTGCCAGGCATGCCCTAAGACATTTTCTGAAAGACAAAAAAATTTCACATCCTTCAGACTGAAAGAAAAGAGACAGGAAATTCATAAGAGAGTTCAAGTGAATTTTTTTTTTAATTCCCAAGCTTTAATTACTGCATTTGCATAAGTTTGTCACTATGGGGGCTCTCCATAGATGTTTTTGTTTTTTTTTTTCTTGTCAGCTGTAAGAGACTGGGAAGTAAGCTTTGTTGTACCGATGAAGGCTGCTGTGCTCTGACATTCACGTTTYATGAGAATGCGTGAATTAGACATGAGATTTGGTGCATCATCATTTAAACATTGTGGTGGGTGTCCATGTTCAATATTCACAGTAAATGTCACCCAGGTGTCTGTTTTGAATTACAGTGTAAATACACACATGAACAAAAACCTGCAGGGCAGAATGAGGAAAGCACTCTTGTAGCCCCAGCTAAAACAAAATTAAATCACTGCATTCTCAAAAAAAACACTTAGCCATGTACATTCAAGGATGAGCAAAGTGTTCCGCTAATCATTGGTCTGCTGGTTGAGCCAATAAATAAATTTTGAAATCATAGCCATGCAGAGCTCTTCAAACAACCAAAGTAACATTTGTCAAATTTTGAAACATACTCAAAAATGACAGTTTTGACTTTTTGTCTTGAATGCCAATATTTTGGCTTTTCAGACTATTGAAGAGTGATTTGTTTTTTTTTCACTTCATTGTTTTCCACTGCTAGGCTAGTGAATAGAGAATAAAAATAAAATAATCCAGTGGGGGTGAAAAACAGAATGGAAAAACCAATAGAGAGAGGTGGTATGAAGAACTAATTTGAATATAAAAGATTCTCTTTTATCTATTGAGAGTTTTTTTCCCAAATTAAACKGAAAATGCTTCTAAAATATAAATTGAAGCTCCAACAGAAGTTATAAATATGATGCAGAATTAAAAAGACAATATTCTCTGTGCTTTAAACTGTGTAACGAGAACCAAACTTCATGAACATAAGATGCTTTTTATGTGTGACCCCACAGAAAGTACATAAAAACTGACATTTGCTCCAACTTGACTCCTGGGGTACTTCTACTCCAAAATAATAACAAAGGCATTCTTCTATAGTGCAAATTTCTTTGAAGCAGAATTGCCATGAGGGCATCGCAACAGATTTCAGTCAAATAAACAAGATCCTTTTGCTTTTATTTGAGTTGTTTTTGACACTGTCAAAAAGAGACRAAATTTTTGAAAACTTTTTGAAGTCTATTTCTCATCTGGCTCTCTGACAAAAGTTGTATTTGCTTGACAAAACATTTTCGTCAGACAGATAAAACATATCACAGCCTTTTGACTTGTCCGCCCCCAAACCACTAAAATTACACTGAAGATTCTTTTAAGTTTTCAAAGAAAAGCAATTCCTTTTCCCATATAAACTATTTCAAATTTCCTTCAGGTCAGGGAGGAAATATATTTCCTTCCATATATGGACAGGGAGAAAACAAAGGAAAAAAATGTGTCAGGTGGGCTGTTATTAACACGTGGTCAATGAATGTGTTTTAAAAGAGGTCAGTATTTCCAATTACACCTCAAATGTGGATCAGACTGTAGTGGTACATACAGCAATGCACAGTGATTTTTATTTTTAGGTATTCTCTTCTGACCATGTTTAAGATCACTCTGTCCTTTGCTGTTCTAAAATCTTCTTGATGTTTCTTGACATTCTAAATCTCAACCCTTTGGGGAGGGGGGTTGGAGGAGGGGCAAACCAATAAAAGCTGACAAAATTAATTACACTGTGTTACTCATCTTAAATGTTTAATTAGTCACATTGTACCTGATTAGAAACAAAATCTTCAGCATCCTCTTAGTCTATAAAATTTGGAGTGCAAAGTGACTTTTAATGCAGCAGGCCATTCCAGTTGCAGTGATTTTTTGCTCCTTTCATAGAAATCCACTCTCTCTGTAAATGCTACCTCCCAGTAACCATAGGAACAATGTCCACTGTCGTTTCTTAAAGAGGAAAGGCAGACAAAGAAATTTCATCTATAGGAAAATATATGAACATAGTTATGTCCTAATTATCCTATATGATATCTCACATTACCTCTTACATTTTAATATTCCCTGTGCCTGAATGAAGTATTAAACCAGTGACCTTTTCTTCCTCTGGTGATTGTGATACATGAAACTGCAAGTGGGTTCAAGATTTTTTTTTTTTTTAATGGAAAATTATGAATCTTCATCACAAGGGAAACAGCAAACATCGGAACCAAATCCAATCCTGCTCTCTATATATCTCTTTATCTTTGCAAAGGTGCTGTCCTTTGACCTCATGGTGAGGGAAGGGCTTGGTGTGCTTATGAGAAACTCCTGGAAAAGGGGCAGGGTCTGTCCTTGAACTTGCATCCACTAGGATGATCTCAGCTGCACCATTTCAGCTCTTCCACCTGCTGCTTCTACACTTTTTGTGACACATTCYAGAAAGAGACAGACAGGTCCATCGCTCTCACAGCATCACCAGTAGAGGGGTTTKGATTTACTTTCTTATCAGACAATTGGAGAGCATTCAGTAAATAAAATGTCTCAGAGATTCTGCCTGAAGATGCACCTAAATTGGCTCTCAAAGGAYCAAAGCTATACACCTTGCTTAATCATAAGCTTCCTCTCAGGTCTCCTTTGGTTTCATTATTTCTCTCACCATCCAGTAATGCATAGAGGATGGGGAAAAGAAGTTATTTCCCCACTGGACGTCTGAGCTTCTTCTCTGGTCCCTTTTCCCCTGTTCTCCCATTTAACTGCTCAGTAATTCCTTTGAGCTTCAAAGCACAGATTCTCGTATATAAGCCAAGGAGATCTTGATGAGAATTGATTTTTAGCCAGCAAATGTCACTCCTTAAATGCCCAAAGGGTGTTTAAACTCAGACTTAGACAGAATGTTAGTCATGGCAGAAAAATCTGACCCAACTTACCTCAAAGTACTGTTATCTAGTTTCTGCTCCAGAAGTTAGTGCAGATAAATGCATGGCAGGTTTTCTCAAAATCACAAAAGGCTTCRAAAAACTTCACGGTTCTCCTTATAATGCGTAGGCACTCATACTGCTCCCCAAAGGAGACTGAAACAATTTATTCTTTCGCAGTATATTGGCATCATTTTCTGTACTATTTACTAATCATAAATTGATAGCCTTTTTTCTCCCTCTGCTTCTTTCCCAAATTGTCAGAGYGCTTTTCATTTCATCTGGTTGCCAGTGAGACATAAGTTACTTAGTCTAAACTGCCCTCTAAAAATTAAAATATCCTCATCCCTGTAAACKATTTGAATAAATTTGAAGAACATCCTCCAATGGGATAGTCATCAGTGATGTAGTTCCAGTTTTAAAAGGAAAAAATACTCCTGCATGCTGGATTTTCAACATTAGAAATATATTAATTTCTTCTCTCTGCTTTTATTCAGACCATAAAATCAAGAAAATATGTAAATAATCTGAAAAAAAACTAAGCTGACACATATAAATTACAGAATCAAAAAGAAAAAAATATTTCAAAATACAGAATATTTCAAAAAAAAAAAAAAAAAAAAAAAAAAAAAAAAGGAGGATACATGAAACATTTTAAAACTGTGAGGTAGTTCTGAGGAGAGATGCAGTGGGAGTGGACTTTAATGATCCCTATGGGTCCTTTCCATCTCAGGACATTCTATGTTTGTAGGACATTTTTTTTCCTGTGGTTCAACAGATACTAATTTCCCCAGCACAAAGGGACAGCAGAGGTCTTGTTTTGCCTCCATGGCTGCACAGGGTCCCTTTGCAGGCTGGCCTCTGCTGTTGYCCATTTGTGCCCTCAGGATGCTATGAATAACCCACAGCAGCATGGCAGGGGTTGTGYTCTTCTCAAACTGTCTCAGGAGGGCAGCTACCTGGAAGAACTCTCACTACCAGGGATACCCCCTTTTCTGTGCAGTTATTCAGCAATATGGCAGGAGGATATTTAAGCAAGAGGATAGAATAAATAGCTTGCTTAAAATCATAGCATTGAAGTATTGGAACAACCATTGAAAAATAAAGCAAACTGTTAACATTAGCATTTACACTAAAATTTCATCTACATGTGGTTTGGTTTTTTTTTTTTTCCTTTCAGCTTTGCTCTTTTAATATTTCAGTCAAAAGAGTAAAACATAGAGGAAAAGGCTGCCTCTGTACCTCTTAAGTAACAGCCTCAGTAACCACATTTGTCTGGTAGATAACTTTTTGCTTTATATCTAACTTCATCAGCCAGTCATTCTCCCTCCTGGCAGCATCTCCTCCTCCCATTTTATTGGAAACTAATGCAGTAGTCACAACAAAACTGTTATTTGTGGTTATTATGTTTTGAAGGATTCAAACCTGAAATGACTAGTTGGAAGACTGCTACACGTGTTGTAGCACTGGTATCTTTGCAAGCTCCCCAGAGGGTACACGTGACATTTGATCCTCTTACTTTCTTTATGTGGSAGTTTTCATTACTAAAGCCACTTGCCTTTTATGTTTGAGCATATGCATATCCCCTAAGCCAAACAACCCTGCTGTATTTCCTCTCTAGAGGCAAAGAAATCTGTTTGCAAGGTGCTCTTATTCTTTGTGCCATTTCTTCATTTACTGGTTTAATAACCTTCTCTCTCTGCTGGTTGTGCTATTCATTCATATTTTTTATCCACAGCAGAATAGGACCCTGCAAATCTGTACAGCACAGAAGACAGCAGGGATTAAGAAAAATATTGAAAAATACTTTCTTTTCTTCACTACCTTTTAAATTAGTTATGCAAATGCATTTATTTATTTCATTTGTTTATTTCCAAGTAGACAAATGTAGAAGAGGAAAACAGTCTAATTCTTTATATTCTTTTGATATAATTTATGGGGGGAAAAAGATTCAGATAAGATTTCATTTCATCAGGCAGCTAATAGATGCTTCTATAATATTTTTGACAAATATAGAGGACCAAATTATTCTTYCTTTTGCAGGGCTCATATTTTCCATCTCCACGGTTTAGGTCATGCTAGCAAGAGCCATTTGTTGCATTATCCTTTTTCTTGCCTACATGACAGTTTTAATTTGGAGATGGATATTTTTCCTTCCATTCAAATAAAAGTTTATAATCAATCTTTTGTTTTGCCAAAGCATGTGTAACTAAATCTAATTTGTATTATTTCTGCTATCCGTAACTGTATATGTAGTTCTTAATGGTTTTCCTCAGCTCTGTTTTTCAGAGGCTTGACCATATTGGTACAAAATAACAGTATCCTAAAAATTGCAATTATTTATAATGAAGGAAAGCATCACATTGACTCAATTAAATTTTTATTTAACTCTTAATTTTTTTTGTCTCAATGTTTCATTCTTTAAATACAAGGTGATGAGATTTATGAAATTAAAGCCATTTGAATTAAAAGTAATCTTATTGAGTAGAAGTATATGTAAAAATAATCTCTTTTTTAACCTAGAAATCTTTGTACAGATGTGGCAAGTATATTGAACTGTTTTTTGAATTAGTTTGTGCATGCTTCCATACACAGGAAGGCACTGAATATTATTGTGGCTCTGCTCCAAGACAAAGCTCCCCATAAGGTGTCAAATGGCTTCACCACGTTTGAGGTCAGCAGAAACTGAACCCATATCCAGCACTGAATTCCATTTACACATGGTTTTTCTAGACACTAGGTTTCCTTGAGTGTTTGACAGTTTATAACTCTCTGGAAAAATTGCCTAGTTAACCCTTGGCTGTGGACACACCCCGAAACCTGGACATTCTGTCATTTTCTTTAGCACTGTTGTCTTCAGGTCCACTTCCCAAAGTTGTGGAGGACAGAAACARTGCATCTGCACTCTGGTGCGGACATTCAGCTGGACCAGGAGGCTGCCAGGTGGTTTTGTCAAACAGCACCACCATGATCTTCTTCCTGACATACCCCCCAGCTCTGTGGTGAGGTGTGACAGTCTGCTGCTCTCTCCAAACTTCCTACCCTRCCTCCTGTGAAAAAGGGAGACCATTGCCAGGTCAAGATCCCGCTCCTGCCACCAGGAGCTAATGCTCCGTCTCTGTGCTGGAAAKGCTTCATTTACTCTGGCTGAGAGATGGGGCAAAAATCCCGCTGAGACGTGTAGGATTTATTTATTTATTTATTTAATCAGTTCAAGCATTTTGATAAAATACCTTCAAACTTTATAAAGAAGAGTCCAGGGAGGTCTTAGCTGATGTCATCAGGCTGAGCATGGGAATGTAGCTACCTCCATGCAGAGATCTGTCTTCAGCAATACCTTCTGTGCTGCAAACCACTGCCCTCTGTACATGTCCCCAGCTGTCACACAGCCCTTATTTCTGTAYTGCAGGTGAGASCATCTGACAAAATCAAGCCCAGGAKGAAGCCTTCTAAAAGCATTGCAGAACTTTGAATTTTACCATTAGCAAACCCAGTGTTCCATCCAGAAATTATTAGTAGCAGTCTTGTAAGATGGTTGTATAGCCTGTTGTTGGTTTGTTGGGGTTTTTTATTACCATCAAAATAACATTTAAAAAGTTAATAAATTTGCTTGAAGGAAACAACTGATGCACATTTTCTCTATCGTTGAGCAGCAAGTCTCTGTGGTAATCTGAATTGACTAACACCTAGTAAAGTAATTTTTATTAAGTCATCCTGACAAAAAATACAGACTCATAGGCCAGTTTCTGAACTTGGACATCACAAATCAAGATCTCCATTTTGTTTCCAGGCATCCGTGGCACCACTTCAATGCCAGGCTACCAGCTTTAGACTCTGTAGTGTTCAAGTTTGGTGCAGGGCATCATGATTTTAGTGTTCATGATGTTTGAAAATTATACTGGATTTTTTTCCCAAATTTCTGTCACTTGTTGGGACTGTGGTGCTCAAAACTCATCGCAAAAGCAACGTTATTAAATTATCTCCTTTAACAGGCAGAAATCTGGTCTCTTACTGGTTACCTTTAGACTTTTATCTTGTCAAACTCTTCTGAATAGTTCTGAAGGCAGCTGCTGCTGCTGTCGCTTCCCTTAACTGGTAACAGCAGCAGCGTGGGACAGAGCAAAACCATAAAGAATGAGTTTCATGTGTTGTCTCCTTTCCTTCCCACTTCATCAGGTAATTAAGTTTCACTCTAGCTTTTGGTATTATATTGATTCTGCAAAGTGCACGTGCACATTCATATTCCTAAATGTTATTGAAATTGATAAGATTTCAACATGTACTGCAGTGCTTTGTTCAGATAAAAAAAAGCTCCCTTCCTAATTAGTTACTTCTGTCCAAATGTGTA
Source organism: Malurus melanocephalus (assembly GCF_030028575.1). Classification (NCBI taxonomy): domain Eukaryota; kingdom Metazoa; phylum Chordata; class Aves; order Passeriformes; family Maluridae; genus Malurus; species Malurus melanocephalus. The sequence goes on from NW_026623242.1 coordinate 4,738,595, forward strand.
CATGGACACACAGAGATGGATATAGTTTTAAGAAATACCAATGTCAGATTGCCCCATTTATCCAAGCCCATAGAAAAAGAGTCTGGCATGGAGGAGAGCAGAAAGGGATTGAAGGCTTGAAATCTAGAAGAAAGCATATGAACAGTATCGTCCCATTAGAAAATGGTCCTTGGAAGAGTGAGAGAAGAAATATATTCCTACAGGAGGACAGTAATGAGAGAATACATCAGCTTCAGGAGGCATAAGAAAAGGGAGAAACTTATGGGTTTGTGCACACATCCTGTGCCACAGTGTACTTGCCTGCTCACACACGAATGAGTTCACTAGCACATCCTGATATCAATGTTATTTTGTTAGGAAATGTTCAGGTTTAGGGAAAATATAGTCTGAGCTCCCCTGTGTGCTGCTAGTGCTGACCCAAGCAAATTCCATCAGAGATTCCTGCCCATTTTTTAAATTCATTTTTCATGAATGTTTCATTTTAAATTAAAGAAAAAAATAAAGTCCTATAATATTTTTTAAAATAAAATAAAGTTCAGGACATACAGCCAGGGAATGAGATGAGAAAATAAAACCAAGGAAAGTGAATAGATGGATTAAATAAGGTGGATAGAGATTAAGTTAATTCAATAAAATGCTAAGACAACCTTACTCCCTGGTGAAAGCAATGTTAGGTAGTTTGAAAGTACAACCTTCAAGGAATAACAGCAAAAAGAACAATAAGTGTTCTCCTTTGGGAATAATTTAATCCTGAGGGATAAACAATTTTGCTGGCATAGGAAAGTGGAATATGTACTTAATTTTATCAGCCAGAGGAAACTTAGAATTTACCTGTCAAATATTTATCTGGTTGAAAGAATAAAAATTACTGAAAAGATCTGAARTACAATTCAGATTGTAAACTTTTAATGATAGGGTTTTGAAACTGTTCCAACAAGTGTCTCTAGAGAGGATTGGTTATCCACCTTCTCCAAGYGCAATATCTTTCAGAGGTCAAAGCACAAAAAGTTTCTGACCATGATGATAAGATTCAGCTGATGGAAATACGTAGCCAGCAACAATATGCCGCCTTCAACCATCAGCTGACAGCAGCAATTGAATGGGATGAGCTGGCCAAACTTGAGAGATACTTCTATGCAGCCTGTCATGTGACTCTAGACATGAACCGTAAATGTGAAGCTGTAAACCTTTTCTTGTCCCTGCAAAGATATTCCCTGTTCAGGTGAACAGGCCCCAGTCCCTCATGCTCCACCCCTGACCACCAGAGTGTCCCTGCCCTGGGCTTTCTCCAGTTTATCAGTGCCTTTCCCTTACTGTGGAGCTGCAAACCGGACACAGGTCTGGAGATGTGATCCAGTGGCTGCCGAGCACAGGGAATGATGATTTTCCTCCCTCTTCTGGCTGTGCCCAGAGAATTGCTGGCCTTCACWGCAGCCAAGGCTYGCTGCTGGCCGGGGCTCCACTGCTCCCCWGCTGTAACACACAAGCAAAGATGACACAGGGTATTTTATCCCAGTGCTGAACACCGAGCTGAGGAGAGGACATGTGCTCTTGCTTTCCTTCCTGAGTTAYTGCATGAGTACTCCTGCTTGGAGGTAGTGACTTGGGCAAATATTAATCTTTTAGATAATACTTGAGGAACTGGCACTGTGATAAGTGGGTGAAAGATTGACTATTATGATGATGCTCATGGGTTTTGTAAGATAAAATGTTAAGGATTAAATAAAATATAATGACTTAAGAATGGATCACKTGAAGCCTATTTCAGATATTTTTTAGACCTTTTTTTCAGTGTCAAGATCCCTAAATATTCTTTTTTTCCTAGGAGTGCAGAAACCTCTGAGTGGTGAATTTAAATCCACTGACTGTGGGTTTCATTTTCTTCATTATCGATCACAGAGCTCAAGGCTTCAAGGATCACAGTTTGAAAACCAGTGGTAGATAGCTCAGCAAGAAAATAAATGCTCACCTCAGGCTGGTAAGTTGGGAAGCAGCTAGAGGTAAAGGCAGAGGTGACAGATTATGTGSGCTCATGGTTTTTTTTACGTTTTTCTTGACCATTGAATTCAAAATGGAGCTGTGCCGTAGCCCTCGCTATCTTACAGCTGTGTGTGGGGGCTGGGCTCGGACACAGCCTGGGCTCAGAGGGTCAAAACAGCGCAGACTCGAGCTGGGCTGAYGCAWCCAGTCATGGGACTGGATAAATGAAAGTATTCTACCAATAAAAGACAAAAACATGCTGCATGGACATTGGAGGCTGCCTAGCCATGTGATCTGGCTGAGGCATGTTTGATTGGTGTGATTCTATGTGCGGGAAGATAAGAAAGTGCATAAAAAAGCATGCAGTAGTAGCTCGGTGTCTAGAGCAGAGCTGAAATCCGAAGATTAATAAAGAAGAACCTGTCTGCGCCTCTCGTGTCGTCTTTCCCGCGGGGTGCGGCGGGACCRGGGCTTCGGGCAGTCACAGAGCTGTTTAACTTAGATCTCTGGTCTTATTTATAATACTTGACAGCATTCTGCAGAGAACAAAATATGTTTGGGTGCTGGATCCAAATACTAAATGAATATAGGGATGGAAATGAKATGTGCAGATGCATCTCTGTTCATAATCCATTCACAGTGTTAATGCAGACAGAAGGCTGCAGCTCCCTATTGCCCCCTTGCMTGTCTGAAATCTGCTCCCAGATGGCTTTTCCTGTACTGGAAGATAAGCACATCCTGAAAGATAAAACCTGAAGAAAATGTTTTCCCTACAGAGGAGARAAACCCCGCCAGTCCTGCTCTCAGAAGAGTGATGAAACTTTGGATGCAACACTGACATCTCAAAACYACCATGAAAAATATTTGCATAAGATCAATAAGAATATCATACCTTGCCAWTTTTTTCTATTTTTTTTCTCTCTACAGTGATGTTTTTCTTGGTTGCTCTAAGCCAAAGTAGGATATTTTTGGTTAACCACTGCAGGAAAGGAACATTTCAACTGTAAACGTCTTGCTATTGCAGGCTCAAGTCTTTGGCACACACATGATTTTGAAATCTTTTCCTTGCTTTTTGAAATGCTTTCCTTGTGTTTAAGTCATTGACATCTCTTTTAAAATGTATATAAGATGATAAATTAATAATTTCTGAATGAAATTCAGAATAAAGATATTTTATCAGGAAATACACTCTTACCTATGACTCCATAACACAAATACATTTACTTATCCAGACTCAGGAAAATGATGCATCGAAACAACAATGTTTTATTAACCATGAAATACAAAGTAAGCTTAAAATGCGTTTCTCTCCTGAGGCTGAGTAATCAGATATTTTCTTTTTTTTACTTCTTGCTCATTCCCTCTTGCACTCGCTTTTCTGCTCCTCCAAGAGCCCTGAAAGAAGAGTCCTGTCGTTGCTCACAGTCAGATGATTCAAGCTTGAATGAAAGAACTCAAAGTTCTTCTGCCTTAAACAGTCTCGTTGAAGAAGTACATACAGAGATGAGGCAGATGGTTCTCCAAGCTTCCCTCAAGCAAGAAACATCGTAACATCACCCCCTCCCCAGGGAAAGAAAACAAACAAACAGTGCAAAAAGTTTTTGCAGCACTTTTCACAATTACTCGATCTTGCCACTCAAGTTCTCCATTTCAACAAAATGTTCCTCCAGTCTCTACCACTGTAAAGCCCAGGCACACAGAAAGATGCAGGCTCRTGACTAACATGTTGGTCCTCAAAACTCATGTTGTGCTGCCCTCTAACTGCAGCAAATCCTAGGGTTTAATAGGTAACAGGATGGGAGTTAGATATGGAGCTTAAGCTCTCTGCTTCTGACTTAGCCACCACAGGCTCCTTTTATGGTTAAAGGAGAGAATCAGACCTTTAGGGAAGTTCTCATCCCATCCTAAGTGTGATATCTAAAATGGACCAGAGGAAGATGYTTTAAGCATGCCCCTGCATTTCCTGAGCATGCAGTGAGCCCTAGGCAGCAAGGAGAGGTATATCACAACTCTTATCAAGCTGTAYTGTCGTGCTTTGGCCAGCTGAGCAGGTGGCTTGCTGCTGCTTTTTCAAGGCTTTTGAAGTTTGTAGGAAAACAGAGTGTACTCTGTTGGGATAAGGACAAAATAAAATGGGTAAAAAATTGTGATAAGGTTACTAAATCAAACGTGAAACATTTTCAGCTGTGCTGGGCACCTGGGCTCCCCCCTATTGTCACTTTACAGCACAACAGGAAACCTGGGCCATCCATCTACACTAAAAGAGATGAGATTAATCACCCTCTAGACCCACCAGTTTCTCTCAATGGCTATAAAAAGTGAAATTAATTCCCCCTCCTTGGGGCAGATAGGAAACACTGCACTAGTAACTGTAAAGGGTTTTCACATCAAGAACAGAACATGCCTCCGAGAGTGTTATGGGCTACAGATTTCAAAGAAATTATTTGGTGTGAAATATGTTCACTTGAACATCCTGATTATATTGACCCCAGAAACTGAACTTAAAAAAAACTAAATGTATAAGTTATTAAAAGGCATAAGCTGGCTTATATTTGAACTTCAGAATATGCTCCACAGAAAATCTTCAAAGTTAGGCAGTGAAAATCATGCAAGATTTGGAATGACTTACAAGGAAAGATTGTGGARCTCTAATTGCTTAATGGAAGGATTTATACCTAAAGAGGACAATTCAGCATGAAAACTAGTATAGAGTCAGCATACAACAAAAAATAAACAGTTACTGGATGCTGGAAAACTGTTGGGAAAGAAACAAGTGAATGTGCACATTACAATTAGTATCGGATTGCTCTGTCATCGGGGGCACTCCCCGGCCATTTTAGTCAGCTATGCCAAAGGAACATCTTAGCAAACTCATCTTAAACCAAGGCAAATTCCCTGCCAATTGAAAGACCATCCCAAATCCCCACTTCTCTAATGAAGAGAAAACTTATCTCGATTTCTGTATTAAATTTATCGATGGCTCTCATGTACCCTAAAGCTAACTGATGATACCCCCAATTTGACTGGCTCCAGCTGTCATCTACAGCTGTCATGCCCATGACTTCATGTCCCATTTCTTTTCTAAATTATGGACATATTGAGCATTGAAGACCCATTCATTTTGTCTCCATTTTGATTGCATAGCCATTTGCATTTCCACAAATATTTTTCCCATCAGTCCTCCAAATGCTCAACAAGTGGAAACTAAGCTACAAAGTATAGTTATTGTAAACCCATAGCTGCATTTTCATCCCTATCCATCAATACCATGCTGCTGCTCCGTATAATCTCTCTTCCTTTCTTTTGTTATTTGTTCAATATCCTTGAAATATCTAACTCAGCTTTTTTGCCATGCTTCATTTTCTCTGTATATTTTCTGGCTGCTCCTTGCATTATAGTATTACATAGAGCAATCCAGACCATTTTAGACCACCACATATCCTTCTTAAAGCCTAAATATTCTAACAGGGATGGTCTTTTAATACAATGATGGTTTTGAAAAACATTAAAGAAGGCTTTCCTTTCACTGAAACGCAGAGCAAAAATTATATGAAATCTTAAAAATTATCTCAATATTAATTACTGTTTACTCACCCAAAAATCTGGTTGAAAGGAAGAAATTTGAACCAGATATGCTAGTTTTTGATAGAGTGAAACACATATGAAAATAAAACAGACTTAAGAAGCAATCACAATTTGCATGTAAGGAAAGGCCTGTTGTGGAAAAGGATTAATGCCCAGCATGGTCCTGCCTGGTGAGGTAGTCAGAGCATTGTGGTGTAAGGGGTAAGACTCATCTCTGTGTCAGGACAGATCAAAAGCTTGATAATTTCTTCATGACTTTCATTTCAGGAGGGGCAAGAAATTTTCCACAAGGAATTAATGGAATAATTATTTCAGCTTTCTGTGTTTCTTTCAATAATGTGAGAATAAGTTTCATCTAATCAAGTAATAAAATTTTATCTTCACTAATTTTGCTTAATTTCATTTAAATTTTAATAATTTAAATTTTAATATAAGAATTACACCACAACACACATACACAYATATAGGATATTTTTTGCAACCTTCCACATCACTGAATCTAGTTTATCTGACTAAAATTCAATTGTACATATCTACTTCTGTATGAATTATTTTAAAGTTTTATTTTCTCATACATTTTTATTGTTATCTTTGTTCCAGTTGAGAATGAAAACAAGTCCAGAAATGTCAGAATTTCCCCTCTGAGACAAAGACTGGTTTTCAACCACCTATTCACTTGCTAGCAGTCTAGCCTCTACTAGAAGTCTCTCAAGGCAAGAAAAAATACCAGAAACACCAGTTAAATACATAGATGGGTATTTAACCAAGAAATGGATAGATTCAGGTTGGAATCAGCATAGTGCTTCCATGAAATCCYTTCATATTCAATAGTATTTGTACAATTAATTAATACTGTTGTAAAAAAAATAAAAAGACATTAGAACATAAACACAGGATTCAATTTTGCTCCAAGATACTTAGGTTATTCCTCTTGCTTTCAGCAGGAATTGTTTGAAATTAACTGAGGAAAGAGTGCTGCTATTAAGAAACACCATAAACAAGTGAAAAAAATACCCCAACAACCGGATTGTAAATTGTTACTTGGGTTAATTTTGCTAATGGTTTGCAAACAGCCCAGGCATTATTGGACATGATAAATGCTATGCTGCTCTATGTGCGTAGATAACTCAGAGTCTTCAATGTTGCTTGATAATTTTATCAGGATTAGTGGTGGGAAAGCCTCAGCAAAATACTGAGTTTCAGTTCAAGGGTTTATTCAAGGTAGTTTTCATCTCCTCTTGAATACCTTTGTGTGTGTACAGAAGTTAGGCTTGAAATCACAGGTCCTCTTTTCTGAGAAATAGGAAAGCAGATCAGAAATATCCTAAAGAATTCATCCTTCTAGTTCCTTTATATTTTGATTTCACTAAAGTCTTATTTCCCTTGTCTTAGGGAAGAGAAGGGTTCAATAGAAACAAAATTGAATGGGAACATGTTATTGCCCAACACAAAGGTTCATGCTCATCTGGATTGATATGTTACTAATGGTAACCCATTTAAAATATGAGGCATGAGAAAAATGAGATTTGGAAGAAGAAAATTACAGGGACTTAGGCACAGAAGAGAGTAAAAATTTGGGCTTAGTTTTTCTTCAGAAATCAAACACAAACACTTAATGAATGGCATAGATTATGCAAATACCTTCATGTGGTCTTTGGGGGTCAATTCCACGCATAAGCATCTGGACCACCTGAAGTGTCCTGGGGCTGCTGAGGCACACACACAGGGCTTGCAGATATTATCTGCTACCTACAGGTGGTCCAGGCCCTTCAGGGAAGCAACTGGAGGCCGGGCATGATGTCCCAAGGGTGTCTGGGATGTCACTCAGTGCAGTCCTGGCTCTGCCACAGGACAACTTGTGTTGACAATATTCTTCTGCCTGTATGGATTTTTCTGCTGACTTCGTGCTCTTCCCACRAAATCATCTGAAGCCAACTATTTGGAAAGCCACCCAAATGCTCTTCAGATGAACAAATATATTTCAGCTCCTGTCATCCTTTGGTTCTTTTGTCTGCCCCTGAACATGACCATAAGCATACCCCATGTTCTCTGTGTTACACAGGCATTACCAAGGCAAAACTCAATTAGCCCTGCCAGCAAGTTGTGAGTTAGATATAATTTTCCTAATTAAACTAGTGGGTTGATACCTACTATCATTCTTCCAGTATGTATATGCTGCTATTGTATTACCTGTGTCATTTTTTAATGGCTTCAATAAATTAGAAAAGCCTGGAAGTCCTTTGAGTGATGTATGTTTCCAAAAGGCAACATGAAGTTAGGGAGTCATGATTAGGTCATTTTCCCAGGTTCCTTGTTTGAACTTCTTGATTAAGGATTGTTACCTGTAGGTTCAATAATGATTTCATATAAAGACTACAATTAATATTGTATTAAGAATGTTGAATTTATGAACTACAAAATTGGGCTCATTCCCAGTCAGTAGCTGTGGTGACTAAACCATCCTGACTAAGCATTTCTCAGGGTATTTCAACAGAACATTGAATACATATATCATCCTTCACATATCAACTTTGACTCTTTCAAATTATCATATCTTYAAAAGAAAAAGATCAGCAAAGCTCTAGTAAAATGCATCAACATTTTAATAAGATGATAGTAGGTCTTTTCTGTCCTACTGTTGCAATTTGACACTGATTTTCTCCAGCACAATTTAGACCAAGTCCTCAGAAGTAACTTTGGTCAATTTTTTTCACATGCTCTACATGGACACATCAGGGATGAAAATAATTTGACAGCTGTAAGCATTTGAACTTTTCCGGAAACTCTTCATCACCTGAAATGCTAGAAAACTACCAAATTAGATCTCCCTTATATTTGCTAATGTAATCTTAGGTCACAAGGCTGAACTAAATGAATGGTTTCTTGGAAACCTTGAAATATAAAAATTCATCAGAGGTATCAAATATGTCACTTGCCAGAATCTCTATGGAATACAAAAGTGGAAATTATTTCTCCTTCCTTCCTTTTCTTTCTCTGCAACTATAATGTGAATTGTGCCTCTTCCTGAGCAATGCAATGCTGATTTAGAAACCTCAAGAAATGAAGGTAGTTACAATTAAATGTTATTAAGTAGCTTAATTGATTTAAGCATCTACATCAGAACACGTGTGCTTGAAACATGAATCCTTTAGAATAAATAAAGCTTAAAAAAGCTTTGACATGAGATTAGGACATACTGTTATGTGCTATAAATTTAAGCCACTTTTTTCTCCTTTACATTTTGGAGAATGTGAAAAATACATTCTTTAAATAAAGTAAATTCATCTCTTTGCATATTAAGCAWAAATCTTATTTTAATAAAATCAACTTCAAGCCTCATTGTAGTCTGTTTTTAAATGAAAAAGTATATATTAAGTATCCCTGAAGACTGGCTCCCACATAATCCTTTAACATGTATCAGTTATGTATTAGATAAGCTCTGGAAGCATTGTTTCACAATAGCTCATTTTTGTGTGCCAGCAGAGCTTTACCACAGAAAGAGAGAGTATGACACATGAATATCAGATTGAATTTTCTTCCTTCATGTGTGAGTATTGAAGCACACTACACAGTCAGTGTACTTGAGTCACAATTTCCCATTTCTATGTGGACAATAGCAATCAAATAAATACTATGATGAGAGCACTGGAATGCCTTCACAAGCTGGATTCCTGATTGTTTGGGACAAAATGAAAACACAGCCCAGTCAAAAGAAGAGCCTCAGACATTTCATCTCTGACAGCTGAAGACTTGGCAGACAGGKTTTTGAGAAGAGGTGGCCTTGACCTTCTYTAAGTCKCCYGTCAAAATAACTGATTGGTTTYCATATAGACTGTCCATCACATTTAACCCAGCAGGATGCGGTAGAGTTCAAGGTAGGGAGCCAGTTGGAACAAATATGCAGTACAGAAAAAGAGAGCATGAAATTGAGGGGTTTAGGGCAGCAATCTAACACTCAGCAATTCCCAGGAACCTCTTATCTCAGCAAGCTGTGGAGAATTTAGTTTCTCATTTGTTTCAGCCTTCCAAAGACATCTTGTTGGCAGAAAGAGTTTTCAGATGATTCTGCCAGGTCCACATCAGTAGTGGATAGTTTTCAACTGTGAACAATACAGCAAATACAACTGCCTGTGACTGCACAAACCCTCTTTCACTGAAGGTTTTTACTGTACTGGAAGATAATCTGTTTGATCAATTTGGACTCCCTTTGCCCTCTTGTCCCAGAAGTGGAACATCGGCAGTAAAGGAGGCGTTTTGCTAACTCAGCTTTTTGTGAATACTTTTTTTTGGCATACTTTACTGTTTTTGTTCTTTCTGTTCTTACTTGCCAAATTCAAAGTGTTTTGAAACTGTTATACTCTTTTTGTTGTTCTGCAACTTGGTCCACTTAGTTTTTGTTATGCTCTACAAAAAGAAAATGACTGCAGACATAAATAGACWACCACATAGCTTTCAGATTCTCTGTAGCATCAGTCTGACATAGTCTACATTAAAAAAAAAGTTGCATTACTAAGAGACAATTTCARATCACTTATGTTGCAATTCATACAGACCATACAAGGAACACTGTGATTAACACAGTAAATGCCTGTGGTCTTGAGAAGTAGGGATCATTCTGAGATGCATGAAGAAAAGGCATCTGTATGTCTGAAGTGACACTTTTTTTCAGCATTCCCTTGTTACCTACAAATAAAACCATGTTGCAGTGCTTACCATGAATTTTATTATCCATCTTGCAGCATTAGAAGGGAACTTCTGTAGAGAATAATTTCCACAATGCCCACACACCCTTCTGCATATGCATGTTCATCTTTGTAGGTAGAGACACCTCATACATTCATGGAGCACATAACATATCAAACTCCTCTGGCCATGTCAGACCTAAGGTATGTTCCTGAAAGTGCAAAAATAACACACTTTCACACCATAATTGTATGTCCAATCCTTTTGCTTTCAGTTGCTCAAAAGATGTTAATAACCGTAAACTGTAGAGAAAGAGATCAGAAAGCATCTTTCCTTTGGTTTATGGCACAGGCATGTGCAAGTGGCTCATTTGTGTCACTTTCCATTCCTAGACAGTTCTCTACCCTTTGTCAAGGGTAAGAACAGCATTCCCAAAGGTTTCTGGATCCTTGGTCCTCTAGTAACACAAAGCTGTAGAATGAAGTCAAACAGGTTGGGATTTACTACTCACATAGTGGTATCCCCACAATCACTACTGTGGCCCAAACATCTGAACTCCTGAAATGTTTCTCATGGTTGCTGATGGGGCTGTCAACTAGGCTGCTGAAAAGATAACCTACACTTTTCCCATTTTGTGTCCATTAGAAAGGGTTGATTAAGATCCAGGCAATCCAACCTCCAAATTCTTTGTGCCCTGCAATTTCCATAGTTTTTCAGCTGCTYAGATGTTTGAATGATGTCTCACAGTCTGTATAATTTTCCGTAACTTCTCTGAAACTGTGTGATGTGAGGCAATTTTTCAGCATGCAGGCTATCAAAATCAGGAAGCACAAACAAAACTTAATTTTCACAGTGAAGTGCTTATGGTTTCTAAACTCACCAGAAAGATACCTGAAGGTCTCACAAGCTCATTATCTCAGCCARACAGGACAGTTATCCCAGATCCCTGCAGACTTTTTCTACTCTATAAATAGTTGCATTTKAGTAAATTATTGTTTCATTAGGAATTTATTTAAAAGATATGCCAGTAAATTCTTGAGGGACCCCAAACCCAGCATCATACAGTCAGATTGCATAGAGATAATTAAGGACCAAAAAACTTCAGATTACAGAGTCAACAATCTAATACCAGAACTGGAGGGGACAGAGAAATTCAGATTRAAATCAAAGACCCTTTTGGATAAGGTGTTCAAAAGTCTAGCTGCTGTTTTGGTATGTTTGATGTGCACAGACATACAGAAAACCAAATACAAACAAAAATTGTATGCTGCATTACACACAAAAAACAGGTAAACTTTGTTTCCAAATATCTGTCCATTATTTTTTTCCCCCAGTTACTGTGATCCTGTCACTGTAAATGCAAGCAGAACCAGTACTAAAGGTATGAATGCAGGGTAGTCTATGGGCATGTAAATAAGATGCTGAGAATCGAGTAACACAAAATTATCAATTTCTGAAACTTGTTAAAAGATCCAAGAKTAAGTACAAAGGACAGTGCTAGGTTATAAGGGAAATTTGTCAATGCTTTGTAAAGCACATAAAATGCTGTCCTGAAATGCATCACAGAAGACATCTTTAATATCTGATATGAAAAATTTATGGAATGGGTGGGCGAATGAATACTGCAGTTCATTGCCAGTCACTCAAACATGATGGTGATAAAGATCTGTAAGTGTCAAGACAGATACTTAGCACTTAATTGTGGGGATAATTCAAATTTAGGGAAGAAGTGTGGGTCAGTTCTTTTATTCCAAAGTGAATGGCTTACTTCTAATTGAAAGCAACACTAATTAAGATAAAGGGCAGGACATTAACACTCAATATTAACATTATGAGCCGACCCAGCAATATGCCTTACCTCTGATGTGAGTAGTTATTTATGGTGCCTGTGGTGCAGCAGAGCTCTCCCTCGCATACACATCATGTATCTGGCTCCAAGGTACACATCCTCRGTGAGGGAATTATAGAAAATATCAGCTGGGGAGGGGTTCTATGTGCAGTAGAAACAAACTGGCCAGAAAACAACTGGGCAGGTTTATTCATGAAGTCAAACACTCCTTTCCTCACAYTTGAGAGTTGTCAGGTTTCTCCAGATTTCACATGTTATGTCTAAAGGAAGAGGATGGCACATAACACCACCTGTCCCTGGTGAGATCCAGTCATGCCCCACCCTTGGTCTCATTTGTTTAGGGGAAACCTCAGTGGCTGGGTCAGAAATCCAGAGCACCTTTCAGTCAGAGTGCTGATGTGAGTGAGAGAGCTGAGGACACTGCGAAGCACTGCAGCAGTCACACATGAGTCCCTGACACAACTGTGGTCTTCCTGGCCTATTGTCCCATTTGGAGGAAACTTGGGGCTGGAAAAGTCTCCAAGGCTCCACAGACCAGCCAAACTATATTTTGAATTGTAAAGACTGACAGCTTGAATTAGGACCAGTGGCCTTTCTGGTGCTTTTTACTATAGCTCAGCTGTTTCCTTATATTGGACTGGCCAAGTGAGGCCARGTGAAATCAATGTAGCACTCCGACAAAACACAAACAGTTCATTTCTCTAAAACCCTTTTCAACAAAGATATTAGCTATCACTTAACCAAATACAACAGCAAACAGTGTAACACTTCTATAAATGAAAATTAGAGTAAACACTATGCTAATCATATATATTTTAATTAGATTGAATACCTTTTCCTAGAAACAGGAACTCCTGCTGGTGTCCCAAATTGTGTCTCAAATACTATTTTTCCTTCTCTTTCAGTCTGAAACATGTATTTCTCATGTCTGCTTGAAAGCTGTTCTTCGTTCCCTTATGTTCCCATGCAGTTCTGTAGCTGTACGTCTTATTCACTGATGGTGAACAAACTTTAGATTTGTTCTTGGATAAAGGGGGCCTGGAAGATAATAGAGCAAAGAAGAAATTGTACATAAAGATGCTGGTTGCATTAATGTGTCCTTTGAACACAATCATCTCAGCAGAGACGATTTTTCAAATTCCAGGAGCAGCAAAGGTAAGGTCAGTTGACTATTTTTATTGAGAATTCTGTTTTTCTTAATCCTATCTTTGACCTGAGATGGTGTTTCAGCAAGCCATGTGAACTTGCTTTTTCAGCACAAGGCAGGAAAACCTGAATCTTTCGTGATTCTCTTAACTGACTTTCCTTATATAAAGACAGACTTGGTATCATTTTGCTATATTCATGCATGTTCCTTGGCATAACAGACAAATATAATCTTAGCTGGAATAACTTGATATAAAAAAATATCTAATTAATAGCAATATTTTGTTTAAATTTTCTAGTAGAGATATTATGAAAAACCAGCCAAAATGTTTTCTTTTGCTATTAATATTCCCAGCTGCCCAAGCCTGACAGTACTTTTCTGTACATTGGTATTTACAACTTGAGATACTGCCTTTAATACACACATTTGCTTGGATCTGGGGTAATGAAAATGTTCTAAAGACCATCTTTTAAATACAAAAAAAAATCTGTCTAACTCTGAGAAAATATAGATATTCCTATGCTGTCACCCCTGCCTGTGCTTCACTGTACTTTTTGATATAATGGTAAACTTTCAAGGTCGTAATTCCAGTGGTGTTAAGTAGAATAGCCTTGAAGAACCAGTGCAAAAAGTTTAGTTCATTGGTACAAATTGTCAGAGCACAAATATTCAGTTTTCTAAAAGGGGTTTTCTAGCTTTCTCTGAGCCAGTAGATTTTATTCAGAATTCACTAGAGTATTTTTACTGCCTTAGTTAGAGAGGGAGTGAAATAGATCCTTATGATTGTCCCTTCCAGCCATGAACATTTACCTGCATATAATAAAATTTCTAATATGGAAGTACTCCCAGAAATACTTCTCCACTGTTTAGATCTCAAAACACATTGGGGAAAAAAATTAAAGTAATTGATAGGCATTTTTCCAAGTATTTTTCTACTGACAGCACTTTTCTTCCCTATAGCACTGCTCCAACAGAAAGGATGGGGTTCTCCCTAAGAGAAGACCATATATTCTAGTATGTCTGAGATGCTTCTGGGAAAAAAATTAAAAAAATAAAAAAAAAACACAAACAAACAAACTCAACAAACAAATGAGCAAAACAAACAGGCAAAACAAACAACCAACAACCAACCAACCAACAAACAAACAAACAAAACCAAAACCAAAACAAAACAAAACAAAAMAAAACACTGAACAAAAAACCTGGTGCTTTTTAGACTGAAATTTTGACATTTTCTCCAGCAGAAGAGGGAGTTGAATTTTGACATCCCACATCTTCAGTTAAATGCTTTATCTCTCTTAGGGAGTTACACAAATAGGACCGGTTGGAAGAGACAACAGCACACAACAGCACTGGTAACACCCCTGAAACAAAGTCCCCAAATGAATTTAGGTACTTTCTTGACATCCTCAGAGAAAAATCCAGGAACAGTGGAAAATAAGAGCCAACTTTATTGCTCACCACTGCAGACATGATCCTCAGGAGAAGGTGAGTTTCTTAACTCCCGTTCTGGCTGACCAAAACCCTTCTTGTACTACGTCCCACACAGAGGCAGTGGGTCTGACTAGACCAAACATAGCTCACCTTGAATGTCTTTACTGACAGACCTTTTCCTGGTGGGGAGAAGAAAGGGTTTTCTGAGTTGTCTGTAATGGTTATAAGCTGCAGCCAGAAACATAAAGCAGACCGTGTCTCCTCTCCATGGTGACCAGTGCTGTCTGTCCCAGCAGTCTTTCAGTTAAATTTCAATTCCTGAAGCCACGTCTATCTTCTTGCCAAATTACGCTGCAATTCCTTTTGGAGGTAAAGGGTGCTTTTATAACAGGTGTGAAAAGTAAGTAGGAAATGTTTCAAAACACACTGAAACTAAGGTAAGTTTAGAGAATCAAAGCTAGTAAGTTGTATTGCTATTATTCAACCCTCACAGTCTTTCCAAAATCTGACCACATAGATGGAGAAAAACCTCTTTTGTTCCCTTCAGGTAGAGGCACAGTTATTAATATATAACTAATGGCACAGGAGAACATCTCAGGGGTGGGTGTGGTAGCATTAAATAATTTGAATAAGTGCTATCAAAGATTAATGAGGACAGCCAAAATACTTTGTCTTGCCTAAAAATTTGCTGGACAAAAACAAAACACAAAATAACACTCAAGATTTACACAAGATCTGGTGTAAATGGATACATTTCCATTGGCTTGGACAGTTTTTATATTCAGTCAATTTTATACTACTTGTTTTTAGTAAAATAATACAACATGGCAGTGATTCCTGTGTCATTTTTCTTTTCATATCTTATATAAGTCTGCTAACAAACAGATATTTAAATATGTTCAGTTACAGTATTGTGCCTGTCTGGCATATATTGTCTGTCCTGAATAAAATGACCTTACAGTTTTCATTTATCATTCACTAAAGTCCACTCATATAGGCTGAATAAACTCAGAAATATACATTTTATGTCTTGTGGAATGAATTCTAACTGGCAGGCAAAATTTAAATTTCAGGGTTGCAATATTTTGCCAATCAAGAAAAGAGATAATTTCTCCGATCAATTGTATCTGATTGTGTCTCTCAGCTGAAATGAGGAAAGAAGTAATTCTGAATATTGTGATAATAAGTAATATCAATCAGGAAAGAATAATTACAAAGAAATAGAAGTAAATTAGTTTTGCCTCCTGACAGCAGTGAAGTGAGAAATGAGTACACAGGAAAGGGTGCACAATAGGTATGAGAAGAGTATTTGAGTGGAACGTGAGTGCACTTGGAATGTAAAAGAGAAACAACAGTTCAGAGGCAAGTTTAGAGAGAAAAATGTATTTTTTTTCCAATTTAAATCGGCTTCATTGCTGGACAAACTAAGTGGCTACCCAGAAGAGAGGAGTTTCATATGACTTTAGAAGAAATTRCATTTACTTTGGCTTCTTTTTCAGTGGAGCTTTGCTTGCTTTAGCCTTTGCCTTCTAAGTAAGGCTGGTGTACAGGTTAAAAATCTGTGCTCTATTTCAAAGATCTTTAGGCAACTTAAGGATTTTAAAGTCAGATGAAATGCTACTGTACTCACAGTTAATAATAAATAATTCTCCAGCTCTACCTGTGACATGAGTGCCTAATCAAATCAGCTATCTGACATTAGTAGGTCATTGATGTGTTGATAGAAAGGACACAAGAGGAATAATCCTGAGCCCCCAGAAGTCAATACATATTTTAGCACTGACATCAATGGAATCGTTTCTGCAGACTAACACAAGATTGTGGAGACAGTCTGACTTCTTAAAACCATAGCTAGGTCTCACATGCTAGAGTTGCTTCTCCAAAAATATCTGTGGCTATCCTGCAAAATGTCGTATTTTATTTTATGAATTTCAGTAGCAATTGCAAATACATTTTGTTCACCATCTAGCTGCATTACTCTGAGAGAGCAAACACCTTCCTCATGTAAGATGCATGTCATACTTTCTATAACAAATTACCTGTATTGATTTTCCTATGGAGACTAGGAAAGGTAGGACTTGAAATCCCCAGACAGATGGAAATGGMAGGAACGTAGCTATCTCTCAGGAAATCTGTTAACAGAAAATCTGCATGAAGAGATGAAATTAATTAGGACAAGAGCTTTACTTCATTCGAGTAACTGCTTTGATTTATACCATCTAAAGCATATAGTTCAAAATTCAGTCAATAGTGTCTGAGTTGAAGACTTCTCATGGAAAATGTTATGTGCCTCTTTGAATTTCTATTCATCCATTTTGAAAGTACCATACCACATATAAAATAAAGTAAAAGGCAGATAATTTATACCATTATTGTCAGAAAGAAATTCAGAAAAGTACAGAAGGTAAAAGCTATAATCCAAAGATCAGATGAATTTTCTGCATGCTAAAAATCATTCTCAAAATCGTGTTCCATCTTTACTGAAACACTTAGTTAATAAGTTTTTTGAAAGACTACTACTGTTAAAAATGTCAAAACAATAACTCTGTTTCAATAATTTTAGCAAGTTATAAAAATAATTACTAATAAAATTTGTCCAATGGAATTAAGGAAGGGGTGATTATTGGATTAATGCATTCTGAAGTTCGTGACTTCAGAACTTTAAAGATGAAACTTAAATTTAAAGCATTTAAGAATAGGACTTATAAAAACATTTAATAGATCACACAACCACATTTCCATCAATGTTCACTGAAATAAGGTTCCATTAGCTTCAGAAAAAAAGCTCCTAGATCAATTAGGTGTTTTTTGAAAAATAGTACATTTTGTCTCAGCAGCAGTTCAAGGCTTGACAGTATAAAATACTGCCACGTGCCTCTTTCCTTATCTTGAAAGAATCTACTTCCAGAAACTATGACCTTCAATCCCATAATGGCATCTATTTTCATGGCTCCAAGCCACATTTACAGCCAAAACTGAAAGCTGTAGACCARGGATAATAATATTTTTTCTTCCCTGATATTTTATTTTCTTTCAAAAAAAAGGAAAAACAAATTCTTARGTCTCATCATTGTTTAATACAGATAAAAGTTACTAATAAATTTGAAATATACAGTCAACGCTATTTTAATAAAAATATTTTTTACAGAATTGTTTATGTTTAAAACAGTAGATTTTTGAGTGTTTTCATCAGAGAGAAAAAGCATTTGCTTGATTACTTTCCTTCTTTTCGTTAGAAAAATATTAAAGAAATAAATGATGCAATGTCACTAGCAAACAACTAGTTTGGCACAACCAGTGATCTAAATATGTATCCAAATATAACTTAAATTTTTGAGGCACATTAGACAAGCAAAGAGCAACAGACTACTTGAGTAGTTGTAACTATTCTGATTTCACAGATATATGTAATTTTTCACGGTACTGTTTAAGAGTTAAATCATTTTTTTTTCTTTAAAATATGGATACAGAATTACCTAATCTTTAAGCATTCAGAAAATTGTCAAATGGATATAAAAATACATTCATATGAAATACAGACTTAAATACTGAAACATTCACCCATTACACTCTGTATCTGTCCTATCACAATTGCCCATCCACTCTTCATTTGCCTRGCTCATTTTAACTTGACAACTCCATTTCTTTCTTATGTGACTAATAGAATTTGAACTTGAGGTAATTAAGTTCTGTAATTAACATTCCAGACCTCTGTGCTAACCAGAACTTGAAATATAGAGGAAAATAATTTTTTTTTTCTCACTGATCATCAGTTCTTCTGGCAAATGATAGTCCCAAAGTGAAGAAGGAGAGAAAACCAAAAAAGGAAAAGGAAAGAGGGATAGGAAGAGTAGAGATACTGGAAATCTTACCTCTTACCCTGGATAAACTTATTTTGTCCTTATTAAAACCTGAGATTTTTCTAGATTGGTCCTACTTATTTCACTTTAAATCTCCACAGAGATGAAGTTCATTTAGATTTGATAATTTGAGGGTTTTCCTAAACCTAGAAAAGTACATTATTTATCTGGTACTAATTTTTTTTTTTTTTTTTTCATAGAAGTAGGAAAGCATTTTAAAATTTTAGCATTTTAAGCAAGATAAATAAGAAAAACTACTCACTTTTGCATTAAGTRCAAAAAAAGGATTGAGGCAGAGACAATAACAATAAAACTAGTTTTAAAAAAGAAATCTTTTAAGACCTGAGGGAATGGCCTGAAGTCGTGTCATAAGAGGTTCAGGTTAGATATTAGGGAAAGGTTCTTCACACAGAGGGTGGTTGGGCAGTGGAACAGCTCTCCAGGGAAGTGGCCACAGCAGCAAACCTGAGAGAGCGCAAGAGGCATTTGGACAATGCTTTCAGGAACATGGAGGGATTCTTGGGGATGGTCCTGTGCAGGACCAGGAGYTGGATTTAAAGATCCTTGAGGGTTCCTCCCAGCTCAGCTTATTCTGTGATTCTATAAATAGAAAGAGTACAATTTAAAATTTTATTATAGAGGGGAAAACATTTGATATTTTGGGAAACCGTGTTTTCTGTCAATTTAAACTTAATCCCCACAAAATTCATTATTCATTTTTGCTAGCCACAGTACTAAACTGTTGGAATAATGTATTAATGCTGGAAAAATGTGCATGGAAACACTTGAAGTGCCTTATTGTTAAGTCTTGGACTTAGATACCRTTTAGCCCAGAGAATGGCAATATGCAGCTCCTCCACGCTGGGTGCAAGAGTCAGATGCAATCATGTACTCGTTTGTGCAGACACTCTCCGATTTCGCAGCTCAGTGGCTCATGCAAGGAGAAGGGCTGCCTGTAGCTCAGTTATTCAACCATGAGCATCTCAGCAGAGATGAGAGGTCCCTCTCACACCTGCACTGAAGGCTCGTTCTTCTACTACACACAAGCACTTGCTGAGCTTAAGCCAGAAAAGAAAATGGAAAGAAACCCCCAGCATACAGAGGCTGTGACTCTCAGTTCTGTTCTTCAATCTGACCTCAACTCCTTCAGTTCTTGATAAGATTTGGTTTCAAGACCAGATAATTAGATTATTTCATATTTAAATAGACGCAGATTTTCAGCTGTAACAACATTGCTGCTTTTGGAGAAAGATTGATCTTTGTTTTGGGAGCTCCTGCACCAGAGTCTCTGGTTTCCACAGCTTCTATGGAAATATAGGTTACTGTTCAGCAGCGGAGTAGTATGTCCTGGTCCCACCACCTCTTCCTTATGATCCTTTGTAAGATAATAAAAACAATAAAACAGGCCTTCTCAGAAAATCCCTAAAAGACTTCAAAATCACAGAAAAAAAAAGTAAAAGACAATGATTAGCAAAAATTTTGTTGCCAGAAGTGCCTTTGTGTGTAGGACCAAAGAAACAAGTCCCTACAGTTAGCTACTGCCCCATGTCACCAGGCATGACATTTCCATACACAGATGCCAGAGCGACCCTCCTTTTACTTCAGCCCTGCCCACTGCAAATGGAAGTTGCACTCCGATCTCTAAACAGGGAGTGTCTGTGAATCATAAATTTTACCCTTTCCTTCAGGACTGAAGAGGTTTTGGTGTCCTCCTTGTGTGCAAGTACTTACTGCTATGGCCCAACACAGAAAGCAACCCTTCTAAAACCTTTAAACAAGGACTTGTGATGATGCATCCCACTGGCTTGTAATTACTGGAAGCATTCATCTCCATAAGCACCAGAATGCTTGACAAAGGAAAAGGTTTCCTTTTTTGTGTCTTTGCCTCCAACATTCCTTTCCAAACATAAATACACACCTGAGTCTCAGTTGCTAAAAAACATATATGCCGAACAAAGAAATATTACTCTGGTTGCTTTATAAAAACGCCGTTTGCCCACCTGTTATTTTGACTCTGTGGGTAGCTTTCTGCTTTGGGAGTGAAAGAGTGTGAGTTTAGTCCCAGAGCACTGTTTGATTACAATGCAGAAAGCTGGCCAATATTTACACCTCTAAATGAACACACATCTCAGACAAACCAGCAGTAACACAAATCCAAACACCTATGGAAGACATCATTGAGGAGATAACAACCAGGACACTACCTTGAATAAAAATYCTACATACAGCACAAATGAGCAATTCACTGCTGTATAAACACCTCTGAGATTCAGAGAATGCGAATTACTGGTTCACAAATTACCATGAGCCTGCTAAAGTTAGAGAGCTGATACTGTGCTCTTCAACAACACAAATAAAGTAAACAATGTGACTCATTAAAAAACAGAGTCAACAAACTTTTTACCAGTAACTTCTACTTTGCACCCAAAGAAATTCTGATTGAGGGTATTTTGGGCTGATTAACCAGACATATTACTGGGCAAACACAGAAGAAGGGAGTAATTGTTCTCCCTCACCTTAGCCCAGTGATTAGAAGAACTTTAAGCCCTGTGGCAGATATAGATATGCCTACAGAGGCACATCTGTAAATCCATGTTCCAAGAGGAACCACAAAGCTCTTCCTGTCCCACAGAATTAACTACAAGGTATCCCAGCAAGATTTCTTAACAGCCTGTTAGGGCTCATCTTTACAACATGCTGTAGCTGTGTACCTCCCTATGTGTGGCTTTCTACAGAATCAAAGATWTCTCTGAATTTTGATTCCAGTCATATAAAACAGTTATATACAACCTCCAGCGTTGCATTCCCTGGAGGCATTTTTAAAATTGCATCTGAAGAATTCAGAGTCTGCACTTTCTTTTGTGAATATATAAAGATAAATACATATAGGTACATTTTGAAATGAAAATTATTTTTGTGGCTGTTTTTTATCCTTCTTTATTTACAAAAATAACTTTTCCAAGTTTTTAGTTTTGTGTTAGGGGACATGACTCCTTCTGAGCTTTCATTCTGGATGAACATAGAGTAATCCATCTTTTGGATCCTGTAGACCATTGCCCAGTCTAGTTTAATACCGGAGAAAAGAAGGACTCTCACCAAATCTGCTGTAGATTTCTGACAGCACAGAGATGTTGACCAGCAACCTCAGGGGACATCTCTGTGATGATGGAAATGTACTGCAAGACAGGAGGCGATGGACAGAGCCAAACAGTCACTAGCACAATGTGTGTGCATCACATGTACAGCATGAGGGAAAAAAAACCCAACCCACTTTTCTCTTGTTTTTGTGTGTGTTTTTCTGGAGTAGCTATGTTGGAGTGTTTTTGGTTGGTTGGTTGGTTGATTGGTTGGTTGGTTGGTTGGTTGGTTGGTTGGTTGGTTGGTTGGTTGGTCGGTCGGTCGGTTGCTTGCTAGCTTGATGGTGCTTTTGTTTTTGTTTCTAAATGAAAAAAAAATCCAGATTAGCCAATTCCCTGAAAAATGCTCTGTCTTTCCTTATTTCTACCGCATGTTCTTCAGCTACTTAATCTATATCTTCTGAATCTCTGATGAATGCTGCCTTGTTGGAGGATACATGTCCTCTCCCCCTTTCTTCTCTGTTTTCACTCTCAGGTCTGATGAGGGATTTCCTTCTCACTCTGCTAAGGAGGCTACCCAATGTCTTTGTGGTAACAGCTGGGGTTTCAGTGACAAAGGTTTGTATCTTTAAGTAAACAGCAGTTGATTAGCTTTGGTGTGTGCCAGAGTCACTCAAAGAACCCAGGTCTCAGAGGATTGTCCCTTGAGTAACCGGGGATCCAGTCTGCCTCCCTCATGACCTGTTACCTCTGTACCACTCAGGACACTCTGAAGGTGCGGCACTGTTTTGTCCACTCACTCACAGGACATTTGGGGAGGGACTGTGCCTAGCAGAGCCCTGACCTCGCCTATGGGCCCCATGCTCAGAATTTGTGGGAACAGCAAACATGACAACTCCTTTGATGGCATTAGCGGGATGTTGGAAGGAAGATCATGGTGAATAAAAGAAGAAAAGGTGGATGTAGGATGTCAAAGGGTGTTGAGAGGCAGTGGGAGGTGCCACCAGGGGTTACTGGGCTGGGATTAATGGCTGGAAGGGCCACCCCCTCCCCTTTGTGTGAAAGAATGCWTGACACCAGTGAGGGAAAATATTACACACCAACAACTTCATCAGCAGGTCATGTTATAATTACATGTAAGGGCAACGGTGACATCATTAGCCAGCCAATGCCAACTGCTAATTATGGTGTCATTGGAGCTTTGCTGCAGGTATTTACAGCCTGCTTCTTCASAGGCACTGCAGCCATGAATTATTCATTACACAGCCACCTCTGTTTGATTAGTYGAACAGCTCTCACAAAATACAAACCCAGGCTTAAAAGTGGATTTTGCCAGACCTCATTTAAGCTGTCATATAAATCTATCTTTTCAATTTATGAATAAGCAACCCATCAGTTTATCTTTTCTTTTCATGATGTAAAAAGCAAAGAAATTGGCATAGGAAAGTATTTCTTTCCTGATATTTCTCTGCCTTTGCAAGCTAGGCTCTGAAAAAAGTAAAAACCATCAAAATGAATGCATCTTTTGCACTTCTCAAACACTATTTGCCTGCTGAATAAAGATTTTCTGATTTATTACAGAAATGCATTGACACAAGGTAAGAGAAAAGATAATAATGGGAGTCATTTGTATGCTTTGGTAAAGTCAATTTAATTAGCATGTGAACCACACAGATAAGTATCATCACTTCCTAATGTAGAGTCTGGACACCAATCAAACCAAACAAGGCAAGCTATTCAAGCAAAGCCATTTGTCACAAAGTGAATTAAAAAACAGCGAACAAAAAACCAACCAAAGCAAAATATAGCACACAGCCTACTCCATTGTTGTTCATTACAGCCATTGCTGAGGGCAAATGAAACTATTCAGTTTAATCGGCCTCTTTAAAAAAAATGTACTGATTCTTAGAACCACACTGAACAAATCATCAGTAACTTACCGTTACTGTCCTGAATACAAAACAAGTAAAAACTTTACAAGTTTTAAACCATAAATCCATTTGCTGCTTCTTATGTTTCTGGTCTTCTTATGTGTACAAAGGAGAAGTAAAATTTATATTAGTATGGTGACTCACCTCATAATCCCTTTTTATCAAGCTGCCTTCCACAAACATGTCTGCTTTTAGTCTGCAGGATCCTCAGGAAAGAGGTAAGCCTTTGTTACACATCCTGACCCAGGACGTTGTTGAAAATGAAAAATTCTCTCTCAAGAGGTGATCTGATATCAAGACTTTTTTTTTTGTGAGGAAAAAAAGGCAAAAGGTAAAAAAATATTATTTAAAAATACACCATMATTTACTAAGTTGCATCTAAACATTTAATTGTGATATTTTTGAAAACAAAAATTTTCATTACCAACACTTTTACACCATGTTAGGCAGGTCGAAATCTCTTTCCTCATCCAAGCTACCAGCATGTAGAGTGGTGCTTTAGCCACAAAATACTCCCAGTCCATCAGCCAACCAATCCACTTGTCCTACAGTGCACTCTGCTTACTTCCCACAGTATCATGATGTTCATTCAAGAAGATATAAGTATATATATTAATCTAAAACCAAGCATTAATCTCAGACCAGGAAAGATTGCTTCTCACCAAGGCAGGTGGGGATGGGCAGGGATCAAGCTCAGTGTTCTTTGGGGAAAATGCTTCATAAGTAATTTTCAATCATCCTTCAATAACAGTAACAATAGCAAGAGAAAGAATAAATACCATGTTAAATAGTGTTATAAAATTATGATAAAACTTTTTATTTCACATAAATAAGCAATASTAAATAGGGGGAAGAAGCTTCAGTATTCTAAACTTTGGAAAGCATACTCAGTGCTGGTCACAAAATAGTTCCATTCACAACAAAAAGGAATAGGTCAATGAACAAAGCATTTGGAAGAGAAACATAGTGAGAATTTTCACAGGGATCTTCATTCTACCAAGGAGTCTGGCTTSTACCTTTAGTAAGGGAGGTCCCACAGATTTACAAATATTGAAGAGAAGTTAAAGATCTAAAAAGAGCTCGAAGATAAAGGATAATCCATCTTATTAATCAAACATCTTGATTCTTCCTTCAAAACATACTTGAAACTCCTTCCTCTACAAAAAGCACCTACCCCAAGTGTTCAGTTGTGATATGTGGAGAAGGTTAGACACAGAAGTGTGTCTAACACTTCATACCATCTGGCCTTCCACCCTTAGGAATGAACTTCACTTTTGATAGTGGCAATTGTTATGGCTTATTTCTGTCCTGTCCCTAAAAGAATGACGACAGACCCTTGTGAAATGAATCAATATGCYACTAAATCAGATTTGATCTTTAAATACTTTAGAAAATGTTAAAAGTTAGCTACATTTCTAAATTTTTGGCAGTTGTTCAATAATATGTTATCCTATTTTGGGGTTTTTTTTTTGTGCTTTCCTAAGAAACTGGAGTAATTATTCATTTACTGAGACAAAGAGACGACCCTGAGTATGATGAGATATTTTAATTGCCTCAGAGCAAAACGAGTGTTAATGTTCAATTGCCATTGTAAATATTCATTCACTTGTAAATACATTTTTGAACCATTATTGTTAGCTAAAGGCAATAACTTTGTTTTCAGGGTATGGAACGTGCACATCTGCCTCCGTAGAGCATCTAATCAAAGTCCTAGGTCAAAGAGTTCCCTTTTTAAAATACCCTCCWGCATTATCCTTTCCTTACTTCAGAATCTCTCATTAAGAACAATCCAAAGATTGCTTAAGAGAATTGTATTAGGTACTCTGATTGCTGAAGAGACATCACATCTAGAGTTTATAAATGCATTAGTGACACTTCTTTATAAAAAGAGAAAAGGCTAAAAACAGCAAGAAGAAGCTGGTCAGAGAAAAGGAGCAGTGTAGGACTTCATATCATGCTGTGAAATCTCTTGACCTTCAGTGTGTAGCCAYGAAAGAAAAATAATTTATCAAAAGCTATCTCAATTCTGTGCTGGGTAAACCTCTGGAATTTTTTCAGGAGTCTTTGTCTTTCAGAAGTGTCCTTCTGTTGGTGAGCTGTGGCTATTCTCTGGGAGCAGTTTCAGGCAGAATATCCCTGCCCCCTGCCCTGCCTGCACACATCACTCGCTCTGGTGAGAGGTGTCCATGTCTCACAGCCCCATGCCACTCTGCAGRAACCCAAGGACAGCCAGCTCTCAARCTGCCTCCAGGTCTCATTGGTTTTCTGGTCATTTGAGTGCCCACCCAGCTCTTATACCTCGCATTGGGGTACAACTTTACCTTTAGGGTGCATGCAGTGCATAGGGGCATGTGGTTAATAACTACTGGGTGATATGAACACAAAGCATAAGCCTGAGAAGGAAGGAAAAGTAGAGAAAAAACAGGAACTGACTGCAGCCCATTTCCTGTTCTGTGTCGTTTGTGAGTGAAGTTAAGCCTGGGAAGTAGGGAGGAATGTGGGCAAGGTGGTGGTTTTTAGATTTTTTTTGTGGTTACCATACTGTGATTAACTGTTAATACTTTAAATTGATTTTCCCCAAATTGAGTCTGTTTTGCCCATGATACTACTGATGAGCAATATCCCTGTCCTTATCTCAACCCAGTGGCTTTTCATTTTGTTTTTCTGCCCCGAGCCTGGGGGAGCCTCTGGAGAGGAAGCAGAGTGATAGAGTGGCTTGGAGGGCATCTGGCAGGCAGCACAGAGACAATGCATTCCTGTGGATTGCTTTACATGGGATCAAACCTCCTTTTATCCTTTTTGTGTATTGTGATAGCTTGAGTGCCAYGTATGGGCACTCCTGCTTACACTGACCTGCTTACAATAGGTGTAAGGTTCTTTGTAATCTATCCTATCTATCCTAGTACATAAATTTCACTTTTCAAATAAAACATAAGGTTGTTAAAAATGTAACAGAAGTACAATTACATTTGTTTTAATGGCATCTTTTTCTCTTATACCTTCTTTCATTATTATTTTACCAGTGTTGTTTTCACATTTCTGTATACTTCAGGTTGTTTTCTTCCTATGTGTTTATTACTTTGCAGAGCTGCACCTGAAATATTTAATGAAAACAGAGAGTAAAAACACAGAACAGAAAGTGCATGTTCCTCCAGTGCTACCTGACCCCCAGATTGCTTTTCTTCTTTCCATTAATGTCCAAGAGACTGCAGAAGAGCATTTGCACCATTAAAAGGACATCCCATTATTTTTAATCACAGGAGTAAACCGAAGATAGAACTGGGTTGAGAAAGACTCTACTGGAAATAATTTTCACCAGAGCCAAGATGCCTCTCCTCAGGAGGAGATTACAATTTGCAGATAAGAACACACATATAGAGGACAATGGTCTGATACGTATCTGAGCTGGATAGGATTGCAAATATATTCCTCTGCTATCTATAGTCTGTGTTGTATAAGACTTAATGAGCTCCATCTCAAAGCCCTTGAGAGAAAGATGTGTCTGTTCATGGCCCAAAACAATAGTTCTGCAGCTCTCATCAGAATTCAAGCACCATCTTTCTTAATATACCATAGCCCAAATATAGACCTGGTAAGTGAGAAGGACCTGAGGTCAATGGAAAAACATTGAAGGGCAAGCTTTCTAATGTTTTGATTTAACTCTGCCTCTTCAGTCTTGGATTCTATTTCACGTTCCTTACAAAAACAGCAACAATACTGAGTGCAGTGGAAATAATACATGTAGATCACTGAGTAGCCTAAGCCTGAGAACAGAATAATGCTCTTCAGAACAAGGGACATTGGAAATGCAGAGGAAGAAATGTTTCTGAAAGGTTAACAGCTGCTTGGTTTTCCCATTTGTTATTTGTGGAAGTACAGAAAATAAAACTTGATTTTAGCCAAGAGAAAAAATATAAGAAAAAATAAATAATGGTCAAAATAGGTTGGTATTACRAAGATTTCTAGGTGATTCTATCTTGTCCTTTGATCTGAGAAACGGAATTTACAAAGTTTCTCAGGAGCACTTTACCATAAGGAAGATAATTTTGTTAACCCAGAAGTTTTTGATTACTTTTCCCAGATTTGAAACTTTTATATAAAACAACTCTGGTACCTGACAGAAGTCATTCAAAATTCAGTTAATGTCTGTATTCCCAAGAGTTTGCTAAGTATACAGCTACTTCCACTCAGAGAGTCCCACCTTCCTGACTCTTTCCAGCCATGCAATCATTGAACAAACACATGTTTTTCACAAGGCAGCAACCATGATTTATTGCATGTAAGTGCAAATCTTAACAGGACAAAATCTACATCTAAATTAATTGACTTTGACTCCCTTTATGGTCAAGGGAGAAAAACAGGTATCTATAGCATCCATTCTGTTGATCAATTTTATTTCTGTTCTAGAATAAGTCACAATTTAAAAATGCCAATTTCTGTCTTCTCACTTCAAAAGGAGTACAAGATGTACATGTGCCCATTGCAGACCTCTAACTATTCTATTGGTATATTATCCTTTCATATTTTTTTTTCTTGAACTTCTCTTTCAAAGGCTACAGAACACTTGTCTTCTTCATTATTTATCACTCCTCCAAGAATTTTGTCACTTACCTACAGAAACTAAGATTTTAAATTATTTTCTTCCAGGATACAGATGAAAGAAAAATATTAAACAGCACAGGACAAGAGCTGATTTCCACAGAGCTCCACTAGAAACCCACAAGTGTGATGATGGATCTTTACTGCCAATGGCATTTAGCATCTGTCAGMCAGACAATAATACAAGTTATGTCATGTTGATTGTATCTTTTTTTTTTTTTAGTGAAAACGTCAGGCAAATTAAAGTCAAAACCAATTAAGGATTATATTACATTGACACTAATACTTTTATCAATAGATACCAAGTTACTTTGACAAAATCTATTTTCAGTACACTGTTTAAACAGAAATTGATCATATCATGGTCCTATCATAGTTTAAGGATTTGAATCCTCAATCAGTTATTTTATGTTTTTTCCTGAGGAAGTTATCATGGGAATAGACTTAAARCATCTTGGGTTATTGTTGGGTTAATGTCTGGCAGGATTGAATAAATGACAAGCCACAGTAGATCTGGACATAGGAGGGCAATTAAGAACCTCTGAGATTGGAGTGCTTGACCTACTTGATTTTCTTACACCTACACTGCACTCACTTGTTCTCACAGCATTTTCCTGAGTATTGACTTCCTTTCCCATCAGGAAGATTGCTGCTTGTCCACAAAGGTACTGCAGGAAATCAAGCCAGTTTCCACCACATTGCTGCCCACACTTACCCCTACCAGAAATTATTGCCAAGGTCCCTGGGTCTCCCCCAGCATTTGTTGCCATATAACTGTCCCATCTTGGGACCTTTCCCTATTTCCAGGACCTTCACCACATTCTTTCTGGGTTTCTTTCCCTCCAAGACCATTTTTCTCTGGGAAATACCTTTTCAAAAGCACTTTCTCTTTACAGAATCCTAGCCCTTGTTTTCCCTCCCATCTAAAGAGTGTCTGCATCTAATAGTCAGGGCAAAATTTGTGACCAGCCCATTCTTATTAACTAGAGGATTTGGGACATGACACTTTGGTTTCGTCCAKGTGTCATCAAATTTTACAACTAGCTGGAACAAGTTGCAGTGGCYAGGAACAGGCTTCTGTTTGAGAGTTGAAAGGTCAATTATGAACAAGACATACATACTTGTTTGTCTGTTACACATTACAGTCCATAGTGCAAGCTAGTTTTTTGACTTATGGCATTCTTCTTTTTTTTTCAATACATAATGGTCATGATTTCTTTCAGGCCTCCAAAACTTCTCTTCATTTTATTAATTACTAAATATTAATGGCCTAGAGACTTCCTCAGTYATCTATTTAAGGATACTAAAAAAATAATCACAAAATAATCCAAATATAATAACCTCTGTTTAGCTCTATTTTCAGTCAGTATTGGAGTAGAAAATACTGTATCACTGTGAAGTAATGTTACCTTTTCTTCCTCATCCTCCACACCTTAAAAACAAAGATTTTGATGAGTATTTCTCCTGCCTGCTCAAAGCTACAACCTGCCTCACCATAACCTTGCTGGAGCGCAAACAAACAGCCTTAGCACAGAAGTCCCCAAGGCCCACTACTGCCAAAACCAGAACCTGCAGCTACACATTAGCAAAACTCTCCTGCTGCTACTCCTTATTCATGTCATAGCTTTGATCSTGAGTCACAGTCTCACCTGCACAATTTTAGCAGTAACTGGAAGGCATTCGTATCATCAGTATATCCTCTATATTGTCTCTTAATTTTATTTTCAAATAAAAATATTACAAGGTAAGAGCWGGGTAATTGCCCGAGCTGTCAAACTCAAAAGGGGGTTGATATGGTGATACTAAGGCACTCCATCTGCATATCCTGGGTTTTTTCCAGTCATCCAGGAAAAGCTCCCTGCTGTCCCATGCTCTCCTAAGTATGGAAGTAGATTTCAGTTACATTACGTGATCTGAGCTTGWTTTATGTTCCTTATGCAGGTGCAGAGATCAAGCCCTAGAAAGCAGCAGGCGCACTTTGTRTATATATCTTATTACCCTTTTTCCCAGTTCATGACCCTTATTTTTATTCTTGTATTTTTTTTTGTTAGCTCCAGCATTTTAGCCAATCAACAACCCACACCAGTTATGTTTTTCCTACTGGTCTCCGTTTTGCTACCTCCACACCCCCATCAAGTATTTCTGATATTACTATTGCCTGGATAATCTGGGCTCTGCAATCTATCACTGTGCCAGTTTTCCAGGTATTGGTCAGCCTTGGAAGGTTCTACTCCCATTCACTTGTTCATCACGTCTGGCTGTCCCATATACCTTCTCCCAAGCAACCTGTGAAATCCAGCCAGTGCTCATGGCACTATCTTCTCTCAGCTTCTCACTCAGATATCCAGCATATCCAGCAGTTTCTCATGTCTGGTAGTTTTTCTCTCAGCTTCTTGTTTAGTTAGCTGAACCTCAGACCAGCACCCAGTCACTGGCATAGACACTGAATTGTAATCCTAAAGATGGACAAAGGAAATGAAAAAAAAATCTTAGTTTCAGAATCAAAAGAATAAACAGCTCTGCYAATGAGCATTTCCCTGTTGCTAAACACATTTAGAGAGTAAGTTCTGTCACAGGACATTTTTGACCTAGAGAGGAAAATCCCAGCTACCCTCATGGAATCATGGGGAACACTGCACCATCCAAGTGCCTTGGTTGATAGCAAATTAAAGCAAGGGAGACTGCAAAGACTTTTATGTGGCTGCCTTTGCACCTCAGTAGCAACTGAGCACACAAAACAGATGGTTTGGTTTGAGAAGAAGTTATGACAAGCTGTGACCTTAAAGGAAGGGGTTTTGTAGCAAGGTGCAATACAAGATAAGTTTGCATATAGAATGATTATGTAAAGAGCCACTAACGATGTTTTTCTTACTGACACTTTAAAAAAAAATTGTGTGAAAAATGCATGTTTTAAACTAAATTTCACTATTTTTCTACCTGATCATTATGGGATTGGAAATCTCAGAGGATTTTCAGAGTAGACACCATGGATAATTTATTTTCAAATAGACAAACTAGGTATTAAATACTTATGAATAAGTGTTACAATGTCCCTAGAGTCTTTCCTGTAAAGCAGCTGAAAACATAATTTATAAAATAAAAATTTGGTTTGCAAAAAAAAGAAGAGTTGGTTCTTTTTTTTTTTTTTTCTAAGCAGAAAAACATTCTATAATTAAAATTATTTAATTCTTGAAAGGGTGCTTGATTTATGTATGACCATTAGCGCCACAGAAATCAATCTCAGACAAGTTAAGCAGGGCAGCTAAAGCCAGGCACATAGATAGCCAGGGAAGGAAGCTGTGTGAAAGACAAAAGGCTGGAAAAACATTTCTACATGTTTACAGCGGTTAAGTGATATGTTGCTAACTAATCAGACATGATCCTACAGGAGTTCTTTACATGACAGAGCCCTACTTTAACAGCTCATCCTAAAGCAGACCCCCAGCAGCCAGTCAGCTCCCAGGCTCAATCAGGTGTGCAGACAATGGTGGCCACTTGCTCAGGTGTAAACACCCATGCCTAGTTAGCAATGCCTGGGTGTGCTAGGGAGGGCTTTCTGTCGCCTACAAGCAATCACTGGAAATTAAATGGGATATTGCAGAGACCAAATTCATGGAGGACCTTTGGGAGACATTCACAGCCTTGTGCTGGCAGCTGAAAACCCTAAGGACCTCAGCACAAAATACCCTATACTAGGACAGTTGAATCCTACACCTGCTATTCCAAACTATCTAGGTGCCACTTTGTCACAAAGATAATTACCTTACCTAGAAGTCAAGTCTAAGTTACCTGTGGTCTTAATTGCCTAACAAATAGGGATATCATTTCAGAATTTTTCTCCCTTGAAATTAAATTTTAAGTCAAGCACTGTCACATCTTCATAAGAAAATGAAAAAAAAAAAAATGAGTCCTGTGAGTAAAAAAATAAAAAAAGTTAATGTTTATGCAGGGTAAGCACATAACAGTGTAGTCTGTTGAGCAGTCTGATAAAGCAGGAGTTCATTATCACAACAATCTATTTATTAGTGAGACAGGAAAATCATGAGAAGAAAGTCCTATCAGAGCAGAATCCTAAATGTGCTTTTCACTAGCAGAAGGGCACAGATAATCACAGTTAACTTTAATATGAGTAGGGACAGATGTTTTCTAAAATATAAATAAAATGTATCTGAGAATCTATCATCAACAGGAATTTGTCTTTCCTGAATTAAGCATATTACTGATTTCRCTCACTGTAATTATGCTTTTCACTGTAAACTGTCCCAGCATTAAGGCAGAATTCATTGTATTCACACTGTAAAGGACTTTTAAAAAGAATCAGTTTGAATCTTGATGATAAATAATGGAGTTAAATATTGTTGACTTTGAATTTAATTCTTTGGGTTTCCTCTTCACTCTCCTTGGTTTTAACTCTTTCATACCCAGTAGAAAAAATTATATTTAAATRAATTCTCTGGAAGAATCTATTTTGTCATTTGTAGGAAATTTATTTACCTTTTTCCACAAGGCCATTATCCTATGAGCTGATCTCACCTCTTTTAATTTATTTTTAGTTCTTTATTTGGCCCTCAAAGAACTTTTGTTTTACCTTTATTTGTTGGGAAATACTTCACAGAGGTCCCTCTAACTTAAGCAGAATTGAGTTAGAAATTAATAATGTAATCCTAGTTTGTTCTTTCGCTGTAATAACAACATAAAGATCCTTTAATGGAAGAAATAATTTGAAATCTCAGAGAAACAAGAAATCTGACTGATATAACACAAGCATGAGAAATCATTATAATCATGAGTCATCTCTTGAGATTCAATCTCACGCTTTATGGTTAGATACAAAGGCCCTCCATTTGATCAGGAGCCATTTCAGGCAGGTGGCTTACAAAATGGAAGCTATCTTACTTCTTTGTGCCAAAAACTCTGAGAGTGGCTTCCAGGCCAAATCTGTCTCCTGCCTGTGAGTCCCAGCCAGATCACAGTGACCTCTGAGCAGGCAAGGGGGAAGCTTTGGATCCACCTCGCTGAGCAGAACCAATGCATACAGACCCCCCATGCCAACAGTCCTGAAAACATTGGCTTACTCAGCAGCCTCCACCCACTCTGAAAAGACTCTTGTTGTCATCTGCAAACAAAGCAGGTTCAGAGTTCAAGAAGTAAAACTCTGGAGAACTGAGTTTTACTGAATGCTCTGCTCAAGAAGTAACTCTTCACCCAGTATCATTTTTCCTTATTAACTGAACTGTTTGCTTCTCTACCCCAAAGCAAGTCTTCCTTTATTTTGTGGCCATTTAGAACTAGCTGTCCAGATAACAGCTGAGTAAACTGTAGCGTAAATATGTGGGCTACTGCCTTTGATTTATATTTCTTTTAATGTCCCTGCCAGTCATTTTCTCTCAATGTATTTCTCTCTCCCATTTGCTTACAAGCATTCTAATGTTTTTCATGTGAATATGATTTTTTTTTTCAGTTAATGGTTATCCATTCAGCTTGAAGTGCCTTTACCTGTACAGAAACAATYATTTCAGGAGTGTTTAGAGGAGTCTTGGTGGTAGTATTAAATTCTGGTTTGCAATTGCTGATTATTTATATGTTTAAAAGATATTTGGTTTGAGAAAGTCTGTTGCCATCATATACAGGTTTAAAGCCTCTGCAGGTGTCTTCAGGATCTACTGCCATTTTCATCCATGTTGTGACAGGAAAATAAATTATTGACTTCATCTTCCTGCTTCTGTTCCTGCCATTATAGCAAATAAAATTAATAACTYCAAAATCCCTGGGTCTGGTTTAGTCTAACATTAGCATTAAATTACCATGCTTTGCTGATAGCTTTTTAATTTTTACTGCTGGTGATTTTATGTTATTATGAAATTCATCCTGTTACCAAACATGAATAAATTGTCCATGTCAGTCATCTCAACACCGATGTCATACCCTGCATGCTACTTTAACTGCAAACCCCTAAGAGAAAAAAATTTTTTAAAAGTCACCTTTCTCAGGACTGTCTGGCTCACCTCTTCTAGACAAAAGCAAAATGCTAGCRAGAGTTTAAAGCTTCAGTCCTATCAACTCATGGTTGAATGCCTGAGCTAGAAGAGTGCACATGCTGTAATTTGCATTGCTGACAGGTCAAAGGACTGTGCTGCCTGGGAGAGGGTGGATGGAGGAAGTCAGGAAAGACATTATTGGTGGGCTATTTCTCCATCTGCATCACTGGACACAGAATTGCCCTGACCCTGCTCTTCTGCACACTCTGTCACGTTGTGGATCATCACAGGTAAGAGCCAAAGATATTCCTGTCTGAGGACAGAAACAAATCCCATCCTGGAAGAGACCCTAGCACACAATGTGCGTGTTCAATGCACTTGTATCACACCAAATCTCTTTTCTTAARCTGACAACACTGAGATCATAAATGGCACATGCAGGAACTCAGACTTGGATTACAATTATTTTGCACAGTATGATTATCACGTCACATGAGTTGTCATCTTTTGTCTTGTATGGGGTATTTTCTATTCCACCATCAGTAGACCGCACATTTTTCTACTGGAACAATTTTAAATAACACCTTTTCTCTTTTGTTTTGGTTTTTTGTTTTTTTTTTTTNTTTTTTTTTTTTGTTTTTTTTTTAAATTTACAAGATCAGACACACCTAATTTGCCAAATTTTCATATTTTTTCCTCAAAAAAGTGCTTTGCTCTTCACTTGACGAGAGTGTTTTTAATTTCATTGCATTGTGGCAGTGGATAAGCTGTAATGTTGAGGTATTATTTTTTTTTTCAAAGTTAGATAGCACTTTGCTTTATGGCTGAATGGCAGTGTATTATTTGCCAAATTAGTGGAATACAATACAGGCTGATGACTGTGTGCTGTTTACCTCAGATAATAACACAGAGCACAATCCACTTCTGCTGAAGTATTGGTACATAGCAACCTGCTTGCAGGTTAATAATGGATAATCATGACAAACTCTTTCCCAGCTGGGATCTTCCACAGCACAGATAAGTCTAAATCTCACTGGAAAAGCACTTTCAGGAGCATGGTGTGTTCCCACTTTGCTTCCTTCCTGTCCAAAGGATTTTCAAGATGTTGCATAGAACTAGATGATGACTTGGGAGCTTCTCCCAATGACCTTGGAGTAAAATATCAATGTACCACAAAAACTGGGTAGTGGGCCTGAGACATGTCTGGAACTGTGCTTTGGTTCTTGTCTGGAACACAAGAGAACACAAAAGTGATGCTAAACAGAAAGGGCCCATGTGGACAGTGGTGGTTCCAATTCTCTTGCAAACCAGCACACTCAAGAGAGTTGTGATTCTTCAAAAGGAGATTCCTTTCATCATGCATTTCTCGTGAATCTGAAGTACTCAAAATATATTGTTATCTGCTTCATTTCCTTAGGGTGAGTATATGAAAGTGGTTTTAGTACTGTACCCCTAAGCCAAACATGGTATAAAATGTAAGTCCTCCCACTCTCCAGTGCAATTAGTTATAAATCACAGTTGTCTGTGAATTCAGTGCACAAGCTGATTACTGTGGCATTAATGAGGTGGTTAGATACAACCCGTGTTGCAAAATATGTGATTACTRAAATTCTATAAGCTAAAGGATTTGTCTGAGCTGCAAAGGATGGATTGGTTTAGCCAGCATGATGGATGGATGGAGTCTAATGAAGGAAATACCCTTTGTGCTTTTGCATTAGAGACTATGCATTAGCCAGAGCCAGACTGTGGCTGTGGAAACAAGTTTGACACTATTTTCTTTGTGTTGCTACTGTCACATATAACCAAAAAATTACTTTTCTGTTTGAGATAGGAAGACAAGAATGAAATAGCTTGATACTGGGATACTCTCAGAAAATTGTATATCAGGAGCAGGGAGCACTGGGGTACTGGCAGCTACCCATTTGTACTCCTGGTTATGTATTGAGCAGCAGTATAAATAAGGATTTTTAATGAAAAGAAATAACCCGTTCTTAGTTGTAACACTGTGACAGAGAAGTTCTTGCCGGAAGGTCTCTTCAGCCCAATATCTGAGTGATGGCTTGGAAAAGGATCCTGAAGGGAAGCTGGAGAACAAAGCTATCATCTCAGCACAGACAGAATTGACAGGCATTTCATTTTGTTTTTTCTTCCTTTCTCTTTTGTCTGTTTTGTTTTATTTCTTATTTATATTTTTGTAGGATTTTTTGAGAGGGGGATGGGGTTTTGTTTATTTACTTTTTGCTTTGGGGGATTTTGCTTTTTTTTTGGTTTAGTTTTTTTTGTTTGGGGTTTTTCCCCCTTCTTTTCTCTCTTTCGTTTGTTTTCAACTGTACAATCAAATACCTGGCCTGTGATTTGCTGGGATAAATGTCATTTATCTTTCACCTCAAAGTTTGTCCAGTAATTAACCTGGTCTCCACATGAACTGTCCAGTAAATAGCGCTGCCATTTTGACAGAAATGGACAATCTGCCCCTGCTTAGTCTCATGTATTTTCAAGCTGTGTCTGGATAAACAGCTYGTAGCAGAAATGGCTTCAGTATTGTTCCCTTGCCGTCTCCATATGTTTAATGTAGCTTTACTTGTCTGAAACTTGGTTTGATTCCAGTCAAAACCCAGGACAGAATAAGCACATCCCCCTCTCTGCTCCACTCGTGCAATGGACATGGCACCATGCTACTCTTTCGTTTCTGCTACAGGCAGCAAACTGGGAGCAGCCATGGGGAGATTGCTGAGCCTCTTAGGACCAGCTGGGCACCAAAGTGATGATATCCATCATGCTGGCTTTTTATATTCTCAGGTGTATCATGAAGTTGCCAGGGCCAGAGAGTCCTACACACAGAGATTCAGAGAACTGGGGGAATTCACATAAGCAAGCATGAAAGACGTGTTTTGAAGGACATGCATCTTAAAGAGACAACAAAGACTCACAGCTGAAGCTATTCCTGATTTGTAACACCAGTTGTTTTTGTCTGCAGCAATCTCAACTTGCAATGGTAGTAAATACTAAYAACATTTATAAAGCTCCGCTTTTCTGGAGATGGCTGAACACCTGCCTGTCCAAGGGAAATAGAGAACAAATTCTTAATTTTGCTTTGCTTGAGTATGCACCTTCTGCTTTTTCATTAATTTCTCAGTTTTACTCTTGTTATTCTTCTCCCCATCCCACCAGAGGAGTGAGCAACAGGCCGTGTGAGGCTGGGCTGTCACTGGTACCACAACAAACATCTGCCTCTGGCCTTCTCTGATTCTTCACAGCACTGCATTGAGGCAGATCTGGCCCAGGTAGAAGTTACAGATCTTTGTGTGAACAAATCCAATTAACATTGCCAGGGGTGAGAAGCATTTTGAAATGATCTGGACACAGTATTTAAAAAATAGTATTTTAAGATAGTATTTTAAAATGCTACTAATAAAAGCTTTCACCATTATTAAAACCATGTTTGAGAATATATTAGCACTAAAAATTGTATGTTGTTTCATAGGACATACATAAATTGACAAYATCTTTCATTTATCCCTTAATTTATCTTCCATCTCAAATTTTCTTAGTATTACAACATGTTATTCACAGTAGGAAAAATGGCCAGATATTCTAGAGTTAAGCCATGTTTTGTGCCTGTTGTATCACATAATATATTCCCAAATGCCTGGTGACAATGCACATAATTACTTTTTAATTTTTTTTTCAAGCACCTCTCATATGGGAGTACAGAATAGCCTAAACAACAGCCTTTATAAATATTACATGGAAGAGCTTCTGACTATTAAGATAAAAAGCTACTTATTTCAGACACCCCAGCTGGAAGGAGAAGTTGTCATTTTTATAATAGAATCCAAATCCTGTTTATTTGTTTCAGCTGGTGTCTGCATGAATCAAATGCATCAATGGTAATCTGGGATTCATGGGGTTGCACTGGCAGTGTTTGACAAAATCTGCTAAAAAACCTGATCAAATATGAAAATGTARTAGCAGATTTTCCAGCACACTTGATGCAGTACAGCTCACCTGCAGACCATAATTTAGAGGAGCATGGATCCATGTTGTCACAGACGAGCACATGGAAGTGAGAGTCACTCCCACAGTTCCCTGTCCTATTCTGCAAGGAGGAMAAGGAAATTTAAAGCTTGTTTAAAGGTGACTTCGGCACTTCTCCAGTTTCTGCAGCCTCAATAGTCCCCCCACACACYACCAGCTTGTGATAAAACCTCAGACCTCTCAAGCACAGTTGTTCCACCAGTTTATTCTCCCTTCCTGCACTCCTTCAGTTCTTCTTTCCTTTGCAAAAARCACTGCATTTCAACAACTGAGTCAGGGGTGATATTGAGGTCTCTGTGCCCCTTTGCCCTCTCAGAAACCATCCCTGTTGAGTATCAGCTTCATGGGAGGTTCCAGTCAGCAATCCAGGCCAAGGGGTTGAACTTTTAGGAAATAAACCCAAGACATTCTTCTTCTTCTTCTTCTTCTTCTTCTTCTTCTTCT
>NW_026623242.1:4777564-4812499 GCF_030028575.1 Malurus melanocephalus
TTCTTATTATTCTTCTTATTCTTCTTATTCTTATTCCTCTTATTCTTATTCTTACTATTCTTATTATTCTTATTCTTATTATTCTTATTATTCTTCTTGTTCTTCTTATTCTTCTTATTCTTATTCCTCTTATTCTTATTCTTCTTATTCTTCTTATTCCTCTTATTCTTATTACTCTCATTCTTATTTCCCAAAATCTTATCCTGTATGATACCATCATGAGAGGAAAGCAGCTTCAGGACATGCAAATTCTCATCTCTCACTGCCTATAATTCAAGTCCAAAGGAAAATACATCTGCTTAAGGCCTTGTAGTTTTGGGAATTCTCTTTGAAAACATTTCAAATGCAGTCCCTTGGAGGGTATTTGAACTTCCTCTCTTACTGCCACTTCCTCCTTCCACTCCCATCCCCCTCCCCATATTGCAGTGTAAACTTTGAAAAAAAATGAAAATTAAGCCACCTAGTCTTTTATCCATATAATTTTCTTTTCTGAGCATGACAATATAAAAATACAGTGCAGTATTGCACACCTTTTGAACAGTTTTTCTTCTGTTCAGGTTTACTTATCTTGGYTTGCTCTGCCACAGGCCATTCTGTCATCCTTAATTTCAGAAAATAATTCTCTTGTTCCTCTAGATCAAAGCAGAAACACTCCTTGGGAAAGCTGGTGCACTGGTTGTCCTGRTCTATCCTTGTGATCCGCCACTGGCAGCATCTGCAGTGACTGWGCCTCCAGTTTCATGCCTATGGAGCCAGCCTCTTTCCAAGGGGTCTGAGGCAGATCTCCCCATCCCGTTGGAGGTCCAAAGGGTCATTGTCACTGACAGTCACTGACCCAGCCGTGTGGCTTCCTGCACAGAGCGATGGTGCAGCAGCAGCAGCACTGCACAAGGCAGAAAAGCACCTGACTCTCATTTTGCAGCCTGTCAGGCACAGACCAGCAGGATCAGAACAGCTCTTCAGAACCACTAAAAGTTGATCTGACCTAAATTCCAGAAAAGGAATATAGATCTGTATGTCGATGCCAGCAGGATGGGGACTGGACCTCTCCTGTCTCTCAAAGTCTTCTGGGAAATGCAGTTTTATAGCTCTCTGTAAAGAATAAGTTTTACTCTAGGTGGTAATTTCAAGATGAATTTTGGTGTTATACATATAAAGGTTTTTTAGAATAGATTAGAATAATTTCTCTGACAACCAGAGATAGAAATGTGGACCAACTTCCTAGTATGCTATGATGTCCTCAGAGGAAGCACACCATTCTGTAATTGTGTGATGTGGAAACAAATCTTGGGCAAAACCAGCAGTAATATTTAGCAAATAGCATCACCTGCATTCTGGAAATTATAACCAATGCATGAGAATCTGATGTGAAGCTGACAAGTACCCACCTGTCCATGCCACCAAGCACATCTGTGGCTTGAAGTGTGATTCTTTACCCAGCTCAGCCTTTTTCTGGGCAGCTGAGGGTAGCTTCACTGAAGAATAAGATTTGGAAAAKTCAGATCCCTCCTCACACGGCTCTTGGCTACTAAACTTTACTAGGCACTGAAAAAATGAAATGATGGATGAGTTGACGCCTGTGCACTCAACAARGAAGGTACAAGAGGAAATTCTGGCTGATCTCAGCAAAAATATTTCTGCAGTGTGACCCTTGCCATGTCCTTCTGCTTGGGCAATCACTTAAATCCAATAACATTTTAGGAGCTGATTCTTGTATCAAATGCACTGAATGAATCTCAACTGCCTCTGACAGAAGCAAGGTTTGAGATGTTCACTTATTCCTGAAGAGGCCGATTGTACCACTGACTCGCTCAGCAGAGAGCCCTGCTTGGCACACGGTTCTGCTACACTTGATAGAAGCAAGCAAATCCATCACAATCCATCCCCATTTTCATTTTTATTTTTCTTTATAGCAGAGTAAATTAAATGGGGCTAGTGTTCCAATTCTTCTATCCCATTTGAAGAATTTTGATTGCCAGGTGAAAGAGAAATGGTTGATTATTCTAAATATTTTTGTAATGTTCTACTATGAACAACTTTGCWTACATTACAAATTAAAATTCATCATTCCTCGCTAAAGGTGATAAGATTTTTTCACTAATGCTTGTGGTTTTTTTCATGCAAATGCTAGAACTTGACCATATGTGTCATTTTKATAACAGATGAGATAGGTTTGATATTTGCATAAGTTCAACATTGGGACAATAGGTGTATTTATTGTTTACATAACCAGGTGTCAAAAATTAY
The DNA here is from genome assembly GCF_030028575.1 of Malurus melanocephalus. Classification (NCBI taxonomy): domain Eukaryota; kingdom Metazoa; phylum Chordata; class Aves; order Passeriformes; family Maluridae; genus Malurus; species Malurus melanocephalus. The sequence goes on from NW_026623242.1 coordinate 4,779,812, forward strand.
GCAATAACTAATTTTTTACTGCCACCTTGTGGTGCTGAAGGCTTTTGATGATAAAAATGGGAGAATCAAAGCTTATGCAAACCAAAGCAAGCCAAGGGACTATATAATTATACTGATCATTTTTCTCTTTTTATCCTTTTGTTCCCTCACCTCATATGTGATGCTACTTAATAAAGATTTACTCCCAACTTCTGACTTTCATAATTTACCTCTTTGTTGCCCTTTGCTCATAGGATCCCCACATATGAGCTGCAAACTAAGAACAATCTATCCTGTACCCAAGAACAGTATCTGAACAGGCTTTTTTAAAGACTGGAAAAATATCTCAATGTTAAGCCTTGATTTTTATTACATTTTTAGCCTGATCGCCAGTGACAGTTCCTCAGTTCTTCTAGAAGGTAAAATTTTTCTTTTCAAATTCTTYATATATTTTATATATTTTCTTTTCGAATTTTTAATATATTTTGTACAGGCCATTTTGTAGTTGGGCTTATGTTGCAGATGCTTTTGGTTGTCAGTCTCACAATCATAAATGCCTGAGTAATATGACACTCACAGAAGTAGCTTCCCAGGGCCTTACTGTGCACTTGAAATAAAGCACTTGCAGCCTATAAACTGCTTATCTGGAGTGTGGCAGACTTTGAAAAAGTCCCTAGATGCATCAAGTGATGTTGCAGACCTGTTCATATTATATGCTGGCATTGATTGTTTTTATTTTCCTCTCCTGCAGTGCTTCTGAGAGAATAATGTCACACTTCTACTGTGATCCCTGTTTTGAGGCTGGCATTAAATAGATTTCTCAGTTTTCTGGTTTCTGAGCAATGCTGAGTTATACTGCTTCTGCTTCTGATGTCTGGACTTTGTTAAATCCCTGCTTACAAGAACATTTCCTGCTCAACCTGTGTTTCAAGGCTGAAGCTATAATGTGCACATTCTGATGGGACTTTTCTGTGAATCATGGCTCCTTCCCAAAACCCCATTGAAAACTGTTGCTGATCAGCAGGTCACAAAATCAAGCAGACCAGCTACATCATGCCCATTGGTAAGAAAGTGTGCTCCAGGTAGGCTAACTCCTCACTTCTGTTATTTTTYTTTTCCTGTGCCATGAATTGGTCTCAAAATCACTGCAAATCCATGAAGGTTTTGCAGCTTGCAATGTCTGGTGAGCATGCAGCATATGTTAGGTGAAACCTCTGCATTAAATCTGTGTGAAATGGCTATGCTAAAATGTGGAGTGGTATGTTGATTTATTTCTTCCAACAAAATCACTCATGGAAAGAAGACAAGGGGGAGGGAGGGAGGCTGATCAACAGAAGCTGATAAAAATGGCAGTTCTATTTATTTAGATGGATATGAATGAGGTTTTAATCCACTCTTTTTAGGCTGAGAACAGCCCAGATTAGCGTGAAAGACATGTCTCAGTTGTAGTTGTAGGAAGAGGTGACAATCCAGTGTATAGTGACTTCCCCCCTACAAATAAAAATATCCCAAAAATTCTGTTTCCCTTCAGGAATTACTTTAGCCACCACGTGTGTGGAGGATGGTTTTACTGTGGCATTCAGACTGGATCCCTGCTTGGGAGCTGCATAACTCTCATCATGCCCTTTCACTTTATACTCTTCATCACTTCTGCATAATCTTTCAGCTCCTTAGGATGAGGGCTGCTGCAGAGATAAAACTCCAGCATATCTGCTGTGGAATTCTGGCACAACTGTCAGCTGTCCTGGAGGATTTCTGCATGGCTCTTAAAGTATCCTTGGTCGGCTTGCCTTCTTTCCCACGAGGGAAAGGGTCACATCTCCCAGCAAGATGCCCACCACACAAAGGGACAGAGTGGCTGCCATTTTTCCACCCTAATGAATATTTACCCACATGTGTTGTCTCAACAGTAGAGAATGGAAATTCTTATATGTATGTCCCTGTTTTCCTGTGKTTTTTTTTCTGTTTTTACCTCTTTCCTGTTCTCATAGCACTTTCTAGAATTCAGCACTTCACCTGCTGCTTATATTTGGGATTTGAGGGTCTGTAAGAAAAGGTCAGAGCATTTAGCATTTAGTGGCCAGTCAGGATGGATTTAAATTCTGAGCTACTTCTAGAAAGAAGTCTTCAGAAACCTTTGCACCTTTCCCACTTGATGCTGGGAACCAGGATGGAGCTAGAAGAAAAAGTCTCAGGTAACACATTCAGTGCTATAGAATGTAGGTGTTTGGTTGTTTGGTTTTGGGGAGAGGGTTTTGGGGTTTTTACTCTAGGGAGTGCCATCAGCTGAGGTAGTGTACCGTGAAGAATCTGGGCATAAGGTTAAATTAGAACTAATATCAGGAACCATTGTAACAGAGGAAGATCCCCTAATTTATTATATTTTTTTTAAGCAAGCAAAATACGTACACTCCAGCAGCAAATTCTATAATTTCCCCTTAAAAATAGATGAGCTCAAAGGTTTATGAAACAATCTTATGTCTGAGTAGAGAATGATACTAGCATAAATTAAAGTAACAGAAACCAGTGATTATCACAGCTGATGATACCTACAAATATGTGGTATCTGTTGAAAGGGAAGAAATAGTGAAAAATCTGGGAGAATTACTGTGACTGCAAATATACAAGAATAGAAAAAAGGGTAAAAGGAATTCTCAGAAAAAAAAAGAAAAACATTTTAATCAGATAGCAGGGTGTTGAAAACAACATGAAAGGACCACAGAAAATAATTATAACCATAAGAGAAAGCATCTGTAGCAGTTTGAATATGTTTGTTCTGCCAAAAATCRCTATCACAGCCTCAGTCTACTGCTTCAACTATTGGCAAACACAGCACTACAAGGAATAACAAAGTGCAAACAGTGTGAAAAATCTGACTGTGATACTACACAGAACTTTGAAACCATTGTCAATAAAAGGAAAAGCATGTCAGTGACCCCCCACACTGGTCTTTTTGGTTAATGAGAAAGTGGTGGTGTGTGGAGAAACACTGAAGACCATTGCAGTGACTGTCAGAGTGTTTTTAAAGAGATTTACAAAACAAGCATGGGTTCACTGTAGTTCAAGCCAGCTTTCTCTTATGCACAGATAAGTCACTGGAATGCCGAAATTACTCTTCACTACAGTTTCTAAGCAGAAAAGTTGACAGTTTAAGAAAGACTGTTGATAAATACTACATCTTCAGAAATACACTCAAGGCATGAGTTAAAAGAGAGCTTGGGACTCTCATTCTGGCTTTCCCTGGTCCTCTGGGCACTCAGGACCTTGTTCCTGGTGCCAGAACAAGAACCTGCTCTAGGGCTGTCCCTTGCAGCATCGTGTATCAGCTGTCACTGCACTTCACAGCTCTGAGCAGGACTGAGTCTACAGAGCCCGCATGGCTGAATGGGCCTCTTGGACGGCTGATGCTCATTTAACACTTAGCAGGGGTCCAAACTTCWCTCCTGAGAGAAGTCTGCCTGACTTTCAGTGTTCTGTGACAATAACTGTCTTCATCAAGACATAGACAATGATGACATTTACTAGATTTTATTTTCCTACCAGTCATCACCCACAGATTGAAACTGCTCTCCTTGTCCCTTTGGATTTACTAGACCCAAGCCATGTCTTGTAGCTGAAGCAACAGTTTAATTTATAGATACAAATCTGTTGCAGTAGAAGTGAATTTACATGACAGTCAAATGTTGTCAGAGAAGGGAAAGTTAAGGGAAGTAGCAAAATAAAGGCCATGAACAGAACTCACTAATCTGCAAAGTGACAGAGTTTATTTCTTACCTCTGCAACATCTGACACTCACACAGAAGAAAAATAACAGCAGTGATGGAGTTCACCTGAAAAAGGAAATATGTTTGTGTTAATTACTATGCAGTTATGTCACRGGTTTCTGTCGAGAACTGACAGCACACACAGGCAAAATAAAAAATGGATGTAAAGCACTTTTTTTTTCTTGTGTCATCACTCTGATTTATATGCAATGTCAAGTTGTCTAGACAAGTACAACAACTTCAGGTATATTTTGTCCTTGCAAAACCTGAAAAAAGTCACGCAGGAACAACCCAACAGCCAGCTAGAGTTATGTGCTTTTAAACCAGACTGCAGAACTGGAATTGCTGCAGTAGTACCACAGAGAGATTCCCCCTCAACCAAACATTTGTTCCCAGCCTCTTCTTCACATTTGATGCTGTCATGTCTTTCCCATGATATCTCTCAACACAGCAACAAAAAGTAAATGTTTCTACTGTTCTTGTATTGCTTTCCTGGAATGTCTCTGTCTGGTGAAAGAGAAACAGTGCTCAGTGCCATACTTCCTCACCTAGGGAAGGCTCTGCGGTATCTTTGGGTTCCTCCATGTGCTGTCTTGGTTCTTTCAAGAAGCAGCACTTCCCAGGGTGCACACTTGCAATGCCTTTATCAACACCACTGCTCCAAATGGAATGGTTCCTCTCCCAGAAAAAACAAGTTGGAAGAAGTTCACTGAGGTTTCATGTGGAGTACCCCATCMTTAATTGGATTACAGTGTAACAAAACATTCTACTTAGTCATGGGTGCRTCCTGGGTTTGCTCTGATACAAACCCTTTAGTAAATCCCTGTAAGAAGACAGATCTTTAGAAGGCATAACAGTCCATGGGTAGTTGTTCATGTCTGGCAAAGACAGACAGCTGAGCCATGCACTGGAAGTGACATTTAAAAACAAAACCAAAACAAAACAGAACTTTTAATAATAAGGGATGCAAATAGGATTTTCTGTGGCCTAATAAGTCTATCCATACAACAGCAAACTGGAATTWATTTAAGAGACAGAACCCATCAGAATCATTCCATTCTCACACTGAACTGCTGTTTTATTATTAATCAAATGAAAGCTTCTGATTCTCATCTTTAAAGTATCAAACATCATAGTTTTGCCTCACTCTCTGAAAGAAACCCACATTCGCAATGACACTCCTTAATACAAGTAAACTTTCTACAATAATGTTGATGAACTCATACCCAAGCTAAACAGCTTTCTCAGTGAGAGTCTCAGATGTGGAAATGTAGTCTCAGGGGCAAACTTCACAACATTGCTATTAGCACAAGTCACTTCTTTGACTTTATCCCTTCTAATTTAAACCTAGAGAAATATACATACAAAATTCAAAAGCAAAAACCTCCACTCACACTCTCCTTTCTCCTCAAAGGATGAGAAACAGATGTATAATTACTTTTTTAGTGTCTTACTGACAGCTGTTCCAGAACCATGGTGATGAGAACAGTATACAAACCACTCTAATTCAAAAAGATGTAAAGTACTTTGTTCAAAGTCAGACAAGGGCTGCATAGTTTAACTGCAAAAAGGACACGGGTATTCTGTACACCCTGGACTTCTTGTAGTACAGAGACTTAGTGATACAAGATAGGGTCCTGATGAAGAGAAGATCTAAGATTCCCCTGTAATTCAAACTTATTCATTTAAGAAATTCTTCCAATAAGAGACAGATGCTTGCTCCCAAGAATTTAGGGCCAAATGTTATTGGTATTAAACAGGGTAAATAAGTCAATGAAAATCAAAGTACATAATTTTTATCAGTGAAGAGGTCAAGAACATCTCACAAGAAGCAAAAAAAAAAAACCTCCTACATTTAGAAAGCAAGATTACTTCAGTAAAAAAGATACACAAAATGTATATTGATACCACATATTGTCATGATACAAATAGTTAAAATCTAATTTGCTTTGACAACCCTGCTGAAAATGAAGTGGCAAATATATCTTCTGGTGTATTGACACGGGCTAATAATCAGTTATGAATTTCACTGAGATTGTTATGCATCAGTTTAAGCACTGCCTAATTTCAGAAACATTGTAGGATGAATGAGAGTGATTTTATCCAATTAAATGATTGTGATGAACAAGTATTGATTACAAGTAATCTGATCTGTCTTCTCAAATGCACTGCAAGTGTGCATACAGATGTGTGCATTCTGAGGCAGGAATAATTTGTTTACACACTCATTTATTTTTACRTTAGAAAGGAAATCAAATTAATTCATGTATAGTTTAATCTATGGCACCAAACAGGTCTTGTGAGYTGTATTACATTATAGGTCACATATCTTAGGTTTTATGGCCCAAAACTTAGGATTTCAAGCTGACAAGAGACTAAGATTCAGATGCTTGCTTCCAGCTGGGGCACTATGCTGGAAATCAATCCAACAAATCCTTCTGTGTATTCCCACAACAAAGCACTGTAAAAAGGTCCCTAGTTCCCTAAGGATGCATAAAGAAACCAAATTCAGCATCCTTAAGTGCCTGTATGAATTCTTCTGATTCCAGACTCCCTATCTAGTCAAGACCAAGAATAGCATTCTGGAGAGTCAATTGTAGTTTCTGAAATTAAACTGCTGTTGTTTTTGTTAACATCGTACTGAAACTGGAATGGTTCTGGTTCATGCTTGGACACACCAAGATGGGTCAGATGACCTGTGCCTTTGGGCCAGGTCTCAGAAAAGGATCTGGGCACCTCAAAGAGAAACATGCAAAATGTGTGAGCTACCTGGGTATTGAGCAGCACGTAGAAGACATCCTCAAAAATTCAGACAGACGCATCAGGGTTTTTCTTTTCCAAATAAGGAAGGCTCACACATGCAAAGCAGAAAACAACTAGTAATATATCCAACAGTGAGAAAGCATTAGTTGGGGTATTGTTTGAACCTTTTGGTTTGATAGCTCTGTTGGGGATGATCTTCAACAGAGGTAGGGCAGCTSTGCATTTTTGAAAGTTTTTCATCACTGTAGATGTTTCTAAACACCATTTTACACCTGGACATAAACATCCTCTGAAATGTAGGCTGAAATGGAATATGTTTTTCTTAGTAGAAGAAACATCTATCAGATATGATTTACAAAGCTTGCACATTTTAATCGCTGTGCTGAATGAAATTATCTGAATTGGGTGGTATCAGTCATTACAAACTGGCACAACAAAGTGACAGTGTCATCTAAATCTTTTTTTTTACCTGGACAGTACAGAGTGAAATTTGGGATTCTGTCTTCTCTAGACTTCTAGGAATTTATTCAGAGACAGAGACCTTCCAGACTATAAGAAATAGATTATTCTCACAATATTTTTACTGCCAAATTTATTATGTCCCAGTGCAGAGATGTGGTCTGAACGTTCTGACTAAAAAAAAAAAAAAAAAAAAAAAAAAAAAAAAAAAAAAAAAAAAAAAAAAAGCAAAAAGCAGGGTAATATTTTACATCAGCATTCTGAGACTTGTGAAGCTTGAGATTTTTCCCTGAATCAGGAGTTAAATATTTTTACAGATGAAGAGCACTTACAGGAGTCTTAAGACAACAGATAAGAACTTATCTGACACCTGATAACACTGATATGCTTCCTCATCCTTTTTTGTAACAGCAGGGGTTTACATTTCTTCTGTTCCCATTCTCAGCTTCAGTTAGGCTCTGCTCAAATGATTCACCATTTCCCCTGTATTTGTGACATTTTAGGGGAAGAAATGATCAATGTTTCTTTAAAAGTAGGCTATGCTAGGCTATCCTAAAAAGCTACATTAGGAGTCTTACCAGTTGATTCTCAACAGTGTGCCTGACAGTGGTGTAAAGCTAGTACAATGTCAGTGAGCCATTTCTAATAACTCTGACATTTCTCCCTTAAATCTTTATTTTCAATAGAGGTCAGGAAAAAGGTTGTTTAAGTCATCTCTGTTACAAAGAACTATAAGTGAAAAAAGAAGCAGTTTAGAGTTAATTGAGTCAAAGTAAAGTTCCCAAAACTAAAGTTCATATTAACGTTTTGGGCTGTGTTCACAAGCTTTGAACATGTGATATGGGTGAGATAAATCTTCTATCATTTKTGGCATGAATCAGTTATGGAAACTGCTTCTCTCCACACAGTCCTTTTCTTTGTGTCTTGGTGTCTGGGCAACAAATTCCCAAATGGACTTCAATATCAGTAGGTTTTCCTCTAGTTTTTATCTTTTTTCCCTAAAAAAACAAGTTTGTGCTACAGGGGGGAATTGAAAATGTAATATGAATATTCTCAAAATGACACATTTACATGTGTTGGCAGAGGTTGAGCATTTCACAAAATAGGGTCTGTCTTTGATTTGTCTTCTACATTCTGCAGAGAGTCCTCTGGGAGTTCTGGGGAACAGAGGGTTCTCAATACTCTCATCTTCAACCTATGCCTGTGGCTTACTCTATAAAAAATAATTTTCCTGTAGGATAGTCAAGCACTCAGTACCAATAGGCCAAACATTTGGGAATGGCTCAGGACATCTTCCCAAGGATTTTCTAGGAACCTGCCTATGTTTCCTCTTTTCCTCCCTGCCACACAGCAAACTAGTTCCCTTTGCCTCTCTTACCAAATGACACAAGATGACTGATTTAATCTGCACTGACATTTTAAAGGATCAGCATAAAGGTACTGCCCATAGAATCTGAAATATTTAATACCCATATATGTATTATCTTGTGATTCTTTGGTTTGAATTTCAGTAGAAGTCACTCCCAGCATCAATTCAGAGAGACCTAAAGGAGAAAAATAAAGAAACTTGGGAATGAAAATGTGATGATGTGTAACTAAAAAAAAGTTCAGCCTTTCTGAGTGAAAATGCCCTCATAATGCTAGAAGTTACAGCCTTGCAGCATGCAGTACTCAGTATCTTTGAAATGCCTCTTCACCAGTCGATACTGAAGGGGAAAAGGAAGCACAAAGACAAAACTGAAGGATTTTATTGATTGTCCTTGAGGTATGTTGCAGGAAGGGAAGAAGATTATGAATCTAAGATGATTAAATACTAATGGCACAAACTTCACAAGTGATGAAACAGCCAAATAAATTACCAGCACTTGAAACTAGACACGTTTAGATTAACAGTACTTCTGTGAGACAGTTTGATAAATGTCTTGAATTTAGCAGCACTGTTTTGTCCCTATTTCAGGGACCCTTGACTTTGGTCACCTGCTTAGTAATAGGACTGGTTTGCATCTATAGCTCTGGATGACGTTCATTGCAAAAATATAGGGTTTTATTTATGATTCTGTAGCACAGGGTTTCCCAGAAAGACCCATAAGATGCTGTTTCAGCATATCAGTATCAATAGTATTCAAACTATCAAAGCCAGAACTGCTTTGATAATTTCCATGGTTAGCACAAATGTCAACTTCATCTGTASTTCAGGTTAGGAATTTTGAATACCTTTTACTATTCATCAAAAGCTGATTTTTTTATTATTATCAAACAGAAATTTTTATTTACTCTGAGTAGCAACTTCTTCCATTGACAACCACATCAACCTCAGCTCAATTAATTACAATGCACAACATTATTTCTTTTAGTTATCCAAACCTGATGCTCAAAAATAAGTATAATTTGGCACTAAATTACAGTAGCCCTTGAAAAGCAGAATTGCTGGGTCCAACAGGCATTGGGCCTTGTGGTCCAAGGACACTTGTGCAACACACAAACCCTGCCTTCTGGAAAGGTTTTAGGGCCCCAAAATGTACATCCGTCCATATCCTGGGCAGACCAGGCTCATCTATACCAGATACTACAGAAAAATTCACAAGCAAGTATTTTTGCATCTTTTTCAGCATTTAACCTTAAGTGGATAGTTTGCCAGCACCTCACCCTCTCTCCATGAGCCAGCCTATAAGAATTTACTCAGAAATTTCAAATTTAAAGTGAAATTTGACTGCAGTGGTTGAATGGTGGTTCAAATAAATCCTCAAGAAAACGTTTTTTGTGCTTTTTTCTCTACAAAGAAAGAGATCTGAAGCCTGAAGTTCTCTATGAGATTTTATTAGATGTTAATTTCTGATCTCTGGTAGAAGCTCGAGCTCTGCCCCTAGCACATCCCATCCCAGTCACTGTCACACAGCAATTCTTTTTGACATTTTTCAGAAAACATGTTTTAAAACTTTTCTAACAAAGAAACAGCTATTTCTTTGCCCTCTGATTGATTTCACATAATTGACTCAATAGCCAGCATACTGTTTAACATTCCCTTTTGCTAGGAAATCTATTTGACAGTGCTCATAGAAATATTTTTAGGTTTTGCTGTGCACATGCAAACATAAAATTGTTGGGGATTTTTTTGCTAAGAACCCGTGCAGCAATGCAGATATAGAGAACTAGTAGAATTTTTTGGTTTGTTTTGTTATATTGTTTTATATATGCAGATAATATTTCAAAGATTGACAGTGTCATGACAGTGCAAGTCACCACAAGATATTTATRTTATGTATACTGATATAGGGAACTGAACATTTTTCTGAGATATTAGACAAAGTGCTGTTTGCTTTAAAAAATCTGTTAGTTTAAGTGTTGTGGGGATTTTTTAATGTGAAAAAACCAAACACATGCCTTTGAACACTTCCTAGAGTAAATCTGTATAGGACAGGCTTCCTGAATCTGATGTCCCAGTAATACGAGCAAAAATAGAACACATTGTGTTGGTGAAGTCAGCACTCCCTCCTTCTAACCCTCTTCAAGTCTTAGCCTATATTCTGAATTATGCTTCCAGTCTTCAGAGTTTTTAAATTTAACTATCRATATCAAGGGTGGTTCTGGCCACAATCTTGATTTTGTTTCTGGACTATTGTACTGCATGTCAGAGTTTATGTATCCTGACAGATCATCCCCATCTCCATCAGCTGTGGGATATTGCAGTGCACAGTCTAACTAGCATTTCATGCCCATGGAAAAAACTTAGTCAAATGGTGAATCTGTGTTGCTGTCAGAAATAAATTGATTGGTCTGTGTTCTTAGAATAGAAGGTGGCAAAGCTAATCTGGTACTCTGGCTGTTTTAGCTGAAGGCACCTAAAGATACAGCCTCATGGAGATGACTGCAGTAGGGTGGCCATTTTCTGCACTTTTCTGGGACCTTCCTCCTCTTGAGCCACACACCTTTTTTAAAGTATTTGTGAATACTTTGCTAGCACCTGATGCATAATTCTATCAACTGATTCTTAAACTGTTTTCCTTGAACTAAGCATGTTTATGAGTGGGAAATGTTAATTCTTAATTTCAAAAATTTTAGATTTCACCAGAATTTTCTGTATTTTCGCTCAATATTTAACTTTCTTTCTGTTGTGAGTATAAAGAACTTGAACCTGTGACCTTTAGATTGATTGTCTCTCCATACTGCCAGCAGTTAAAAAAAGTTTTCCCTGTGTAAGGTATGTTTTTCATCTCTTAACTTTTCTTGGATAAACAAGAAACACCTTGTCAGAACAAGGTGTTTTTCAGTGTTCAAAAGTCTTGTAGTTCTTTTTTTCATCATTTTTTCAGCAGCTTTTTAAAGAATGAAAAGTCTCCAGCACAGCATTCTGATAATGGTATTTCTAAAGGTATTTTCAGATATAGCAATGCTTCTCTATTTTTCTTGACACTCCTTAAGAATTATTTTAGCCTTCTAAATGTCACTTCAGAGCCAGTTATTTTCCTACCATAGTGTCTAAATTCTCTTGACTAGCAACTTTCTAAGATGCAGCTCCTCCTCCTGTTACAATAAGCACTTTGTTTTGCTCCTAGCTGACTGATACTGCTTTTGGAAGAATTAAAATGTGTATCGGGATACTCCAAGTGGCAGTTCAAAGGCTATATTTTGTTTGAGATTGACAGCAAAATGCCTGCTGGAGCTAGTGAGCATGAGCAGATTGCAGTGGGATAGTTCAGCTATTGCCAAGCTCCAGCACGCAGTCTGGAGACTGAGAAACCTGCTCCAGCCTGTGCRACCTGGGATATTGTTAGCAGGCAGCTGAAAATGAGCCTGCCTACAGCTGTGCAGGGTATAACAGGATCAAACACGTTACTAATTGTTAAAAAGTCTGGCAACACTGATTGGGGAGCTCCTAGGAGCCGCTGAGAAAAAAGAAGCACAGGCAATATAACACATTCCCTTGCTGTTGCCTCCCGGCCATCYGCTTGGTAGAGGGAAAAAAATTTTCAGTACCTCCCTTTAGTCCACAACTAGACTGATTTTTGAGCTCAGTCAGCGAATTGTTCATTGCAACAACTGCAGCAGTTTGTGTGGAATACATGGAGGGAGTGTAAACATCAGAGCAGTAACAAAATAAACCAGGAACTGCCCAACCACAGTGCAAACACCTGCAAAGGTTTGTCACCCATCTTTTTGGGGCACAGCAGTGTGTGGTGACACATTGCAACACACCTGGAAGAGCACAGACCAGTGCTCTGACCCAGCTCATGCAAGATTTAAACATACATTTGAGGATTAATAGGAAAAAAGCCCACTTATATATTTTACAGCAAAATTCTTCATCAGATACTTGCTAAATGCTATGCAGACCCACCTATGGTACAGCAGGGAAGAAAACAAAAGACCCACCTATCTGGGTATCCCAGAGCAAGGTCAAATACAGGCTCTGATGGAAAGAAAAACTCTACTTTAATATCCATCTGAAGAAAATATTCATGAAAATAAGGGAACTGTAGAAAAAGAAAAAAAAAAAAAAAAAAAAAAAAAAAAAAAAGAACAGTAAATCCACTATAGCAAAAATTTCATTAAAATTATCCAAAAAAATGTGTGAATATATTTCATTTCCTACTAACAGTGACTGAGATAGTGATATCCTGTACACATAATGAGAAAATTTCAGTCAAGACAGGACAAATGTGGACAAGAAAATAAACCCCAGAACTCCCCCACCCTGAATATTTGATCAGCCCTTACATGTAGTTATGCACTGCACCTGCAACATCTCTCCTCCACTGGCAGGTGAATTTACTGAACATATGATGGATGACTAAAATAAATGGGAAACTGTTGCTTCCAAAATAGAGTCTCTGTGCTGTGATTATCAATGTTTTCAAAATGTTCATGCTTCATTCACATGACAGAAGATAACCAGATTTCTGTTCGAACATGAAATAGAGAATCCTACTTAAGCAGATAGGTGTATAGCACTCTCATGACAGAAATCAAAACTGGTTTGAGATCATGGAAACTTCTTCCATTCAGTCCTTCAAGTAGAAAACAAATAATGCAATTGATTTTTCAAAAATTAGAGTCTTTCAGATGCTTTTGAAGTGCTTTGAACATGATGTCATATTTTTGTAAATATGGATTTAAATAATTCACTGTATTATGAGTGTCCATTAAGTTGCATGATTAATTTGATATGATAATTCTGGTATTTTAATGGTTAGATTTGTTGTGTTGTGTTTGGTCAGTGACAGAAACTTTCACACGGTTACAAACTTTGCTAAACAGAATTTTCTTTTTATTGTCAGAGAAGATATGAATCAGAAAGAGTCAGATATTATAAAAGGCAGATATCAAAGAGATGAGCCTTGTGGTTTGACCTCTCCAGATCTTGCATCTGATCAATACAGAACTGTAGCTACATTCACATTTTATGAAGAGATGCTGGAATTGTTCCATAGAAATTATATTCAGCAACTTTTTGTTTAATATATTCTTTACGGTTTTATTTCCCATTTTCTTCACAATAAAATCTACAACTGTTTGATAAACAGCCCATTTGAAGAGCTGACAAGCAATCCCTCTTTTTTTTTTTTTCATGTATCTGAAATCCATTATTTATATTGTAATAATATACTATTTTGCTCATATTTATTCTGTTCTCTGAAAATGCATCTGAAACAGTGACATATCTGTTTTTCATGGATTAGCATCTTTATAAAGAAATTATACATGTAGTAATTTTTTTTGTTTGCAGAGACCAAACGTTAACAAAACTGAGCATGTCTGTAGCTGATTTTTTAAAGCAAGAATATTTCCACTCAGTTCCCCAGACACAGCCAGATTCTCACCGATGTGTATGAAATACTGTTTCATCTGACTTCAAATGGGAATGGCAAGCATTTCAAGTAAGGAATAAAAAGCCTGTTCACCTCCTTTATAGCTTTCATAACCATTTAGTTGGGTGACCTAAAAAACGTTTGAGTGCAGATTATGTGAGGTAGAGCAAGAGAGAAAGAGGTAAAGCATCATAGTAGTCACATTTACATGACAGAGAAACCAAACAATCCTGCAGCCAGCTCCAGCTTTGAATATTATTGAATCTTCAGTAAACAAGAAAACAAATAAAAAAACTCACGTGTAATCAGAAGTTATGCTCCCATGCAGTACCTCCTACAGAACCATAAAAACACTTTTATTGCTTCTTTTCCGAGCCCTTCAGATTATTCCTGCTACATCAAGACCACATTCCACTCCTGCAAAATTTTGCACTTAACAGCTGCAAGCACTCCAAGCAAACTGAAAACCTTTTGACTAGGAAGGAACCCTACAATACATGTGACAGGTCTCAGATTTCTCTTCTAATAGTTTCTGCTGCTGGCAGGATTTGTGTGAAAACAGATTTGTTTGCTTGTTCGTTTGTTTTGTGAACATCACACAACTAATGATTGCTGAAAGCCTGGAGTTTCTCAGCATTTGATGAGGTTCAAGCCGTGCTTCCAGCACAAAGCTGCATCRAGTCTGGGAGCAAGCTGGAATCTGAACCAAGATCTGGATCTGAGGCATCTCTCTTGGCATTAACTCCAGTTACCATCACTCCATCAGGGGACTATAAATAACGGATAGTCATCCCCAAATCGAGCAATCTGGCATGTACGTTGCTTTTGAAATAATAGTGTTAATTGGAGTAACCTGTGCCTGCCAGAAAGGCAGCCCCTTTCTCTTCTTTTTTTCTGTAACCTTCTGCTGCATGGATATCACTGTGACAGACCCTGCATGCAAAACATGGCTTATAAAAAACACAAAGTACAACTGACTCTGGTTGGTTACTGCCATATTTGGATGAAAAATGCTTATTTTACCTTTGTTCATCTTTCAAATGATTTCGTATTTTTCCTGAACCACATTCAGTCATCCCATCTGGGAAGTGGGATCTGCATTCTATTATGGAAATCACAAGCTCAATTACAAAAACTCCATCTGAAAAATCATCCTATATGGGATTACAAAGCTAAACATTCTTGTTTGCCTCTTTCAAAACACTTTTAATTCACATGGATTGCTTATACCAGCATATTATGGCCAGAAGCTGACAGCCCTACAGAAGTGGATCTGCCTGATCAAGGACTGATGGATCCTCTAAGGGAAGAGTTGTCACATTCCCTTTTCAGACAGCATAACAGAGGAATAAAGAGACTAAGCTTGTTAATATTTTTTTAAACTGTACAAATTATTAGCATTAATAGTGCATTTACAAATACTCAAATATTCTGACATCTAATTCCTTCTTAGAACATATGCGTAGTATGACATATTTGTTTTCTTCAAAAATAAAAAACAAACAAAAGGGAGTCATTAATAAAACTATATTTTAAAGTCTGAGAAGCTCTGGGGTTAAAACACAGGTTTTCAGGCTCCCTCTCTGTAGATCTTTTCCATGTAAGTATTTATTTCCTGCACAAGCAACAGTCTACCCATATTGTCTCCTGGTCTCCCAGTCCTCACCTATAAACAAAACCCATTCAACCTCCTCTCTTCAACATCTCTCAATAATTTCACAGAAGGAGTAATGGGAGTTCTCCTCCAGAAGCAGTCATCATTGTCYATCTCCTTGCTGCTGTGTGAGCAGGGCCAGGTCAGTACCCCATCAGAGGGGAATCAGGAATGAAACAGCAAAGCTGGGACAGAAAGACACAGGAGCGCTTCCCTGTTCTCTGCACAAGAGGAGAAAATTCAGGCCTGCAGATCCTGAGGCAGGAACTTTCCCTGCAGTGACTGGACAGTGATGAGTTGGGCAGTTTTGTTCCCTGCTCCCCGAYGGCATTTTATCAATGGTTGTCTAGCAGCCCTGTGTCTCTAGATATCAAAAGGAAGGGCAGTGCACAGAAAGGAGTGTGTGACAGACAAGCTTCTGCAGTGATTAATGTGCTCATCCAAGCTGGGGCCTCACTAACTAGTCAATTAATCACTCTCCAGTATTCTGGAAGCCATTAAATTTTGTACCATTTTAATACACCATGTTCTTACCATTAGGCAGGCTTTCCTTTGAAGTGTGATATCACCAGTTCTGGGTTTTATTCCCACTCATTTTATTCCTTCACTGCCTGCTAAAACATAAATTTTTACAACTACTCTTGTGGCAGGTAGGTAATTTCARTTTCTTGGTATGACTTTTTTAAGGACACCTTCTGGCCATTGCAAAATATGTGGATGACATTTTATCCTTTATTTTGGTTGCAATTCCTGGGAGTTGTTTACTCCCACATGAGCAGTCCAGCTCAAACACATGGAAGGCTGTGCCCATCCAGCTGTTACTGTGAGAGGAGCTGATGACCAGCATCTTGCTTCTGCCAGAGCGACTCTAAGGTGGAAGCAATTTTCTTTATGCATGAGAGGAAATGGAGGTCTATGGTCTGGTCCTGAAACAGCCCGAGAAAAAGGGAATTCATGTCCATTTCTCTATCTGAGCTTGAAGAAGGCCCTATGAAAGAGGTGAAGGACCCCACAAAATAAGCAAAATACTTATTAGAAAACTCCATCATCTAGAGTTATAACAAAAAACTCCATCATCTGACCAACTAATTTTCAGCTTTCCAGAGAACTTTACACAGCTTTTCTCTGACTTCACTTTTCCTTCTCTAAGCCTCTGTAGTTGTCAAGCATCTTACAAAAAATTAAATCTTCAGCTTGGTTACTCTTATTAAGGATGTCACTCAGGGCATTTTTCAGTCAGAGGTTCTTTGAGCTTGAAAAGGTTTTCAGCAGATTTGATAAGAAACAGAAAGCCCTGTTCTGAGAAGGAAAATGAGCCATCATTACCTCTGTAGAAGAGAAACAGGAGGTCACTTATTTAAGTGAAGGCTATGAATAAAATAAATACAGTACTCTAACTGAGCAAATGTTTAGAAATGAGAGAAAACAAAAGGGTACAGGGTCATAAAAGCTGGGGTTAGAAGGAAGGAACCAGGTCAAACTTCACCTGGTAGAGGCCACAAGGTTCACGAGACAGGCCTTGGGGACGGTGTACTTGATTTGCGAGTGAGATAAAATGGGGAAGGCTCCTAATTCATCCTCACAGAACTCACCAGTCTCACGTAAACTTTGAATTAATCTATGTATGGATATGCACACAAATGCATTCATGCAAATGTATATGGGGAATGCAAACACCATTCTACCTTGCAACGCACTTTAGATGGAAACAGCCAAGCAGAAGGAAAATGTCTCTAGCACTGTCGTTGATTCATGTTTTGCTCTCACCTGACACTAATGTGAATGACTGAAGCAGTGGGACAATGAAGGTTAGACCTATGTTCCTAGTCTCAAAGCGTTCTGAASAGTAGCATTTTCACCATCTTCAACATCAGAGAATTTGTACTTTCAAGCACAAAGAAATAAATTTAAACTGCAATATCTTGCCCTTGGCACGCATAATTGATCAAATGAAGATTAGTGCTTTACAAAAGTATGTTGTAATTTAGAGTCAAAATGCCAAAAAGAATTTCTTATGGCTTAAAGTTAGTCTTTTTTCTCTTGTACTGAAGGTAAATTCTTCATAATTTTTGTAAAGGTTTTAAGCTATGTACTAGTCTATATTCAGCACAGATAATTGAAACTCATACCAGAATCTGAACTAGTTGTTGCCTAACAGTTARCTCACCATCAGGCACAGTAGTTTCATAGTAGTAAAAACTGCAACTGTTTAATCTACAAAATAGTAAACTATAGGTAAAAATAGGAAGTCCTTTGATTTGATCTTTAGATACCTAGTTGTTCTCATTGTTAAATACCATTAAAAAGGCAGCAACTCCCTGATGAATCATTAGGGAAATCTGTTAAGAGTAAATTTTTAAAAAAATTACATTCAGGTAGGAGAAGAGAGATCCAAGTCAAAATCTAAAGGAAGATTTCAACCCAAATGTTTGAAAAGTGTGAATTCAAACTGAAAATGGTTCAGAAGAGGACAAGCAGAGAATTTGCCATAAAAAATATGCACTCACAAAAAAAATGTTTGGCTTCTACTCAAATTTAACAGCATAAAGGCTGAGAAATAAACCTGATTGTTTTCTGTATCTAGTTTAGGGGAGCAAAGGGAGAAGTGCAGGAAGGTGAACRTCTCAAGAACAAAGGTCAAGGTTTCTTAAGAATGTATTGATTATTTATTCCTTTGGGCCAGAATTAAAAGGCTTATGAACATCCAAGTACTGAATTTGTAAACCCAYCTTCTAATATGGCCAAGGACAGGAAAAAAACCCTTACCAGTTTTAATGTAGACCCTGAGAATGTAATCAACAAGCTTTACGTTGCCACCCTTCATTTCTCAGGGTCTGGACTAGACAGTTTGTAAAACCTAGAAGCAGCCTTTCTTTTTTCTGCACTTATGCCTCCTCAAGCTTCTGGCACACAGGAGTTCAAAACAAACCTTTAATTTTGAGGGCAATTTTTATAAAACTTCCTGGTTTTGTCCATATGTGGTTCCCTTAGAAAGGGCAGTGTTTTCATAGACATTGATTAGATCAAGTTTCACTTGAAGCCAGCTCAGAGTAGGGGCATGATCAATTCAACACATGTTGTCCTGCTGCTCCTCTTTCCTTAAGCGGAAGACTCACCACACTCTTCCCCTGCTCTTTCCCATGAGCTGCAGTTCTTCACACCCAATGTTGCTCACTCCCACAGAGGGAAGTCCTTCAGGGTCACATTGCTCTAAMACAGGTCCCTCAAAGGGTCACAAGTCCTGCCAGCAAATCTGCTCCTGCATGGGCTCCTCTCTCCGTGGGGCCATGAGTCCTGCCAGGGACCTGCTCAGTGCTGGCTTCTCACAGCATCACAATTTCTTGTGGACATTCAGYTGCTGCACTGTAGGGTCCTCCATGGGCTGTGGGTGTTTCTCTGTTCCCTTTTGGACTCCCATGGGCTGCAGGGRCACAGTTACCTCACCATGGGCTGCACCATGGGCTGCAGGGGATCTCAGCTCTGCCACTTGGGGCCCTTCCTACTACTCCATCCTCACCAGCCCTGGTGTCTGCTGAGCTGTTTCTCTTACATATTTCCACCCTGCTCTCTGGCTGCAYAGGGCTCTTTCCCTTTCTTAAATCTGTTATCCAAGAGTCATTGCCTCTTTGGATGATGTGTTCAGCCTTGGACAGAGTCAGGTCCATCTGGGAGCAGGCTGGCAATGGCTCTGCCAGACCTGGGAAGCTTCTGGCAGTTTCTCACAGAAGCCACCCCTGCAAGACCYCTGCTACCAAAACCTTGCCATGAAAACCCAACACATTTGTGGAAAAAAGAAAATACTACTACTAAAAAAATTCAATCATGCATTGCTATGTAYATTAAAAATATTACTGCATTACTTACAGAAATAGTCACTGCTACTAACTGTGATGGATTCCTCCTAAAATTACTTCCTTTGTCTATAAAAAAATTATTCCTGAAGAATACCAAGAAATTCGTAGGAAATCATGCCATAAAAATAGAAAATATGAATACTTTAGAACAAAAATGAAGTATTCTAATAAAATGTATTTAAAGCATAAAAGATTCAAGGCTGAAATTTAGTAAATAGAGTTACTCTATAAGAATAAGCTCAACGTTTGGAATTAGAATGATCTGAAAACACTGAACACATTAAACATGACCTTTAAGATTCAATTTTGCGTGTGGGAGTATGAGGTTAATGAAATAGCTGAAAGATCATATTTGTAAGAAATCTGCCTGCTGGTGGAAGTAATGTTAGTATAGCCAATGCTGTTAACATTCTGCACATTCAGTGGACTCTAAGGTCTGACATGCTATTTATTTGATGAAGTATTTTATTCTCAAGCTCCATTTTTTTTCTATTTCCTTTGTTTTCTTTATGTTTTCCAACGATTTCAAGTGCAAAAATTAAAAGGTGACCTTTTGGCTAGGCCAAAACTGTACACCCAAAACTTGAAGAGTATTTGGGCTGGCAGAGAAGTTGTTGCTTATTATCCTACATTGTTGGACGTAGGATGTTCTTGTTAGTACATGAACTGCAAGACATATTAGAATAGCTATGTTTGTGTAAATTAAAAAAAAAAAGTTTATCCTCTAATCACTCTGTGTTAAATACATAATCTTTGCTCTGTAGTTTTTAGATGCATTTCTTTCTGGAAAAAAAAGCCTCTGTAAACCCAAGCCCAACAAATAATTTCCTTCACTTATGGAACCTTATGGTTAAATAATACCCACAATAAAAAGAAGAAGGATGAATTACTAAAGCCATTTAAAAACTATCATTTTGAAGGTTTATATGAAAGTTGATGATTCAGATTGAGTTTCACGTCGTTTCCTCAAGGACTGACTTTCATATTGTTTCCTTTACATGGCAGATCAGTAATGGGCAGCAGTCTGAGGGCTGCACCAGGCTAGAAAGTTTCCTGGTGATGTCCCTGATCCAGGCATGGTCAGCACATTGGGCCCTCTGTTCCCCTTAGCAGGGAATTGCCTACMACTACAACCTGTCCTTTCTTTTTCTTGGAAGTGGGTCTGATAAGGGATGTTATCTACTCCCTTCATCTGACCCCTTATATTTTGATTATCCCAGTGTGGGTGTCCATGGCTTTCAYGCCCACCAACACCCATCTATCTGCATCACCACTCCAAATCTATTTTTCGGGGATCCTCAATGCAGAACCAACTTCCTCTTATTCAAGCTTTTCTTTTTAGTTATTCCCCAGGGTCCCCACCCGATCTTTCCATGTTTACACAATTCACTTGGGACTGTGGAGGGAGAGTTTTATCCCTTCCTCTGTCTGAARCCTTTTTGTCCCTCAGTGCATGGTACTTTTTCTTTAACTCTTAATCAGATCTCTGTCTCTATCTCCCAATCCCACTTTTCATTTTCATCCCTTGTTCCTTGTTTGTTCATCCTTGAGTCTCTTCAACCTTCTTAGGGTCCCTGACATGGGCTACTCTTCACCAGCTCCTTATTCTCATCTACTCTCTCTGAAAGCCCAGACATTTCCAGTATTTTTTCTGGATTTTTTTTTTAAATCAAATCTCTTTGTCCTTCCTACTTAGGGGGCAGCAGTGGGAGAACTCAGCACATTTCCTGGAGGAGAGGMCCCACAGCCTCCCGGGAGACTGGTGCAGCACACACCGGTTGGGTTTAGCCCAGGCAGCTGTGGTTGAGCACACACAGATGGGAGCTGCAGCATCTGTATCCTCCACAGCCACTGCTAAAAACCTGCAAGGGGAGATTTTTTCAAAACCCTGAGAATTTGCCAAATTTAGGCATTTCTCTCAGGGATACTGCAATGTTCATGCTTGACAGAACTGGACCTGACCAGCTTTTCAGTTTGTGTGCCAAGCATCAAAGTTACCACAGAAAAGATCTCCCTCTCCTCTTTCTTTCATTCTCAGAGGCTGAAAACAGCCCCCCCCAATGTTAAAATCTTATAAACAAAATAAAACATTCCATCCCCAGCAGCTGAAGTTCAGCCTTCATAGTCTAAGCTTGGCAAAGTTAAAAGAAAATGAAAACAGAGACTTGCAAAAGGAAATGTCAAGAATTGTGAATTATGGGCATTTCTACTGATGTCTTCTGTACAAAAGAAACCACAGTTAATTTCCCTRGATTTCTCCTCAGTTTTGCTTTATGTTATTTTTTAATGCTTTTCCTTATGCCCCAAAGACACAGATATAGCAAAAACTCACTTTGTACAGCTGTCAGTGCACTTCTGTCAAGAGTGACTGTGACAGCGGACCTGGGCAGAAACTGATGCTTCAAAGTAGCACTAACTCTTGGATATAGTAAAAATATAGAAAAACACCTCTACAGGTCTAAAAAAAGGTAAAAATCCTATCTTTTGTTTTCTCTGCACATGCTGTGCTGTTGCTTTGAGCCGAGTCACTCCTTGCTCCAGACAGGCCTTTGGTACCATTCATTGCCTGTGAAACACAGGTGTTGTTTTTACAACAGGGATAAATTCAAATGACTGTTTTACAATCCATTCCTATCTTTCACATTTTTTTTTATGGTCATTATGGAAGTTTTCCACCTTTAATACAGGAGTTGCTGCTTCCACAGCCATTGAGCTACATTTGCTAAATTGACTGTCCAGGCATAAGCAAATGCCCTCCCTTTCTTGCTCTTATTTCTCAGATACATTTTTCCTTCTCTAATCTTCCCACACTGCTTTTTTTCCCTTTCTTCCCTTCCTCAAGCATTCCCAAATGCAAAGAGAAAAAATGTTGCCTTCTTATATTACCTTTGAAATCTCTTTGCAATCATTTCCATTGCAGTCCCACTGGTGTTCACTCTCTATGCTCACATAATACTTTCAATCAGTGAGCATATTCTCCAGCTGTGCTGTTTAGCATGATGCAAAACAAGCTGATTAGCAACAGCAGCAACAGAAGTAATTAAAAAAGAAACACAAAAGAATTTTTTWAAAAAAGAACCTCCTTGAAAAATGAGTTTTCCCTTAATACTTAAACCTTCTTCGTTTTAGGAAGAAAATCAACATTTTAAAACTGTTTGACTACATATATCTGGTAAACCTAAAACTCATCTTATGTGTACAAAGCATTGGAAAAGAATAATAGCTACTGGATCTACTAAATACAAACAGATATGTGATACTACCATTATTATATAAATATAAATTCATATTTATATTTATATTTATGAAACCTCTTTTAAAGACCGTGTCTTATCTAATGAAAAATATTGAGCAGTCAATCGTCATTTACAAAACTGTTTTCAAGCATAACACATCTTAAAGGACTGTAAAACAAAACAGATAAAAGTATCAGTGACAGATAAAAYAGAACTAACTATATTAAACAATTATTTCCAGAAGAGTGAAGACCACATAAATTATGAAAAAAGAATTTGATCAAACAGAGAAGGATCTTAAACTTTAATTTAAATGCAGGAGTAGATGTGGCTGACCTAAAGTCATGAGAAACAACAACCAAAAAAGTCAGTCTCCAAAACGCAGAGCATGAGAGCAGAAATTTTTGCCATTTTAAGTGAGCCCCTCCATGTGAAACCACAAGAASAGAAGTCAGTGGAAATATCTCTATAAGAATTACTGACATTTGGACTGAACATCAAATGGAGAAGTGGGCTGTTATGAGAAATTCCATGAGTTCTAATTTGAAATTTGAAGTGTATACACACACAYATATATATATAAGATTTTGTAAAAACATGTCATTCTTTCCAGACACTAAAGATTTAATATCTGGATTCCTTATGACCACACTTATTTCTGAAGATGCTCTGTACTCTATTAACTGCCTACTCTTGCTATACTATCTGAGAGAGAAAGTAAAAGGAATGACAGAATGCCCTGAGGCTTAAAAGGAATATGCCCTTCAGGGTTAGGGTGCTCTTGTTTCAAAAAAAAGAAAAAGGTATATRTGCAAGAATGAATTGAAATGTATTTGGAGCAATCGGGATATCTGAGGTTCTAGTTCCTGAAACCTTGATTTTTACAATGATTCAACCAGGAAAGGTCTAAATTTAAAAAACTTGACAGTTCTTAGAGTGGGGTAACTACCTTCCAGCTGGGTGTTTTTGCTGGAGAGTTTGACCTTCTTTCTCCCTGGTCTCCTTTTGACTCTCTGTAGCTATATATTTTACACTGTTTTGGATGCAGCATCAAGCACCAAACACATGAAAGCCTGACTGCCTTTTACCTGTCACCCTCTTGTTGAGTTTTGAACAGAGTTTAAATCCCTGCTCTCCAATTATTTCCCAAAAGCAGATCTCTTCTTCCTTTGCCAAGTATTTTATATGTATTTACAGCAATAAATGGAATGGGTYTGCGATACATCTGGCCTTCATTATCTATACCCATTATGTGCTAGCATGTCCCCTGTCATCTTTTGACCAAGYTGAGATTCCTCAGGTTCAGGTCTAAAATAATTCAAATGTATTTCCCAACAGTTAAAATAGATTTTAATTTCCTTTTTTTTTTTTTCTGCAGGAAAGAAATATAATAAAATAAATGCATGTTGTGACACACCTCACGCTTTTCTGGTCAAATGGCTGTTCTGGGCTGTTTTACTTAGTACTACAGACATTGACAAAATCCCTCCATTATCGCAGACAGTTTAAAGGAAATAGGCTCCGGCTTCCTAAGCCTATTTCTTAATTCCAGCTTCACAAAGATACTGAATCTTACAAAATTATCTTGGTCCACATTGCGACAGGATTTTACATATACCTGGGGTTTCCTGTTGCATATTATGATCCAGGCATTTAATTCTTATCTAGATTGTAAGACAGCAAAGCACTTACTCCCACATTTTGAAACCCACTCCCTAAAGAGATGGGTGACAAAGCTTCAGATTTTATGTTGCCAAGCTTTCTGAAATSCCCACATCCCTTTTTAATTCTCAGCCACCTTATGCTGCTAGCTGAGCCTGAGTACTTGTAGCTTTGCTTCATTTCTCATCTGCTGTCATTCCTCCTCTTCTAGGTTAATTCCTTCCACCTCTCATTTCACATGCTAGTAGAAGCAGAATATCATCAGGCAGACATCACTGAGTATTTGTTTTTATCTCTTCGGTTTGGTTGATTGCTGTTAACAAAATCCTCTCAGGGTAATTTGAGAAGTGTCCTTTTACATCACCTTTATGCTACCATACTCTGGAAAYGAACTGTAAGAGAGTAATAAATAAATTCATACAAGATTGCTTTTTTTTTCCCCCCAACAGATTGTGTAACTGCTTGTTTGGCTTGGGGTCTTATACACAAAAAACACCCCAAGAAATACTTACATAACAGAAAAAGAAGGACATATTCTAAAATCATCTGTTAAGGATAGGGAAAATGTGTAGCTGCCTTGGCCTACTTAGTGAATGTGCATTTCTGTGTAGGAGCTGAGAAATGATGGGAGCAGGGGACTAGATGTGACAGCCCTACCCCTATCCTGAGCTGACTACCCAGTAAGATCAGCCTGAGTCACCAGTTTGGGAGCAGAGGCTCCCTGCTTGTCAAACTGAGCTACCRGCTGAGCTCTGGGGGTTCTGTGCTGGTACTTGGCCAAGTCAAATCACACCTGTCTTTGCACTAAACCTTCTTGCTCTACAGATCACCTTGCAGAGGAGACCTGTCATTTTCAGCACTTGCCTGTCTTCTTGTCTTGCCAGTTTGTGCCAACTGCTGTGTTTCAAGTTTCCTTCAAAGTCTCACAGGACCCCATGACCCCATCTGGGTCATTGATGATTCCTTGTTTGTAACCGTGGCTACAAAAACTGCAGTCTCMTGTACCAAATGTTTAACCTTTTAAATCTGAATCAGTGACAGTAATATGTGGAACTTAAACTGATCTTGAAACACTTCTTGAAGAAGGTCATCTGGCATTCGTTCAGTTTCTTCACAGATGTTTGAAGGTCACTTGGAAGGACAGTGGCAGAGGTGAATAAAAAATGCTCACTGAGTTCTCCATCTCCTAGGCATCCCTCATGAAATATCTGTATATCTACCTGAAAAGTCACTCAGACACATGCAAAAAGTAAGCTGTATTTCGATAATGCCAGGGAAGACTAAAGGCTCTAATTATAAATGATGCTTCTCTCTGAACCACAGAGCTCTAAGGCCTATTACTATATAGCCGTTGAAAATATTTCAGGTTTATGAGCTAGAGCTGAGACTACTGGCTGTTCAGAATAACATTTAGTTTCCTGCTAAAATATTTTGCAGCCAGATAGGTAAAAATCTATGCAGAAACTTTATGCCTTCATACTTWGATGATACGCAAAAGTCATTACAGATACTTTATGTCTTCAGTTAGATGCAGTCCAGAATGGCAATAGGTCCCTTAAGCATATAACATTAATGCAAATTGTACAGTCCTTTCTGGAAATGCATTCTGTGGCTTATAGCCAGAGAACTGAATTGTCATAGAATTCCAGTCAAAGGGTTTGCCACCCAAATTTTCCTTTTCTTCTCCATAATAATTATCTCCCCCAGCCATGAAYGTGTTATCTCCAGTGTGTTGCTAATTCTCAGAAACAAACTTCCTGAACTGAAGAAATGGGGTGAGACTGAGGAAGTGTAGAAGCCCATGAATAAGAAATGGAAACTCTGGAAAATCATTGTTAAAAGAGAGGACAGATAAATTCAGATTTATGCAGGATAATTTTAAGTTCCATCTCTAAATTGTGCTTGATGCTTCATATTGTTAAGAACAGACTTGTTCTCTTGTATGCAGTTAACGTCCTTAATTTATTTTGGGTGTTACAGTCTCAGAATTGCTAAGCGACTCACAGTGAGCAGATGATGGAAATTGCATCAGTCCATGCTGTCCTCAAAACCGTGAAGTAGCTGCTCCATTTTCTCACACCATTACAAAATATCTCAAATGTTATGACTTTGGCTTGAGGACGTTTCAGATTACTTGAAAAAAAACAGATTTCATAATTTTTTCAAGTTACGTTGAGCATCATTTTACCACTTTTATGACACACATACTGGTGTATGTCAGTTTCTCCCCACTAAAAAATAAGAAATCTTAGAAAATATAAATGCATGAATACTAAAATAACATATTCAATTTTTTGTTTTCTTCCCAGGTAATAGTGTTATTTACTCTGCATTTTATTCTCTGACTTTTTTTCATTACTYCAAAACTATGAGCATCCCTGTCTCCAATTGTGATTTTTGAAACAATGATAGCCTCTGGTCACTGTCCAGTGCCATTTACAGTGTTTTCTGAGAACATGTTGGAACCACTACAGACACACAGAATTTAAAAATACTTCAGGGATGCTCTCTGTACACCCAGTATAGTCGTCTGTATTGCTCAGATATTTTCTCCAACAGGGCAGCCAGATAAAGACAAGTTAGAAATGGCAGCTCCCAATTGTTCAAAAAAGATGTTCCCCTGCGTTAAAGAAAACTACTGTGAATGTCTGAAGATTTCAAACACATTTTGAGCCACCAGAAGGATGACAAAGAGACTTGTTAGAAAAAGAGATGAATTGCTATGCTGACTTATCAGCACTAATGTGCAAGTTGTTTTACATGATGAAAACCAGGAAAGATTTCTGCTCCTATTTCATTCTCCTACAAACCAAGTGGTAATGTTCGCATGAGACTTCCTGCCAAAAGTTAGCATTTCTGAAATAGGAACCTTGCAAATGATCCTAAAGTCAGTTAATCTCAACTGTATGGGAATGTATAAACTGTGCACATATGCRCATGTGCATGTGTCTGTGTATGTGCTCCGTGATTAAGATAGTTGGAAATTGCCAAGGAAATTCTATTCACTAAACTAGAATTGACCAAATGCATGCAACATTTGTGAGTGCCAAGTAAGACTAATTACAATACTCAGCTGGTTTCCAGCAAATGAATGATCTTAACTGTTTGTTTTTCAGCTGCCAGATGGAGTGGAAAAGTCTGTGCCACGAATCCAGGGACAAGAAAAATACCTAAAAATTCAGATTTATGTTTGATTGGTTTTGACAAGTACATTTTGTACCTCCAAACCTTGTACGTTTGTAATTCCAACTTTCAGCTAAAGAAGAAACTGTTTATTTCCCCAGCTCTCCCCGAAGGTAAGGCTGCATGATACAATTTTCAAAAAGAACTCACTGAACCAGACATTTTTACTGATTGAATTCTAGGTCATACTATCTTGTGTTTAACTGATGGTATTGAAGACTGAGCATTGCCCTAACTCCACAAACAGCCCTGTTGKCTTTTGCTGACACCAGGGCCATGCAGTGCAAATAAGGGACCATGGACTGGCCCCATATGGGATTTGAGAACTGCTCACAGTTTGGGGAGGGCTCACAGCACTACCAACTGTGCTTTGATCAGAAAATAGCAGGACTCACAGGGGTTTATAAAAGACTGTTTTGAAATGAGTTTTCTTAAGTTTGGAAGGAAGCATGGGGTTTAAATAAGCCCAGCTGGCAGCGCTGCTGAAGCGCCTTTTCCGTCTGGCTGGCTTCGGGGAGCCGGATTGCGATCCCCTGACACAGCTGGACACCCCCTCTGTTCGTGTGGGGGAGATGGCACCGCAGGAGGAATGAAGTGCAAATGAAGTTACTGCAGGCTGACCCTTTAGCTTGTGCAATTAGGGCAATCAGAGGGGAGCAATACATTCGCAGTTGCAACTGCTGCTCCAGCCACATCCAGCTGATAGTTTGACACATCCATGAAAACAGCATGTGTCATGGCATTTGAAGACTAATAAGCAACCCAGGGAACTCTCCAGAACAAATTGTATATGTCGGTGTGGATGTGTGTGTAGCTACTCTTTATTTGCATTTAAATAATTCCGCATGTAGTTCACTGGTGTTTCAAATCCCTTTCCCCTCACTCCGTGTACCAGCAGGAGCTTGTTATGTAAGAGAAGTTAAAAAAAAAAATCTGTTTTTCACTGCTGGAGACTGACATGTATACAAAATTCTACTATTATGTCCTTACTGCTTGATAAGGACATCTACAAAATTTACACAATTCACAGACATGAAGGATTTAATCCATCAAGGATTTTACTGGGGTRGAGAGCTATAAATGTGAGAATGAATGAAAGAATTAAATTAACTGTAATTGTTCTGATGTAGGTAGAGTCAGAGACCATCCTAATTTCTTTGCATTGTAAGATCAAATATCTCTAAGCTATTCAAACAGAGAAAGAAAACCCACAATGTTGAGAATCCTGGACAAATGTGGGGTCTCCAAGCTTTCAGGGATTCAAGCAAGATTTGAGGGCAAAGGTTAGTTGGCTTTACACTTAAAGTGCAGCTACAAGACCTAGTCAAAAGAATCCTTATAGGTATTTTATATTTTTCTATGATATGCAGTGCTAATATTTTAGCTCCAGATGAATGATTATATTTCTCCTAGTAAAAGCGATTTTTTTTTTTTTCCGTTGACTATGGATTGGTGCATGTACATTTAGGAAATATGACTACCTTAAAATGTCTCAAAATCACCACCAAAGAGTTTTCTGRGGATTTTCTTCTCCTTTCACTTGTGAATAAATTATTTATGATGTCTTTTGATGCAAGAATTATTTCCTTTRCCTACGAGCTCTGAAAGTTACATACCTAAAG
The DNA here is from genome assembly GCF_030028575.1 of Malurus melanocephalus. Taxonomy (NCBI): domain Eukaryota; kingdom Metazoa; phylum Chordata; class Aves; order Passeriformes; family Maluridae; genus Malurus; species Malurus melanocephalus. Next base: position 4,808,794 of record NW_026623242.1, read on the forward strand.
TTTTCCTTTTGTTCCTCCCTGGCCCCATTCAGTGCAATCACAAAACGGTCCACGCCAAGGTTGACTTAAATTTGTTTCTTTGTGCCATCTGGTGGAGATTATTTGTAAATGCACAATAGCTTGGAAGCATTTTCTCCGCGGTTGCATCGCCAGTATTTTTTTTTTTTTTTTTTTTTTTAATTGCAAAGCAGTAATGGCTCTGGAAGAACTTTAGTTAATGTGAGCATTTATATATGTTCCATTTAAACAGAATGCTACATTTTTATTTTCTACAAAAGCGGAGAAGAACAAAAGTTAAATTTTCACTTTAAAAACCAATTTTAAACCAGGGTGAAAATTGTTCTGCAGTTTGCAGACAATTCTGTATTTTGAGACCTGTCACATTTGCTTCACAGGCTTTTTATCTAATATTASTCCAGGGAAACCAACTCATAATAAATCAAAAATAGCTAAGAAAATAGCTAAGGGTTCCAGGAAAACTTTGCAAATGTCTTCGAAATGCTACAGTGGCTCCTTTTGTTAAAACAAAGCTTACTGTATTTCTTACTTGCATCAGAAGCTTCCATGTAGAAAAATGTTATACAATTAAGTAAATTAAAAATATATTGAAAATTAAGTTTATGTACTTTTTAGAAATATTTTACTTAAAGTCACTAATACAGAAATAGTTATTCTTCAAGCTAAACTTATATTTTACATTTGCTACATATTTATTTGCTACATATCTTTTACAAATGCTCCATACTTGCATTTATTCAAGTATGATATGCTGCACTTAAACCAACTTCAAAACTACAGTTTCGTTATTTTTATTGTCATAAATTATTTTTACTGGTCCTAAAGTCTGTGAAACTTATTTTCTAATAAGAGAAGGGAAAGGGTCAAAATTCCTTTCTTACACACACACAATCCTATCCTTCAGGATTTTTTTTATTCTCCTGAGGATTTTTTCCCTTGTTGTTCACTTGAGTGACAATCTCAAGTAATGTGGATACAGAAATTCAAATTCATCCTGCAAGTAAAGTAACACCAAATCAATTTCCATTATGAAATTTCCAATTTTAAAATTAAAGATAGAAGAGAGACATTAGAATGCAGTTCTCATTAATTTTAATTATTTTCCAAAACAGTTTATAATTTTCAACTTAAATGAAAACACCTCTGTTCAGAGTATAAGCCTGCTGCATATTAAATCCTTATTTCTTTCTACAAGTTCTGATCCTATTGTGAGAAAAAGTTGCATTTAGTTAAGATGTAACTTGGGCTTTCATAGCTTAGATAGCTATCATACTAAAAGTCTCTCATTTCTGGGCATTCATGTCTGTTTAACAATTAACCAAGAATTACTTTACCAACTGTGTCTAATTTAGCTTTTGTGCTTAATTTCTAGGATTAAATTAAAAGCAGATGGCCCCTGAGTGGTAAAATGAGTGTAAATTAGTTTTATATATTGAAATTAACACAGTAAAATATTAAAATTAAACCAAAGTACATTTTAGGTGGTKCCTTGCCTTTTATAAAAGTTATTGTGATGGTGAGAGTTATTGAGCAATCTTGCACTACAGATCTGGAGCCCTAAAAGTCCATCTGTCCAGAGAGTCACTTCCTAGGACATGGGGTAATTTTTGCACAAAAATAGACAGAAAGATTTTATGTTCTTAATTGCACATGCCAATAAATCAGACAGGGAGGATATTAAGATGTAGATATCTCCTCAAGCTTACAGTGAGGTTTAGGGGCATAGGGCCCCTAAAAGATGCAGAGCAATTTAGGCGCTCTTCTTTCCATGCCCTGTATGCTCTCACGCTGTCCCTCAGCTGCACACAGAGTCAGCAAAGAGCTCCTTATCTCAGAGTAAAAGAAAAAGCAGGGCTTGAGAACTTAACTTAAAGAAAAGCTGAATTAATTTTCATGATTTTTCTATAAATTCTCTTTGAGAGGAAGGCAATTTCTTCCTAAGATTTTGACATAACTAGAGAGATCTCTTTACATGTACTTCTTATAAACAAGAGTTGGAACTTGCCCAGACTAGAAGAGTTGCTTTCATGAGCAAGTGGGACTTCTGTAAATATGGAGGAATGAAGGTCTTCTGCTCCATTTAAGATATATTAAGGGCATAACTTTGCCTAAGAGAGGCACATTAATTAATTAATTTATAAGACGGTTTATAAAGACGGCTTGAAGGATTAGGTCAGCAATATGAAACTGCTGCCTCTGTGTTGTARCAGGTAGATGGCCTGTCAATATTTCTTTTTTCTGAGGAACGTCAAGGCCCTTYAAGTGTTTCTGTTTTAGCTCTTGTATTTGGGATGGCTGAAAAGTATCGTCCATCTCTTCTCATCCATCCTGCTTCTCGTCACTTGGTACAGCAGCAGCCAAACCATTCTTAAAGACAGCTGCGCCTCCAAGCACAAAGAAAATTAGGCACACAAATGAACACAGTGAAACTGGAGCTGATTTATTGCTTTCTTCAAGGCTTTTGTTCAAAGGACTCCTGCTGACTGTGGGGATAATAAACTACCATTAGGTCACAGGAATTATATCAGAGTTAATRCTCTGATCTCAAGTTCTGTTTGTCCTCCTGCCTGAATCACACAAAAAAAAAATGTTTCCCTAACAAAGTTATTCTGTTTCTATGCAGGATCAAATGGCATTGCTGAGCTCCTCATTGATACATCAGTGCCTGTGAAAGTCTGTGCCACAACAATCCAAACCAAGAGGCATTCACACTGTTTTACCCTCAATTAAGCCAGATTTCTATGTCAGTCTACACATAACCATCCTGYTCCTGAAATCTGGCCAAGCTCTGAGCCAACTTGCCCAGCTGCATTTCTGTTTGGTCTCTCTCACCTGTCTCCTTGACCATAGCTGGAGTCCTGTACTTACCTGGACTCTGCTTTGCAGAGGATGTTTCCTGCCTCCCTTTCTCTTCTCAGCAGAATGTCAGAGAAACAGCACAGAGCAAAGAGTGCAGAGCAAAGAGTGCAGAGCAAACAGCGCAGAGCACGCTGCTGCTTGTGCAGGACCACGGCAGACTGAGTGAAAAAAGAGGTCCAGGGAGCATCCCGAGCCCAAGGTCAGCAGATATGGAAGGAAAAGGCACCAGTGCCTCATCCATTAGGCTGCAGCATCCTCTGGCATCTTACAGAGGATTGGGACTCTGACCTTGGCCTTCTGATACCAGATCCCARCTCCACCAAGAGCAAGCTTGAATTTACAGAAAAACAAATTAAGGTATGTAAGAAATTGGGAAGCCTGGAAAACCTCCACAAATACTGATTTGTCTCTAAGATCAATAAATTTGCCAGTCCTAGAAATTATGTTTTGAAAGGAAAGCATGGATCACGCATGGGCTCTGAACACATTTCCTGTGCCTGTAATACATCAGAATTTACTTTCATATTTAACAAAACAGGATGCAGCACTGCATATATATCTCTCTATTATCTTGCTTATTTTACATCTACAGCTAAAGCTTACTATTGAAGGTTTAGATTTCTGACATCTTTTAGTAATCATAACACTTGAATCATAACACTGTGTTAGGCCAGAAGGGATCATTATGATTAACTTCTCTGATGAAGAGCAATCATAATAATTAAAAAAAAAAAAAAAAAATCATAACACTGTGTTAGGCCAGAAGGGATCATTATGATTAACTTCTCTGATGAAGAGCAATCATAATAATTAAAAAAAAAAAAAAAAA
>NW_026623242.1:4812524-4823137 GCF_030028575.1 Malurus melanocephalus
TAAAAAAAAAAAAAGAAAGAAAAAGGAAAAAAGACCACCATCTAATTACAAAAACCTTTCCACATTAGAGAAAGATCTGCTGAAGCAAATTAAAAGAAACAAGTCCTTCTTTCTGTTGAACCTGTCTTGAACATACACATGGCTCTTTTCTATGGTATKATATGTATTTCTCTGTGAACGCTGTGGCTGATGAGTTATTTTGGGGCAGGAGAAGAGTGTATGTTAGATTTTTTTTTCAAAAAAAAAAAAGAAGCATTTCTGGTGTGTTGACATCCACCATATAATATGCTATGGTCCTACAATACCAAATTTGAGGCAGGTATATCTCTTGAGCTTGCTCAAAAATTCCTATGAGTTGTCTTTCACTTTTTTCATGAGAAAATATTAGCAGGAAGTATTAGCAGGACATGATCCCTCCAGCTAAATTGAAATTTGCAGAAGAAATGTTACTACCTCCTCGGTAAATCAAGAATCAAAGAGCAAAAGGAAAGAGAAAAAATATCATGGTGTTTTTGATATTGTACAGGCCCTTCACCTACTGCAGAAATTCCAGATTTTTCAAGAAACTTGAACCAAATGTGGAGTATCAGCAAATGCTTTGTCAGCACCTTTCTGAAAGCTTTCAAGGACTAGATGAGATTTTTCCTTTTTAGAGGCATCAGAATGACATTTTAAAGGTACTAAAAAAATGTAAGTAAGTTAGGAAATGGAGAAAAAAATCTTCAAACTTTAGGGGAAGGGCCAACAGAGTGAGTTGTTTACTTTCAGTGACTTGTAGCATTTAATGACTTTTAAGACACACTGAAAAATATTTAGAACACTTTAAGCAAGCGAGCCAATGTGATTGTACAAGGATTGCAATAAGACTGCCACTTTTGTGTATTTTTCCTTGAAAGTTGTTTTATTTTCCAAGACAATTACTTTTTTTTATTTAGTTCTGCTGATATGAGCTCTAAGAAGCAATTACGAAAGCCATTTTATTTGCTGTAATATCACTGACACTGTACAATCTGCCAAAGGATAGATGACAACAGGAAGCTTTCAAACTGGTGGTTTAGTCATGAAGAAAATTTCTTGCACCATCTAATTTTAGGCAACTTATATGGGAACTGAGTGGCTTTAGACAAGCTATTACAGCCTACTGGGGACATAGCCCCCAGATCCTCACACCTGGCCTGAGAGGGACTGAGAGAGTASCTTTGCTCAAGCAGGCAGTAATAGAAGGGGGTGACAGGGCTGAACCCCAGAGTGGGCAGTGTCAGGACCAAAGGACCCCCTGGCACCTGACACAGGAGTGCCTGTGCCTTAGAAGGTCACCTTTCCCAGGAACAGCACAAGGGGTGCCCAGGAAAGTGTTTGAGTCACCATCCCTGAACATATTTAGTAGATGTGTAGATGTGGCACTTAGGGACATGGTTTGGTGGTGGACTTGGCAGTGCTGGATTTATGGTTGGATTTTATGATCTTAGAGGTCTTTTCCAGCCTAAATGACTCTGTGATTCTGAGAGGCTGTGTGMGGAGGCATGCAGCCACACTTGTGTTTTTCTTTTTGTTGGCTGTGTCTGAGCTGGCTGGGGAGAGACTTTATTTTTCAGAGGCTTCAACAGGAATCTCTTCCTGCTGAAAGAGGAGCTAGGACAGAAGGATGCAGACTTCATCCTGATAAACTCCTCACCTTTAAATGGTCTTTAACTACACATCCTTCAAAGTACTTTTGATTTCTCATGTACCTCAGTTAATTTTAGAAAGCAAATGCCCTATCAGATGCCGCTCCCAAACCTCTAAAAAGCAGGTATTTCCAGGAGAGAGAAACCAGGTCACAGGACTTCTGCCTGGCTGAAGAACTGTGCTGCAGGCTGTCAGCATCCTTCCCAGCGCCAGAAATGTTTAATTTCTGCCTGAAAAACCTCACCACCACAGAAGGAGCACCACAGGAGCACCACAGAAGGAATGGAGATGTCTCTCCCCTGTTCTGCCCTGTCTACCCACACAAATGCAGCTCACTCTTTGGCATTTCTCAGCTACCCACAGAAGAAAAGTGACAGATTTGAACTCCATCTGTGAGATAAACCCAGACCTCAAGACTTAGCCTATCATYATGACATTAGAGGCCTCGTTGCTGCAGCATGAGAGAGAAATCCTGCTCAGCTCTCTCAGGAAATGGGGTGTAAGACCTCAGCTGTGGTTGGGTTCAGATCTGCAGCAGTAGCCCTGGCACAGGTGCCCATGGTCTGGGGAGACAGAGAATTTCACACATCTGATGCCTGCACTCCTTCTCAGCGTGCAGTTTTAGCTTGACAGTGTCGCTTCTGAGGCCACCCATGCATTTTATGTAAAGTATATGCATATATATCCTCATATATATGCAATTTATATGCATACAACCCAGTTTCCAAACCCTCAATCTTTCACTAAAAAAAATAAAACCAAATCAAACAGCCCCTCTCCCACCCTGGACACTTACTTTTTTCAATTCTAAATTTGACAGCAAAACAGATGGTGGAGAAATTGCATTCCCATAAGTTTCCTGAAACCAGGACATTGGTTTTTTGACAAGGTGAGGGAAAAACTAACGACCCATGTCTCCACAGAATATCAGCAAACAAGAACAGTAAYGGAAGTCTCAACCACTAAGAACATCTTATTTGGACTTTGTATCCTTTTAGATGTAGAGAGCTCATCTAGAAGTCAGGATGACCCCAGGATATGAGCGCTGTTACTTCCTCTGCTAACAGAGGAGCAGGTTGGAATTTTTCTCTGCAGAGATACATGGCAAGCCCTGCTCACTTTGCAGGAACCTCTTTGGCCTGCCTGTGTCTTGGATCACATGCCAGAGCTCACCTTGACCCTAATTAATAGAAGAATTTATTTCCAATTATTATCGATGGTTCTGTATGTGAAGACATAAATGTATTCACTCTTCAGCAGGAAAAAGAATTAGTAACATCTGTATTGATGRCATAAAAGTACATGGAACAATTCAGAAGAACTGAATGTTTTAAAGCCTGAACCATGTAGGGACAGTTTCAGGGAAAATTCTATGTATCAATATTTTATACTGGAAATGTGTGAACAGTAAAAGAATCTTAATTCACGAATCTTCATAAATATTAGATTATTCTAAATGCATTCATCATGCAATTCACCTATCATTTGTGCACAGCTTAAAGGTGAAGTGCTTCTCAAGATCCTCTTCATCTGCCAGAATTAGACTTTGATGTTATTCTGACTTTTCTGACTCATTCTTGTTTCTCCTGACAGAGACAACAACCATTGTAGAATAATGAATTTGAAAAATTTATCCTTTGATGAACAATCAGAAAAAGAAAGTTCACACATTATTAMATGTTCAAACATGCAGATAAGAGAGCTTGTTATTTCATTTTTCTTGATGAAACTGTAGGTTTAATCAGCAAACTTAGTATACTTTGTAATTTGCCAGAACACTTAATATGCATTCTCTCCACTATATTTCATGGGAATACCCAAATAACCAAATCAGCTGCTAAAAAGCAAGGATAAAATTCTCTGCTTTTCCAGAAATTATGCAGGAAAACTTTATCAGCTATTCTGAAATAAAACTTTTTTTTACTATAAAGGAAAAGGCTTTAGTGCTTTTCTGTCTGAAAATAAGACTTATTTTGACACATAGAAATTTCAGATGTTGATTCAAATAGCACATGTCCACATATATTTAAAATATTGGGTAAATTTCCTTTGATCTCTGGCTATTAGAACATTTATGAAAGGGTGTTTATATCAGAGCTGTTTTTTTGATTTGCCATTAAGTCTGTGAAAAGAAATTGGGGGTTCTGGGACATAATCACAAGTCCAATGAATCACTTTCTGTCTCTTTCTTTCCATTGACTGAAAGTTGGCGAGTGTGAATGTGACATGTTATGGTATAAATACCTACACTGAAGACAGCAAAAAATACATAAAAATCTGAATCCAGCTCTTTACCAGCTCCTGCCTACCTCTGGATCATTTGACTGGTCTGTATCATCTGAACACAAAGACTTTTTCACCATAAGAGTGGTCAAACACTGTCACAGGTTCTCAAAGAAAAGACATGGAGTGTCCCCTCTTGTAAATGTTCAAAACCTGACTGGACTCAGTTCTGGACAACCTGCTTTAGCTGAGCTTGCTTCAGCAGGGAAGTTAGACTAGGTGACCTCAAGAGGCTCCTTCCAACTAAAACCATTTTGTGGTTCTGGGATCCTCTTCCAAGAGTACCTAAGTGGAAAAGAAAGATATATGGTATAGCAAGTTAGCAGTGCCCCTTGATGCATTACTGCCAGTGCTGCGTCCCTGGGAAGGGTGATGTGTGCTTGGGGGGCAGTGGTGCTGGGGAAGGAGGCAGTGGGTGCTGCTGTGCCACAGAGGCAGCCCGAGAGCTGAGTGAGAAGAGAGTCTCTGCCTGTGGGTGAGAGGATTTGGGAAGGGTGAGATTGCACTGCATGGCTTGTGCTCGGTACTGGAACAGCACTGCTCTGTGAGTGCTCTGCWGTGAGAGGGGTAGCACAGCTGGCAGCAAGCTTTAGTGGGAATCTGGAACTCTTTTGGGAACATCAGCAAAGGAAATAGTTCCTGCCTATGACACTGAAAGAGTTTAGGATCTACCCTGTCTACATCTTGAGTGAATTATCCTGAGAGCTTAGGCTGTGTATTTAAGCTGAATTGCATAACGATATCTTTGTATGATTGAAGGGAAAGGGGAGAAGGATGACCTTCTAAAAATAAACATGCTCCAGATGGAGAGGAGGACAGGGCAGGAGCTGCAGCTGGCTTAGCATCTGTCACTGCACCTGGGGCTCTSTCCAAAATCCTGTTTTTGTGAGCTTCTCCTCTTTGAAAATCCTTTGAAGAAGAGCTCACAGGATGAGGCCATTCCAGAAAGGAGACACAGGTCTGTGCAGAGGCAGCGCATGACATGCATGAATGGAACAGCAGCTGCATTTGTGAGATCTAGGCAAGGACTGCCTGGATCAAAGGATTGGACTCTGAACCTGGAGAGCAAAGCCAGCTCAGATGGCTTCACAGGGGTCTTTATCTACTGAGATGTGGGACAAGCTGGGTCGCAGGCATGGGACAAGACTTATATACAAAAAAAAAAATATTGCTCTTGTCATGCCTGCTCATCCTTTCTTCTTTTGTCTATCACACTGCAAACTTGTGGAGGTAGAGGAGTGATATGTTGTAGCTTCCAAGTACCAATTCACTAAGTACTAATGAATCAGATGAGAGCTGTGTGAGGTGCCTTATAAATAGAGATGAGTAGAGTCTGAAATAGCTCATCTGAGAAAACACACAGTCATACCATCAAAACATTCATTGGTGAATGAATAATACAATCTGCTTGACACCTTAATAATGGCATGTTGGGTGTGTGCTCTCTAATGCTTGCAAAAAGGCATTCTGTGGGGCCACCCATGGGAAAAAAAATCAAGAAAGTGAAAGTGAGCTTGTATATTAGAATGCCTTTCTAACTTCTGAACAAGGCATTCAAGACTTACACATAAATATTATGCTCTCAAGACTCACCCATACTGAGAGAGAAATGTTGCCAAGTTGCTTCTAGTATAAAATGAATACAACAGATGTAAGAAGCAGATAATTCAAGAGAGTTCTTGTGGGTTACATAGAAGTTTGCTTTCAATGTCATCTTCCCTAATAAAAATGCAAATATAAAACTTACTTAGTTACAGCAGCACTTAGTAAATCTTACTAAGAGCAAAACAAAATTGTTGCATTGTTCTTCCCGTATATTATGGAATCAGATCTGATTCCTTCACTGTTGTTCTTTTAGGAGACACTTGCTCCTATTATTTTAAAAGGTCACAACTCATGTGCCAAATGGTTCTGTATTGTTACAACTCCAGTTGCAAACTGCAGGRATACCATAGTGACCTCTGAGAGCTGTTGTCTTCATAATACATGGCTTGTTTGAACATTTTCTATGTGAGGTACAATCAAATTTACATCAAAATCAGCAACCCCTTGAGGGAGAGCAGWTCATCTCACCTAGCTTTATCACCTAAGTCAGCTGTCAGATCAATAGGATACTATAATTCGTATGAACAGCAGCTTTTCGAGATTCTCTTTTGTTTCCCTTACTTCATAAGTAATGAATGCTTTAATTCATGGGCAGATCATATATGCATACAAATATATATATATATAAATGTTCATGTTTACTTTTATATGTGTATTTAAAGGATAGGTAAAGATATAGTGCTTCGTACWTTTCTGGCTATATTGCTCTGCTTTGATTTCATTTTTTGGGACTGGATAACGTTCTCCTTCAATCAATTTTAATTATAACAGCTGTCAATTATCCTTCTATTAACCTGAAGATAAGATCATTCTGCTCTTAACTTTCAGAAATTTACATGGAGAGTGAACAGGATTAACATTTCCACAGTTCCTAATTCTTGAAGAGCACCTTGATTTTTTCAAGTGAATTTAAAGATATGTCGCCAGGTTGAGTATCAGAACTACAGAGAGAGGACCAAAGTATTTGATTGCTAGAACTGAAAATTCACAGTGATTTACCTTTAAATCATTTTGTCTAGCTGTTCAAAAGCAATTTTAGTGTTAGAAAATCTTAATGTTAGAAAATAACTCGGTCAGTAACTGAACAAGTTTGGATTTGCTAACTCACAGCAACAGAAACACTTGGTGCAGATGTTAGCTCTAATATAATTTTGCTAATGACACAACATCACTTTCTTCCCTGAGACCACTTCACCCATTTCCTTTGCTTACTAATGCTGCCAACACCATGGGATCATAATTGTTTTTCCATTATTATTATTTTTTAATATATTTGGATTATCAAAGGTTATCATCATGAACCAGGGACCTACATTTGACCTGAAGCCTGGGGGAAAATGCAGCCCCTCAGTGCTAAGTGCACACAGATGGGAACCTTTAAGACCCATGTGATAATTCTGTATTTGCATCTACTGAAAAAGGAGACACTAAGTCTGGGAGAAGTCAGAGAACACATCTGCACCAGCACAATACATGGGAATGCTTCTCAGGGTATGGGAGAGTGTGTATGTGCTTATCCACAGACTTACGGACAGATACACTGAGAACAGAGAAGGTGTAATGCCAGGCAGAATATATTGGTTACTGGAGGGCTGGAAAAAAACATGGGAAGTTCATCTGTGCCCGATGTGTGCAAGTTGCTGCATTCAAATGTTGCATGGCAGTGCAGGTACTCAGGAAAAAGAGATTTATGAATGGATACTTGCAGTCAAAAAAACCTGGCCTCCAGCTTTCCTGTTTTAATGAATGATGGGTTTTTTACAAAGCAAATAAAAGAGAAGGATTGCTGTAAGTGTCTAGTTGTCATCACTGAGGCATTCAAAACATACGGCAGGAGCCATGAACTGCAAGAAGAGCCAAGAAAAATAAATGACAATGACCACACTCGGTAAGAGTAACCAGCATTAGTGCTTGGCAGAAAGATGCAAATAGCAAAAATAATCACTGCTTTAAGTAAAAACATCCATCCTAAAAAAAAAAAAAAAAAAAAAAAAAAGAGCAGCAAATAACCCAAAAATGGACTGAAAAGATTAATTTAATTTTTAAATTCATTGCATTGAGCCTTTCTTATTAAAAATACTACCTACAGTCTGAAAAAAAATCTCTAAATAATGTATACAGACACAAATAGGTTTTTGAGGAAACAGTGACAATTTTAACAACAGAATCTATTTTCAAGTCCTGATCTTGTGGGGACTAATACCTTGAAAGTGGTGAATTTCATGCCATGATGCCTGGTCAGATTTCAACATGAACAATTCCTGGGCAGCTGACTTTTCAGCAACAAAATTTAATTCTGAAAGGACACTAGAGAACTGTTACGTTGCTGYAGATGCATCTTCCCCTGTAATTAATATCTGTTATACATACATCGAGTTCCATGGGAAATACGTGTTTGAAATGGGAATTTTGGCAGAATATTGTTGACTTCACTAAAGATCCCCTGTTTTGTTTATGGGTTGTTTACACAAACCAGAATGTTTTCCAGATAAGGAYGAAAGTGCAAATAAATATGCAAAAAGCCAATATTATTTATTATGGTAATTTTGCTTTGTCTTCAGTTAATGTCACAGGTTATTTTCAGTTCAATGCTTAGAGGGTAGTGGATCCTATGCCTACAATTTTGTTTACTGATTTTCTGTTTGCTGTGTTCTGGTTCTGTAAAATGAACTTTTTTTTCAATTAAATATACTCTTAGGAAACCTTCATTTTCCCCCCCCCAAACCTTACCCTTAATAAATATCATTCTTGGGCCTCAGCCTTGTCCTCTCAGGAATGGARCTCTAAGAATCTGCATTTATCTTTATGCTATATCTGACAGCTTTTTATACTTTCTTGGGATGGCACATCTGTGTTTTAGCAAACAGCGATTTTACCTTGCACCTTGTTTTTGTTGATTTGCAGTTAAGAATCATGGATCAATTCCTGTTACTTTGCATTCTTTGTAAGAGTTTGATTAAAGTCAAATTACAGAGTAAAGTAATTTCTTTCTGCTTAGCTTGTGTTAAGAGAATATTTTTTCCTAGAATCCCAGAAGAGTTGTATAATATGCAACAGCAACTGCTTAAGACTGCAAGACCTCTTTCTTCTCATTCCTGTTAACACAAGAGACAGCTTTRCACACACACTAAGCACATGTATCCATGCACACAAATTTCTAAATATATTCATTTGAAAACTTACTCATTTTATAAGCACAACAAAAGCTTTACTGAACTTTAGGCCACAGGCAAGTGACTGCATTTTGGTTATGGCTCATTTCACAGCTCACCAGAGACAGACCAGAGAGCTGATACAGGATTCAGTGAGGCAGCAAAAAGTGTTTTGTGAAGACAGCAGAAAACCACACAAGTTCTGAGCAACAGTGTCTTAATGGCAGACAGAGACAGACAGACAGACAGACAGACAGACAGGCAGGTTACCCGAGGTCTCAGATAACCAAACGGGCAGCAATTGCACTCCAAGCTCTTAAAATTCTCAGGAAAGGCAAAAAGAGCCTTTTATTTGCTGAGCTCTGGGTCCACTTTGCCCTTTACTGTCTAAGAAAAAAAAGTTGCAAATCTCATGCACATACATTTTACAGAAAAACATTGGGTATTATTACAACAGTTTCCTGAGCATATCTAGTATTTGTAGGTCCCATTATTGGTATCTGACAATGGATAGATATATAAGGAAWTAAATGGCATTATAATAACTGATTATTACTGGATGAGAATTCAAGTTACACATGAAATATTTCTACTAACTGAGGAATTATGTGATTTTTTTTAACAATGTTGAAGCTATTTCTTTATTGAACTGAAGAAAACAGAATCACTGCTCTGAAGACATTTAAAAAAATAACACATTGGATTCAATTAATTTTTTTATGCATGCAATTTTAAAAMCACTTCTTTCAAGAACCAACAAAAAAAAATCACTTATTTGAAATTCAACTTCTATTAAATTCTTTAATCATTAGAGAGATACTCCATAAGATTAAATACATGCTAAAAAATGCTGGGACTTTTAAATAAAGAGAGTTTCCTTCTCAGAAGATAACATGGGTGCTGGGCAAGGCTCYACCCATCCGTGTAAGAGGCAACAATCCTCAGTCCTGAGCCCGTGTGGAGACAYGCAGGGGAGAGCAGTGTCTGACCTGATTCCAGGAAGGCTGGAAACCACGAGTACTATACCCTGCTACTGCCTTCCTATCACCCTCACTGCCTTTAGTAGTGGCCTTCTCRCTGCCTCCTACAGAAACTATCCGTGAAAAAAAAATGGACATCGCAGTGCAGAAAATGTCCCGTTGCTCATAAAACCCACAGGATTTTGTACAGAACTTAACCACAAGCCTGCAAAAGAAACCCGAGTTAATGCAGACTTTTACAACACATCTCAATTTCTGATACATCTTAGTGGAGAATTGAAATATCCCAGGAATCCATGCAATAGATAGAATGAGTACCTTTCCTGACATCTACCCTCTCCCCGATGCAAAGCACTGAGAACACAAGGAGCAAGTTCAGTGCTRCAAAACCCACTTAAATATCTGGAATTAATCATACCAACATTTCTTCACGAACATCAGCTTAAAAACTCAAATTTCCATACACTTTAGTAAATCTCATCCCTCCTCATTTCACTGTAGAGTCTGCAGTTAACTAGATCTCCTCATTGATGATATCACTATGAAACAATTGATATCTCTATTAGGAGATATTCACTTCCTTAATTCTCTTCCTGAGGAACTTTATCTAGGCATGTTTGTGTTTTCACTATATCTCTGTCCAGGCTTTCTATTACTCCAGACTGGGGAATTCTTGACAAGCAACTTTGAAAGGTTATTTGCAATTAGCTTTCAAAATATAGATCATTCTAGCAATGAAGTCTTCCTTCTAGCAAATTCATCTTCCTTGCCCTCAAACAACTTTGAAGAAAAATTCCTGATAAAATTCATAATAATTTAAAAAATGCTTGCTGTAGTCTGTAGTTCCCAATGTGATCAGCTAGGATTTCCCCAAATTTTTTGTTTTGGTTTGTTTCTTTTTCCTTTTTTTTTCTTCTTTTTTTTT
>NW_026623242.1:4823172-4845671 GCF_030028575.1 Malurus melanocephalus
GTAGCTTTGGTTAGCAAAAAACATACTTAAAAAAAAGTAGTCATGAAGAACTTAATAGGTTCTTCTGGTGTCTACGTCACCCTGTTGGAGCAAAAAAACATTTCATTAGGACTGTGTCTGCAAGAAGAGGTAGAGACAATCAAAAGGAGAAGAGCTCTACTGAGAAATAGTGATAATGAGAATTGAATATCAAACTGCTGTGAACAATTCACCACCTATAAATTGAAATACGTGCAACTTCTGTACCAAATATGGACTTTTATTTRCATACAGGGACAGAGATAGATATGGGAATAGGCATATGCCTAGACATGGATAGATTATATAGATACAGATATAAGTAAAGATAAGGAAATAATYCACTTTTCAACTTTGTATTTTACTTCTGTGGTGATCACATTGCTCACATTCTTAAGTAAAAACCTTTATACCTTGTGTCTGGTTGTGGCATCASAATGTTATAAAATATTTGTTTTCCAGTTTTTGTTATATTATTTTAACACACATCTCCGTGGATTCAAGGAAAGCTAATATGCATTGAATCCAATTAGTCCACTTTTAATTTGCAGATTTATAGCCTTGGTTTTGGCTACAAATTCTCGGATGTGAACCAAAGCTTGGTACATGGCAACAATCACAAAAGTGACTACAGAAGTACCTTTGATCAAATGTGCACGTCCCCTAGGAGTACTGCAATTTGCAAAGCACAGATCAGGGGTRCCCAGTTCAGAGATTATTGCAGTATATTGATTTCATGGTCATTGCCCTGCTTCTTGGTTATAGAATCTGTGAAGAGCTCTTTCTATGAAGAGGGTATTGTGGAGCTCTTCTAACAGCATTTCTCAGGCCTTCAGGAAACCTTTTCAGCATAGCAGGCATGTATATGCCAGGCGAAACAAATATAACAGTGTCCCCTAGGAGGACTGAAAAATCATGCACCCTTACTGTGATCCACAAAGCACTACCACCTTCCTGAAACAGGAAGACAGGTATTCCCCTGTAAAACAGAGATCTTGACATTTCAAACTCTAAGGTCTTTTCCAGCCATCTGACACAAGTCCAAAGGCTGACAAACACTGAACACTTCTTTATAACAGCAATGAATGTTTCTTGATTGGCATTATGAATCAAATACATGGAAAATACAATATAGTTCTTCATTATTCTGTCTGCCCAGGCACAAGCTTGCTTTGAGTGCTTCTCACAACAGTACAGGAGATACAATAACTGATGCAAAGATTGTCTTGGTGCTTAAAAGAGTGAAAAACTTGCCATCTGTCAAAATAAGCATTGACAGTTTCAATAGCTGTGTGAAGAAACGATCTAGTACAAAAACAAGCACATGGACGGAGTAGCCAGCCAACCTTTAACTTGAACAGACACCATTTTTTTTCCTTTGCTTTACCTGACTATTGCCTTAGTGTCAGTGAATCCCTTTTAAAATATCTAGATATTTATTATGGCAACAGTAAGCTCAAACAAATAGTGTGAAATAYACCCATGTTAAACATCACCTAAGAATCCCTGAGTGCTAAAATGAACRCAAATATATGAGATTTTAAAATGCTCACAGAAAATAAATATTTTATTCATGGTAGTTWTCTATGTCTCTCAGTCACTCTATATGACTTATTTTCAATCAAACAAAGAGGTGTCAGGAGTTCCAAATAGACTTTTTTTTTCCTAGCTCAGCAAAGAGCTCTAATTTGCTTTCAGTGCCCCTGATATGAAGCTAAAACATTTACCCACTATATTTGCCTGCTTCTGTGCATGCTGAGGATGTATCTGTATTAACAAATAGTGCAGGCCAGAGGAAGCAGGTTTGTGCAGCACAATAATTGAAGCTAAGGGCTGATGGCCATGTCAAATGCACTCCAAAGWGTTTCACTACAGATCACCCCATAGGCTGGATAATTGTTAGGARCTGGAGCTCATTAGGTGTATTCCTGGGATGCATTTTCCAGCTTGGTTTCATCCAAAAGAAATTCGCTGTGCTTCAAGACWGTTTTGCCATATGTACTAAAGAGGAGTATGTGAGGCTTTCAATAGTGCACTCCTCCTGATCCAAAATCAGATGCTCATGTAAAGGTATCTGTTGAATTCAGCTGAAGCACTTGTGCAGCAATGGAAAATATGGGAAGCAGACATTTGAGGAAAAAATTGTGTCACACAAAGGGGAGGGGTACCATGCATTTATCAAAACATTAACAAAGCTAATTATTTTTTAAGYCTGTTTTTTTGCTTATTTCAATCACCATGTGTTAGAAAATACTCCAGTTTTTCATTTGTGTTTCCCAATTCCCTCTGAATCCTGAGTGTCTGGGTAATTTAATTAATTGACCTTTAGCCTGTTGTTTTGTAAGTCAGTATTATCCCTGTGTGTTTTGYAAATCATATTGCTTTGACCCGCAGCACATCCAAGCTGTCCCAGTGAGACTGTTTTAACTGTCTTTTGTTAAAGGACTCCTTTTCCTGACAGTTMTCCTAAGGAGAAGGACAAATTAGCTATGCACCTCTTCTCTACAAAGCAATTTTTCCATTCACCCAACTTCCTAGCCCTTTGAGGTCTCCTTGTGAGCTGTTTTATCTGCTTTCTGTCTCAGTTGTCAGCTGATTGCTTTTTTCTTTGCCTCTCTCTTCATTCGTCAGACATGCTTCTCCTCTGGAACACTTTTCTGTGGCTGTGGTTTTCCAGATATGGCTGTCTGGGTAAGCATGCTTTTACCTTACTCAGACCCTGATTTTCCATATTTCATCTCCTTGTAAGCACCAAGAGAAGGACAATGTTAGACTGGAGCTTATAGAGACTAGACATGCTCTCCATCAATGACTTTCTGTGGTAGCTTATCCAGTGCCAATGTCTTCACTTTGTATCAGGGTCCCAGACCTTTTCTCAGGACTCTGGAATCCAAATCATCCACTCCTTGGGAAGACAACATAATTAATATCTTAAAATTCTTATTTTGAAAGCGGGATTTTATGAACTACCAATAGAATTTGATATTTCTCACTTTCATGACYATATGTGACTCTTAATCTGGTTAGACCTTGTATCTTTTTATGTCACTGTTTAAGGGTGAGTAAGAAAAGCAGAACTTGTAACTGAACAAACATGAACCTAGTAATTTATTAAAATTCAATGTATATTTTTTTTCTCTGAAAACCTGAAATCAGGAAGCATCTGGTATCGTTCCCTTTCTGATCAATTTAATTTCTGGAAGCAGTTCTCAACACAAGCCAATAAGTTTTAAAAAACAGCATGTTATTTCCCCATTTCAAGATTACTTCGAATGTTCCCAATTGTTGATAAAGACAAATAAACAACTGTAATTATCTGTCGGGTTTTGGGCCACTGGAAGATACATTGTGGTGTTCATGTAACTGACAAAAGCACAAAGTAAAAACTTCCACCTGAAGTTTATTTAAGGTAATGTTAAATTCTTTTGTGCTGTTTCAGCTATGTGTGCATATGATAAAATTTTATTACCTTATGACAAAGCAAAGAAAAGTTTTTCCTTCCTAATGAGCCAAACTCAGCCTTAATGGCTTTTCATGTWAGAATATGAATATGTTTGGAAAATTTCCAGTGTAACTGCAAGTAACTAAAGAATGAGATAAATTGGTTAATGATAGCATGGCTTGTATTCAAACTTGAGCAAAAGAATTAAGATTTTTTTTGCTTGGATGAATTCTAATTTCTGAATTTGAATGCATGCCCTTGTTTCTAATTTTTACTCTGTGTTATGTAATATGGTTTATAAAATCAGCACATTTTCTACATTCAGTGCATGTGTTACATGTTTAAATTTTAATATATACAAGATCTGGGTTTTAAAACATATTAAGTTCATCACTTTCCGGGGGAAGTCATGCTTCTGTATTCATGATACAGTTTGTATAAATTTAATCTCAGASTTACCAAGAGTTCTTTCAAAATTCTAAACCAAGTGGAGAAACAAATAAGAATAAAGAGTAAGTCTTCCTCTTATGAGGATACAAAAGTGAAAACATGACAGAACTGGGAAGGAAAAGTTAATTATTTAGAAGTTAATAGATGTATCCAAACAGAACCCAGTGAGACAGTCTATGTGCTCCATTATACAGGATAAGATATGCCATCAAACATGCAATGTATTATCCAATATTTGTCCAGTGAAAAAGTTCTGTTAGWCATGCAAGAGCTGCAAATTATAAGTTGTTTACAGGAGAAATGTCAATGCTAAATTCCTTAGCCATGAATAACAAACAATAAGCACTTTCTGGATTTTGTTGGGCAGTCTGTCACAGAAAAATAATTCATAGTTTTTTTTTTTTTCTTTCCACACCAGTAGCAGCTAACTTTAGCTTCATAAACCTCAAAATGTCACAGCTATGTGTGCTTATTCTGAACTTTTCTTTGGGTTGGAATGTACTGCTATGGTTCAGATGTTACTATATATATATATATATATAGCATTATTTTTTCTTGAAGTGCAGTATGCAGTTTGAACACCTGCACTTCTCCAAGCAAACCAGTAAAATGACTATGGACATTACAGGACTATGCAAGACTCAGGGTGAACCACAGAGAAACTTWCACCAGGAAGCCCTCAATGTAAATGGAGAGGTCAGAGTAGTCACCTAATACTCTGCATCAAGATTCAGGAATCCTTTAATAAGGCTGGTTCAGATCATTACATGTGTGCTCTTCTTATTTTGTCCTTCCATTATAAATACATGCCTCAATCTGGAAACCAGTTTGGAATTCAGTGTCTGGTTTAGCATGAATCTATTCTTGGCAACTTGTAGCTCTGTCCCTGTAGTAACTGTGGTCATTTGCTGCTCTGTGATGCATGTTCTGCCTGACATTCATTTACCCTCATTTTCCTACTCCACACTGAGCACTTGGATATCACTAAGATCCAATTCACTCTCTCTGAAGCAAAGTACATCTGGCAGCTTTCTGTGTCTGCAAAAAGGCCACTCATAGAAGAATCATATTTTAAAAACTTTGTATCACACCCAGACARCAGGCAGCTCCTCCAAGGTGAGTGTTCTTTTCTGGAAATACTACTGCATACTTGCATAGCTGCCCAGGGATTTYAGCACCAGGATGGCTTCTTACAGAACCTGAGTAATATTGCATTTTATTTTGACCAAGGTTGCCTCTCTTATGAAGCAAGCAGCAGATCTGAGGATGAACTTGCATGTTTCACTGATGAACTTGAAGAGTTTTTGATATATCAAMACATTCAACTTTAAGAAAAATATGCTAATGTATTCATATACCTAATGCAAGACTACAGTGAATGCAGAGATTCCTGGGGTTTTGCAGTGAAAGTACAGGACACAATAGACACAAACTGCCCCAAGGGTAATCCCAGACAGAAGAAAAAATTTATCACCATGACAGTGAYAAAACTGTGGAACAGGTTTCCTAGAAAGGCTGGGGAGCCTTCAACCCTGGGAAACTTTGARCCTTGACTGAAGACCTGTCACCAGACCTACCTTAAGTGGGATGTTGGCCCAAATGGCCTGGAAAAGTCCCTTCCAAACTATGTTATTATAGTCTGACTCTATGAAACAGAGCTTCTATAGCTGCTTTTGAGCAATACTGTTTTAATTCTAAAATTGCTTCAGTGAAACCTGTGGTGTATCTGAAAAATAAAGTGATGAGCAAATATGGTATGAAAAAATATGTAGCCCTACTGACTGGTCAATAGTAGTGCTTCTTTCCTTCTTTGCAAAGAATAATCCACCATGCTCTATTCTTATAAAGGCAGGTGCAGGCTCAATCCTCAGCAGCCCCATTCCTAAACTGTGCRTAAACATAGAAAATACTGTATTTTCTAACTTTTATTTATTTTGTCATTCACAATCACTTTAATAGAAAAAAGTGACAGAATATTATGYGGTGTTCCTCAGTACAGATATTTCTAGACACGTGTTTTATTTAAAGGCTTACAAGTACAAATCCTATTCACTGTGAATAATTATGCATCAAGGTTTTAACTGCAAAGTGGTTGTAAAACATTATTTCTTTCTACTCCATGCTAGGATGCTTTTGATGCTGACACAGACTAGTTATCAAAAATTCCATGAGACAGTGTTTCATCTGCTGCAAGAACAGTACAGATGAATCCTGGGAGGACTGGGCTTTTTGCATTGTGAGATGTTATGATGTAGTGAGCATTGTGGCTCCTGATGACCGCACTGTATCAGAAGTGAAAAGGTAACTTTAATCTACTCAGACAAATACTGTGCAGCAGCTGGTTAAGGGTGCTTTATCCCAGACAACATCACTTCCTAACTTCAGGCTGMAAGTCTGGAAAAGTGAACAGCTACTGTGGGACATTCATCAGAACTTTCTCAAGACACACACCATTTCACTTTGTTGGCTGATCAAACTATCTAAGTCCTTTGATGAAAAATCTTTAATATTTTTAGTCTTCCTTGTGATTGAAAACTCAGCTCCACAAACACAGAAAAGCTTAGAGGAATAATGACAAGAATCTAATAAGAGAAAAGGACATCCTGTCCTGGTACCTTCCAGGACTATCACAGGTGAGATCAGTCCCGTGGGCCCTGGAGTGAGACCCAGTTCAATGGGGTAGGCACTCTGGATCACCTTACAAACTGAAGGAGACACTGGTGTGTGGGAGTCGTGATGAGATGCAGAGGAAGAGCAGTTCAGGAYTGTACAGTATGTGGGATTTCAGGAGATAAACTAATGGCAGGAAAAGGAGAGATCAATGGTGATATGGAGAGAAACAAGTACAGAGAAATAGAGAGATATGGGAATAAAAGATTATCGTCAAWGATACCATCAGTCTGGCCATGGTGTACGTCTGTCTAACAGTTTGTCTTGCTATTAAACCCCAATTCTAATTATTTCTGTGAGTGGAGCATCTCTGTTCTGTGTGAATGGGTTATAAACACTCAGGTTCAGGTGGGAACACAGGAAATTACTTGTTCAGATGCCTCCCCTGGGGATGGGGATTTTCAGATCAAATGATATTATGCTGCCAATCACAGGATACTTCAGGAATATCTGATGGTCCATGACATCTCCCAAGATGCCACAGCTGCCTCTCRTATCAGTGCAGATGAGTCAATTATGGCCCATCAGGAGGGGTGAATATCCTCAGGTCATGTATGAATGTCTCAGAACTTTCCAGAAAGGAAGGTTTCACACCTGAGCCATTATGTAAGAAAGGACATTGGCATGATAAAAAGCACTATTCTGCCTCCCAAGATTTGCTTCTGATCAGTCTCTTCCCTTGTATTGTTCAATAGCCAGCTGTATCGTCTGGTGATGGATGTGCACACCCTGTTTCCCCAGGCAGTGCAGTGGTCATGGCTGGAGTCATTAAGCAGCCCAGACTCTCGCASAGGATTACTGGGAACAGTGGAATTACTGGATTAAGTGAAGCCTCACTGCCTGCTAAACCAGTGGACRTGGAGCTGCAGGAACCTCACCTCTTCTGAGCTACCAGATTTGGCAGCTCCAGAATTAGCAATGTATTTGTATAGCACATTCTGACAATATGGCTGTGCAAGCTCACATCGCCCATACTCTGAGAAATTGGAAATATGGTCTAAGTATTGCTAAAGAYATTAGAACCTGACAAAAGCTATTAATATCTGCCATGGGGTAACTGCCTCACCTGCTATTTCATGGTCCTTCAGCTAATTGCAGTGCTAATAGACTTCTGATTGCATTCAGAAGGGAAGAAATGGAGGTGGATAAAGGGAGGTAAGAAAAGGGATGAATAGTAAGCAAACTTTATGCCAGTTGTGAAGAAGATGGGCAGGAAATAATTTAGGGGATTATGCTGCATGATRTCACACCACATTGCTTTTTAATGATTACTGACAAATCCCTGATTTGCTTTGTCAGTTTTCATAGCAGTCAGGAGTGTCAATTCCCAAATCCTGTTGTATTGCCAGTGATAGATATACTCTTAATTTTCACTTAGTAAATTATGTAAAATTYTGGAGACTTTGTGATCTTATTTCTGATGCTAATATAGTCATTGGAGAAGATGCAGTGTCAGTGCTGGTTTGTTATAAACCCTATTGCACAAAGGTTAACAGAAAACCTGTAATGGCAAAGCTGAAAAAACTCTCAAAGCTTGTATAATCACTAACCGAGAGGAGTATCTGAAACTCTCTACAGAATAAAATGTTGACAATGGCTGAGGATTAATAGGATTAGGTTTCAGTTTGAGATGTAGCAGTTTAGAACACAAACAGSTGCTGGAACTTGTGCCCCGGGTTCTGACGTGGACATAGCATGAATTAGAGACATCAAGTTTYCTGTTTGCTGGCTGTTGAGGCATTATGTCTGGAACATAGGTCTATGGACATTACTAACTGGACTCTATTCTCCATATGTGCTCAAATACAAATAATTCTAAACTTGAGGGAATACGAGTTCAGGRACAATGGCTAGTACTACCTGGAGCCCTTCAGTTTCACACATTAAYGCCCACACAAAAAATGAGTCTGTGCACAAAGCCATCTTTCGAGGGCTCTCAACATAAATGAGCAWTCCACAATGAATGAATTTATTTGTTTGCATTTAGACTATTTCTCTTTGACCATCAGAATATTGATGTGACTACCTCTTTATACTGAAGTTTGAAAACACCATCATATCATGAATAAGTTCCATATCAACAGGAAATGAAAAATAAAACCCAAAAGGATCACTTGATTTRCAGCTTCTTTTTTATTTATTTGCTGGTTTGTTGGGGGTTTGGTGGGGTTTTTGATRCTTTAGAGTCTGAATAATGCACGAAAATCAGTTGAATGAACTGGTTCACTATTAGTGTTACAGTAAGTTAATATCCTATATTGTCCTAGGATATAATCTAAATSTATTGGTTTTGCCAGCTATCAAGGAGTTAGAAAGCTTCATGACMCAGCATTTCAATTATATTTGATTACACATTTGATTATTTTTTCTTTGGAAATGAATATATGAATGTTTTTATATGCTGCCCAGAATGCTTTCTGTAATCATGGTCTGAAAGACCACTCCKGGCAAGGAATTTTAGAGAAAGAGGCGAACACATCCTAAGAGAAAGTTTGATTCACTGCTCATTAAAGCCAAGGGRAAGACTCCCAAAAGCTCGAGGGAGTTTTGGGTAAATTCCAAGGAGCCCTGCTTCTACAATTCTATTTGATTTAAACAATTTTATTTCTTTGTCCTTATTTTTTTTTTCCCCCCCAGTGAATTCAGTGCCGTCATGCCCACAGAATTAAAGTAAGAGTGTTCCGTGTTTGTTATGAATGAAAGTGTCTTCTAASATCTGAAAGGTTTTGATATTTCACACAACATAGCTCCCACTGTCAGAGGCAAAGCAATGAATGAATTTCAGTGCTGTAAAGAGATATCACACCAGTGTCAATTAGTGAAGCACTGCAGGAAATATCCTAATCCTTGCTGGAAGCAGTTTTTTTACCTAAACCAATAGCACTTTCAGGCAGGTGATAGGGGGCTTTTTCCATTTTCCTACCCATCTTTTCTGTGTGTCCTCTGGGCCACCACTGTGTGAATAATRAACCCTCAATAGAAATGCAAAAGGTGTGCTTAGCTATTGAGAATTCAGCCTTCCCATGTATTCCCCAGCTACGTGTCACAGCATAATTGTTTTGGCTTTGGACCTTCACCATGTTGAAACATTTTACAATACTTACACAATCAAATCCCATTAAAAAAAATAGCAGGACAAATGCTTGAAATTGTGTTCATCTGAGAGAATCCAGGGCTTCTTTGATTACCAATAAAACCATTGTCAGCCCACCTAATGGGCTGTGCTTAATTTTTTTATTTATATCGATGTATTTACAATGTGACAGTCTTAAGTACTGCTGTTTACTCAGAACTGCTGCTT
Organism: Malurus melanocephalus; assembly: GCF_030028575.1. Lineage (NCBI taxonomy): Eukaryota > Metazoa > Chordata > Aves > Passeriformes > Maluridae > Malurus > Malurus melanocephalus. The sequence continues at coordinate 4,833,054 of NW_026623242.1, forward strand.
CTGGAAGTAACGTCTGTATATTACTTGTTCAATTTTTATATCTCTCTTTTATCACAAGCAAAGTTTCATGTAAATTTAGGGATCTAATCTTGATATTACTGCCTCATCTATATGCAACAGTTCAGCTGATTCTCCAGCACCTGAAAACCCCTATGTTGTTTTAAAAAACAAGTAAATGTAAAACCAGCTTATAAACACCTCAAATGAAAATATTTTCTCTGATATGTTACTCCATTCGGAATCCAACTATCCATGTCCATTTCCACCTCTGACTTTACTTCCATCAGCCAGAAGCATTTCTCTGTGCAGTCATGCTGACACTTGCCATAAGCACCTTTTCCTAGTGTGATTGGTCACTCATAAAAGTTAGACTGTCCCAGTTAGCACAGCTCTACTGTGCTTGGATTTCTTCCAGGAACAAAGGAAAAGCTCAAACTGAGGAAACATGAACAGAAAACTTGACACACACAAGATAACTGTCATTTCATTATGGAAAATCCAGCAACCACTAAAGGTTTTCATGTGAAGTAAAACTTTCAATGAATTTTCAAATAAGAACAGTCTACAGATGYGTCCAATGCCCCTGCATTATCAGAAATAAGACTGCACAGTTTAAGCTATTTGTCTTATGTCCTTCACCCCCACCTGGTATTTTGAGGGGAACTACTCCAAAGAGTATTAGCAAAGGTCCCAGAGAAATTACACTTCAAACTATTGCCTGTGGAGCATAATGTTTCTTAGTGTGACTCACATGTCCTTCYTTAAAAGTCAAGACACATAACATATGTACTCAAAAATATGAATGCATTAAATCCTATTAATAGTTTTTAACATTCATCATCCCACTGGAGCATACCATTTTATTGCCACTTCCTGTCCTTCAGAACAGGTATGGACAGTATTGAAATGTCACAATGAAACAAAAACGTGAGTGCTGGAAAATATGGCAGTTAAAAAATTCTGTATATAACTTTAGTCAGGGTTTTGTTCATCTTTACCCCAGGAAAAGGAATTTTAAGTTGCTTTCCGGGGCACGGTTCCACCAGATAAGGTCTGATGAACTCAACATCTCAACAGACAGGGAACAGCACAAAAGAAACACAAAAGATAATGACCATTAACAGTTATCAGCTCCAAACCTCATCCTTGGCATGGTGGAGAMACCCATTCTGGGAAAAGAGAGAAAACAATGAGGACCTAATTAGCATCCGAGGAGAAGAAATATGAATCCAATAYGAAAACAAATACTAAGAACTGCACAGCTTGGAACCAATGAATATTGAAGCAATGAATTTCTATGTTTTGACTATATAAGTATCTAAAAATCCTGGTAAAATTAATGTGTGGTGAAATTATTTTCTCTGCACACCTGGGTTACGTGTGGGTGAAATTATTTCTGTTGCACATCCTGGCCAGAGCAACATCCTGKCCAGAAACAAAGTAACCCGTTGATTCTCTAATACTAAAATGTTGTTGGAAGGTTTTTGTTTTTCCCGCAGTTTCAGTGACTTGGGGACAAGCAGGAGCTTGTGTTCAGGCTGCAGCATAAATGTACAGCCTACTCCTTGAGAAGAGAAGGTGACCTTAGAGTGAGGATTTTCCCTACTGTTGTGTAAGACTACAGTACATCACCTCAAGACTAGCCTTTGCTCATATCAGCAGGAATAGCAAACTTGCTCTACAATAMAATTTAGGGTTGGTAACACAGACTGCTTTAAGAAAAAATACTTGAAAAATCATAAAACAAAGGGCTCCTTGTATGATTGTGACTCCCATCTGAGGAAAATAAACCTTTTCAGGTCAGAGTCTTTGCAGAGAGSTTACAGAAATACATGATTTGGGGGAGCAAAACCCAAGCAGTTAATTTTCAGTGAACAATTTTAAGTGCCTCGACATGCCAACAGAATCTAACCATCCTTGTCTGAGTGAATGTGCAAGAGTTTCTGGCAGAAAGCACTGCCTGGCAGTGCTCAGCTGACTTTGTGCCACCTGTACATGCTGCACCTGGTATAACTCAGGGAGCCACAYAGTCCAGAGTTTTCTGGAGTGTTATTTCAGTCATTCAAAAAGTCTCTGAAAGTTCCTCATCTCATAAACAGGCACTATGTAAACACTGAAATGACAAGAGAGAAGCAAAGGGAATTTTTTCAATCTGTCTACACTGAAATAATTTAGAAGTATGAAGAGAAGGGGCAGAATCATTCCACCCGCACTGCAGATCTTACAGGTAGAAAGACTCTTGCCTAAAGTGGGAAGACAATTCAGCTGTCACAATTACAGATGCTTCAGGACATTCTGAGATGGGGGGGGGGGGGGTCCTTATTTTATTTCTGCATTGCCTCAGCTGCTCTGACTGGTAACCAGTACAAAAAAACCTGCTGAATGGAAAAGACCAAATCTAAAGCAAGATTTGGTTTATGGYTTACACTGTGCTCACTACAGCTCCAACAAGAAAATAAAGTTATTATTTTGGTGCCTATTAATTATTTATTACCTRCTATCTGCATCTCTGAACCATCACTGCTGCAGAAGCCACCATGCATTTATGGCAATTCATCAAACACATATGCTTTCAAACTCCCTCTAAAGCCATAAACAGGGATGCCATCTGCCAGTTAAGTTAGAGAAGACTTGATTTATTGGAACACATTTTCCTGTTTAAAAGTCCTAATGCACAAACTCTGGGTAAGATAGGCAAAGGCACTCTGATATATTAAACAAAATAAAAGAAAAAAAAAAGTCAGAAATTTGCTTGATGTCCAACCATGTGGCTAGTGCAATAAAGACAGATGGAAACAAGCACCAGCTTTTCAACAGCAATTCTATTGTTTCAAATTCTCAATAGAGCTTCCCCAGTTTAACTTGCTTTGCAGTTTGCAATCTACATTCTTGCATCCTAAACAGCCAAGCACCTTTCCCAACTCTCCATGCAGAATCCATCATAAATTTATTTCTTTCTATCTTTTGTTTTCTGCAGGGAATTATGAATACCTACTTAATCCACTGCAATCAGTGGGACTTTTATGTAAGTAAAAATACTTGGACTCCAGAAGCAAAAAGTGCCMCAAGAGTCTCCATGTAGATGTAGRATTTCTTCATTCTTGCTTGCTCTTGCTTTCTTTAAAATGTACTTTTGCTTCTAGGTCAGGGGTTGATGGCATCAAAAGTTACTCAAGCTTGAAAAGTTCAAATTCTCTAGAAATACAGGTTCAGAGGTCTGACCTGAGACCAGTAGATATAAATCAAAATATGTCTACTGAGCTTTGAAGTAGGTGATGCATGGTGCCCGAGTTCTTCAGTTGTCACCTGAAACCCCTTCTCTGTGGCTCAGTTAGGAGAAGTTCCTATAGTTGTTTTCCTAGGTACTAAACTCTTTCTCTTATGTTAAGACTAAAAGCCTGATTTTAACTAGTAATTGAATTGTAATTGTTAGGTTCAGTGTGTTTCACTGTTGTAAAGCTCASAAGAAACAGCATAATAGAGCAGTGAGACTAAAAGATTGAATTCTTCATTGAAATAATAAACAAAAGAAGAATTGTCCACAATTACATAAAAAGAGAATGAATTCAGACTTCAAAATAAGGAAGGAAAAATCAGAAACACGTTTTCATTCAAAGTTTTGCAGAATATGTATGATCTGAAACAAATCTCTTCAGTGTGAGGCAAGAAGACTCCTTGAAGATCTCTATGAGTCACAGAATTGGGGTGGGTGCTCAAAAAAGTATCGTATTCTTTTTGCTTGTTCGCCTACTCTTCGCCTTTCATCCACCCTTGGAGGGCTGTCAGAGGCTGAATGYTGAAGTAGGGGGATCTGTAATATAAATCCATACAGCTGGTTCTGTGTCCTCCCAATGTCCTGATTATATGGGCACAATACAAGAGTTATGCAGACATGTATCTGTAACTTTTGATAACATAGGATGTAGGAGTAACATGAAATCATTCCCTGAACTGGAATCAGTTGGTTGGGAACTTAAAAAAATTTGTGCTTTTTTAGAAAAGAAACATGTAGCTTTCATTAACAACTGTCATCATTATAGTGACACAGAAAATTCACACTTCAGTAGCGTCTTACCTAATTCTAATCAAAGTTTACTTAAGCAGTAGACTTCTCACATACTAATTTTCATGTTATTCTGAGACAAAGAAGTCAATTTTGGCTATCTTCCAGATAATTAGCTCACTTAGATGTACCAGGATCTGTTYTTTCAGTGTGCGCCACTCAAAGCCTGTGTAATGTCCAGGCCTGCTCATAACTGTGCCTGGAGCAGGAGTCTCCAAAAGGATCTGGTACCAAGAGTCCTCTGGATGTCATCAAAATCTCTTACCAGGACTCCTCTGGATGTCATCAAAATCTGTTACCAGGACTCCTCTGGATGTCATCAAAATCTGTTACCAGGACTCCTCTGGATGTCATCAAAGTGGCTCCGCAGCACGCCAAGCATTCTACACACCACCACATTTGCTAGATGCAGTCAGTGACGCTGTAGCATTTCCTAAAATACATTTACAGCATTAAAGAAGACACARCATCACAGATGTGTTCATGTCCTTTCAAAACACTGCTTGTCTTCCCCTGTGGGGTTTTTCCCCATGCCATGACAACATGCAGGAATTATCTAATATCGGATACCATGTAATCAGTAAGGGAATTAAATGGACAGATCTCCAAATACAAGACATAACCTGTTCAGATGAGGCACTAAATTTAGGTAAGACTTTTTCATTGGGCTGGGCAAGGAACAGTCTCTTAAATTTCACATTAAGTCTTCTAAGGAAGATACAAAGACGATTAATATGAAAGTTCTGAACTACTTTTCCAAAGAGGATGTTATTCATCATGTGTAAGGTTATATTCCATGAATTCTTTAAGCCTTTTGACTCAACCTGAATATAAGGGGTTTTTAAATTATCTGTAAGCAAGGCATTTAAAATAATTTAAAATTAAAATTACTGAGATAGAAACAAAATATTAGAGYTTTACGTAGTATTAAACATGGTCTTACAACAATAAAATGTGCCTCAGGTTTGTCACATTATATATACAGCTTTTTATCTGAAAGGACAGATTTAGAAAGCTAGATTTAACCATTCCAGATAGCTCGTTTTGTACTATTATCTGTAGTTCAATACAGTATTTTATAGCTATTGGAACACATAATAAGAAACAGCTTGATAAACATTTCTTTCTATCATTGTGTTTCCCCAAAATTATAAAAGTCTAGTCCTGTTGATCAAGTAGAGACACTATGCAGATAAAAAGGAAGAGCTGACTATGATCATAAAAGCATTCAGGATTAAGCATGAAAGTAAAAAGCATTGTCTCAAAATATTTTTGGTGAATCCCAAATTCTAGCATAGCCTAAAAGTTTCCATCAAAATTACCTTTTTTTTTTATAGTCAAAGCCAATTTTATTATTGTCACAGACACACAATGAAATATCCTGAAATAAAATGCATTATGCTGTGCTTCTGCCAAATTACATTGTGTTCTATTCCGTGTTGAATATTGATGCAAAATWACTCCAACAAAGCCAAATTTCTGGGGTTTTCTTCCAAATCAAATCCATCAAGCACAATCACTGCCCAAGGCTCTTTTATGAAAGCTGCTGTTAACAGACTGCAGAGAACCCAGCATGCAGCCATCCAACATGCTGTGTTTAGCAGCTCCACTCATTTGATTTGTTCCTATGTTATTCAAATATATCTAAGAAATTTTTAGATTTTTGAAATGTTTTAGTTTTCCAAAATTTACTATTAGAGAAAGATGCCTGTGCTTTGTATAGACTCATATGAGCATGGTTTACAGTGAAGAGATTTCCACATGGTCTTCTCCTTGAATGTGGAGAAGCTGGATCTGCCCTCATAATCTGGGGAATTTTTCAATGGTTTGTCTTTAGAGCAGTGGCTTTAGAGCTTCCTACCAGCTTCATCAGACCATTTACCCTGCCCCTAAACTCTTCTCACACCAATTTTCACCCTTCTGTCACGACGAATGAACCACAACTATCCTGTTCTTCAGGGTTTCTTCTGCATAGAGAAGCCCTSTCATTCCTTCACAGAAAATCCTTCCTACATGAAATCCTACCTATTCACAAACTCTWAATGTTATAGGGCCCACTGTTGCAAGAGAACAGATAAGTTCTGGGTGTGATAAGTGCTTGGGGGTTTTCCTCACAATCTCACAAGATCTTGCAGTCTCTCATGTTCACCACAAATCTTCTCTGTACCCATCCTTGCTGATTTCAAAATGAAACAGAAGCCAAAAGAGAACAAGAACATCTGACACAAAGGCCAGAGTGGGAAGGAAAAAAAAAAGAACAGAGATAATGCTTAGGGAGATTTTGACTGCCACTGGGTTGAGATTGAGGCGGAGCTTTGTGCTGGGGAAGGAGATTGCCCTGGGGATGGTGATGCCTAGAGTTAGCTAGAGCTCAGCAGGTTAAAGAATGCAAAAAACATGAGCCATGTACTTTAGAGGAGGTGAAACATCTTTTGCATACCTGCCTGTCATGCAGGGGCTGCTCTCTCTAGGTGTCCTTTGAGCAGCAGAGCATCACAAAAGTGGTGGGAAACGATACCAGCGTCATATCTGCAGTCACCAGGCAACTGCCGCTCATCAGACAGTTCRGAGAACAGGAGCTGCCCTCCCCATACTCTCAGGGAGGATTCAGCTCCACATTCCACTGGCACTAATCAGTTCCTCAGAGGCACAGTGCCTGGGAGATAATGTTTCCTTATATTAGTGATACCTTTCTGGCTTGTGCTTCCTCATGTTTGTAGTACAGCGTARGCTTTATGTAAAAGGAAGGAATATATGTCCTAAATGTCATATTTATACATATAGTATAAGAGTATACTCTTCATACTTTTTACACTTTTATATATAGAAAACAAAGGTTCTTAAACAAATGTATRAAAATTATTGGCCAGGATCATTTTTATCACTGTCCAAATCAGTAATAAGCTCACTGACTCAATAAGCCATAATAGCCTAAGGAGGAATATTCCTCCCAATATGTCATTGCTTTTTTTATGAAATCAGAATGTCCTGTGCTTTAATTTAAAAGGTAGTCTATTTTTACTGTAGGCAGTACAATAGAAACTGCAGTGCTATCCTTTGAGGTGTTGTGAGTCGTGAAATCATAAGTTATCCATATGGATGTTCATCATTCGTCAAATACAAAGCTTCTCTTTGATGCCTGAAAGAAATATAAAAATACAGAAAGAATACTTTCTTTGAGTATTTTGAGTATTTCTCTTTTTCAGTGGTGCTTCACAATCTGTGGAGATTCCATTGCATATGAGAACTGCTGCATGAGCTCTGATAAAAAATTATCAGTAGAAGGGATTTACAGTAATTCATTAATGTTTAGAAAGCAGTGGATCTAAACTAAACAGTGAGTAGGCTTCCTTTGTAAAAATGGAATGCTACCTGATGTCAAAGCTGGAGAAATACAAGGTTTCTTGTGTAGCAGCCTATCCTTTGATCAAAAATGGGACTTGATTAATAATGAGGAAATTCACAAGTTGGCTTAATAGGAAACCTGACTTCTATGACTTCTTAAGTCCTTTGCTGTACTACCATCAGGAGTCTGTGACATTGATTTAGCAATGCTATCAAAGCACTGACCCATCCTCAACAGATCCTACTGTTCTCATTTTCTCCAGGCTATTTTAAGCAGCAGCTGACATTGTTCCTCCTGCCTTTCATCTGTTTATCAGTCACGTTCAGGCATCAGTCAGAATTTCCCACATCAGCTTTCTACTTGGCTCTCACCTCTGCTTTCTCTTCACGCTGCCCTGTCAGGATTTGTCAATTCTGCTTTCCAGCACTGGACTGTAGCTGGCATTAATGCAGCTTCAGCACAGAAACAATATACCTCAAAATAGTAGGAAAAACTGAATGCTTGAAATTTGAAGCATGATCCTTATTGTTGTTGAGAGAAAGTGTAGTTTTTAGCTATTGAATTTAAAAGTKTTGTATATCATTTGTCTGTTAGCCAGGTCCCAGTTTGAGAAGGGCATGAAGGAGGATTGAGAAGCAGAACTGCAGGTCAGTTGTGATATAATTAATTACAATTATGCAACTTAGATTTCAGGCTAGTGATCATTCAATTACACTTGCAGGAGATGGAGCACAAATTGACTTTGTCCCAAACAGTTAGCAGAAAGGTCGTTGTGTCTTTTTTCTGTTATGAAAAGAAACTGCTGAGAGACCATCTATACAGCAAATTTGGGAGCAATAAGTTGAAGATGTTTTTAAAACTGATAAAATGWCAATAATTTCAGCTTTTTAAAGAGAAAACCATAGTGTGTAGAGCCTGTGCTATGTAAAATCAAAGGGCAACTAGGATTCCCAGTCTCTCAGTCAGCCGCTTTGCAAAAACTATAGCTATAGCCTTGAATATTATAAACAAGGGAGCCGCTGAGAAATAAGTGTTCAGTTTGACTTTGACTATTCACCAAGGGATGGCTTACTATTCTGGCTTCATATTCTGGAAAAACCCCGGCATCAAGAGAGACAATTCCTTCTGACTTTGCAGGAACTTCTTAAGAGATTGCAATTTACTCCTAAGGTATCATAAACATTATTCATTAAACTGCTGCTCAGTGATACAAGACTTAGACTTTTGCACTTCCCCGGGAATTGTAAGCTGTGCTCTTTTTCAGCAATTAAAGAAGTTATGGAGGTCGCCCATTATTCCTTGGAAGCATACATGGCATAATGCTTTCTACTGATGAAATTCATATGAGGATGCTTAAATGGAGAGGTGAATTTGTAAGTTTTACAAATMATTTTAAATGTGTAAAATATCATCTTTTCCATGTGATAGATGACTGTAAACACATCCATTATTGTGCCAGTTTTTGTGGAAWCATTGAGTTACTCAGGAATTAGCAGCTGTTGAACAGACACATTAAAATATTTAATGAGAAATGAGTAGTAAGCTTTGAATTACCTGTGTCTGCAGATGACAGATTTTAAAAATWGTTGAATTCATATCAGATGAATTTTCAGCAGTAGGAATTATAGACCAATGCAAAGGAAAAACACAAATTCCCACAAGGAGGAGATAGATACTTGCTGATGATCAGCCACTGGATGTCATTATGTTGCCAATGGAAATATACAGTTCAGTCCCTGGACAAGGAAATATGAGCTCTGTGCTTTGAATCGAGATCTACTGATCACATTCACCGGTCTTTGTTTACCTGGATAATTTGTGTGTTTTTTCTCATGACCACTATACTTATTTCCAGATAATAGGTATCAGGTTCATGGGAGTTTGCAAAATTTGAAACATTCTTAGGTCCACAAAGATAAATATCAAAAGACTCACAGATATTGAAGAAATGAAACAAATGGCAGTCACCTAGACAAAAAGACATCAGAAGCTTGCAATATTTGAGTTTTGGGGTGCAGATCCTGTCTATGACTAATGTGCCTCCTCAAGGCAAAAACCAGCTCACTTCAAGGACTAAAATTTTAAATAAATTAGTTTGAATTAAATAGAAACCCCTTTCATACTTACCAGAAGTACTTATACTCACACTAAAAGAACTGCAGATCCCRGGCTCAGCTTGGATTTGAGTTTCTTTAACATTCAGGAGCTTGCACAGGAAGTTTATCTTCCTCACATGGCCATGTAAGATTTACCACTCACTGCTGAAGTCAACACTGGGCCCCAACAATCACTTTTAGGTCATTTATTTACCTGAGGTAGGTGCCACAGACTGCAGGAAGACAGAGAGTAGTTTGTGGGGCTGCACAACCATGAAATTTACTTTTTTTGTAACCAACAATCTGATCTAGAAAGTAAAGTAGGGATAAAAATCATATTTGTTCAAGGATAAAGTTCAGACACTTCAGCTGTTCTAAGTTTCTCATTGYAAATAATTCTCATCTTCTAGCAAACAACCTTAAGAGTAAACATTTTTTCAGCAAGGTTTCTTTTAARATTGGGAAAAAGTAAAAGAGAATGACAGAGAGAGAATAGGGGTTTGATTTGCTTTGCTTTTAAATGACTCAATCAATACCAGAAGGAACTAGAACATTGCAGGAGTAGCAAAATAAATGTGGGACCTGGCAAAAACTGAGAGAGCCTAATTCCCCTCACAAGGTTCACATAAATCTTTTTATTTCTTTTAGAGAGAAGTGTATATGAATCCCATTTGGGATCAGCCAAGTACTGAGCAAGGAGCATACTAAGAAAAGCACACAGCAAGAAGGAAATCCTATCCCAAATCCAGTTCAAATGAAGTTGAAACAAAAAGCTTTTTGTGCTCTCTACAGCTTCTCTGTATTTGACCTCTCATTATCTGCCAAACAGAAAAATAGCTTAAAGATCAAAACTATGAAACTGGAAATATTTTCTGTTGTGAAACTAGTGCAGTTTGGGCTTGTGCAAACAAGAATGTTTTATATTTATTCCTAGCATCTGTGGTATGTTGTTCTTTTCTTTTCAGAAAAGCAACACTTCTATAGTTACCAGGTAGCAATACAGTCTATGCCATGCCTGTGTAGAAACATTGGTTTGGGGAATATAATTGAGATACCTTCTAAGACTGCATTTATATTTAAAATTAGRGCATTGGTGCAATTTTGGTAAAATACTTTTTACTAACATGTCAATAGTTTTGTAATCTTATCGTTTATCTTGTATGTAAAATATCTTTTTATACATAAACTGCTCTGACAGCTCCTTACAAGCACACTTACAAAACAAAAAAAGATTAGTATTTTAACTAGTCCTCTGAAAGGCATAGGAAGGATCACAAAATAAGTGTTGAGGTGTAAAAACAAACAAAAATTTAAAAGCCACATAAACTGCACTGCTGATTGAAATAATACAGTCATAGCACTAACTTCGACCCATTTCAGTTAATCAGAGACATAATATCAAGAGTAAATGTAGAAGACTGGAGCTTAAAACACTCTAAATCTATCCAGCAAGCAGCAGGGTTGGAACTAGGTAATTCCCAGGGTCCCTTCCAGCCTAAAACATTGTATGACACTGTGCCTATGAAATGGGAAATTGCAGTCAAACAGAAAATTTTAGTTGTCCAGACAAGTACTAGAATCAGTTCAAGATGCTGTTATTTCTTTCTCTCTCTCCTTYTTGCCAAAACTGATCCATCAGAACATATTGCACCAAGACCCTGATGTTTAGTTATGATGCCACCATATTCCCATGGCACTGGGAGAGCTATGGAACCAGTTACCACCCAAACCTACTGGAAATTCAACCAGCCATTCAGGGCCCCATCACTGAGTGTGAGTTCATAGTGGGAAGAGCAAGTATGGGCTGTTGTGGGGGACTTGATTTGAAACCTGATGCCTTAAACTAGTGTCAGTGCTTCTCTGACCTATGATGGCTTTATTTGCTCCCTGGGATTATAGGCACCAAGCCTGGATAGACCTGTGGCTGCCCTGGGATGCAATGTGGAGCAGGAGCTGTGTGCAGGCTGTGATTGACTGTCCTTCAAAGGCTGTGCCAGATTGATAAGAAACTACACACCTGTGTCTGTGAACGTGGGAATGTTTAAATAAAAAGTTCAAACCAGAAATGCTCTATTTTGCCCTTTTTGTGATCGCTAAAGAGAGCTAAACTGATTATAGTGCCAGGAYGCTTATCCTGAGCAATTTCTATAGCAACAGGACAGCACAGGCTGGCTCATCAGTTGCATTGCTATTCCATGAAAGCATATATCGGAATAATTAATAAGTCTAAGGAAAAAATAATTAATCTATTGTTATATGCTATGCTTACTAAGAAAATATTGCTTTTGGCTGGGGTGCTTTTATTACTSCCCTTCACCTACTGTTAAAACGAAAAGTGAATGATAATTAAATTCTGGAGAATTCCACTCATGGGTCTCCCCATGGTCTCCATGCTGACAGATGGATGCATTTATACCACTTACACAAGCTGAACTGTGTGTTCAAATGGAGGGAAACRTTGATTAATCTGCTGCAAGTGACAAGAAAATGTGGGGCAAGGGACAGCAGAAGAATTTTTTCACCTGAACTGGACTTTGACTCACTGATTTTGCGTGGACAATCCATGATCCTGGATCTGCTTCTTACATTGACTCAGAGAAATGAGGAGCATCAGGACATTCCAAGGAACTGAGCCAAATTGGAGCTGCCAGGATGCAGGAGACAGGCAGGAGCCAGGTCTGGGGGCCAAAGGGTTTTGTCTGTGGTTGCAGGTTTTCAGCAGACCCTGCAGAAACTACWGAGGGGATGAGGCTGGACACAGGCACAGAGATTGTGATCATTAGAGCAGAGCAGGAAATTATAGCAGTAACAAGGAATTTCAGAAATCACTACGGTAACTTGAAACAGCTGCTCAACCCAATTTTCTCATCCTTTTTGTAAGGAGTATGAAATGTGGCTCCCCAGGTGCTTCTGTGAGTCCATCTAGCTCTGTAAACATAGCCTTTAATGCCAATTTCAGACTTATGTTTCTGGGTTAGGTGTCTGAACTCCAGCAGACCAATTATAAATAAATAGTCTCTCTAATGCATATTCCCAAATAGACTGTGCTGACAATTCTTAGACAACTAAAAACAATCAGGATAAATCTTGATCACAGCAGAGAAGCTTCAGAG
>NW_026623242.1:4845717-4907990 GCF_030028575.1 Malurus melanocephalus
TTTTTTTTTTTTAAAGAAATAATTTTTTTTTTTTAAAGAAATAAAATGAATCTGCTTAGAAATCYAAGCAATTTTAGCCAAGAAAAGAACCAAGGGCTTTGTCCCACAAAACTGTGCTGGGATCACTGACATAGACTAAAGAGAGGWTTCATTGTGGGCAGATCCCAAATTTATAATGTGAAGGAAACATCCACTGGGAAAATAAAACCAATTTCACTTACACTGAATTGCTGCCAAGGGCAAAGACTTGTCCATGTCTGCTGTCTACATATCTTCCTTCTACTCCAGTACAGTTTCTTGTCTAAACCCAATGTTTTCACACAAACAGACCATCTCCTCAGCTTTCTATCCTGCCATACCATCCTAATCTATTTCCCGAGAGGCATGCCATCTTTAATCTACTTACACATCCAACATTTCCTGTTTTATAGTCCACATTTCTCTCCTGCATATCTGTCATCATCTCTTTTTTCTCAGCTTGCTCTTTACCTCAGGAACATTTCAGAGCATCTCTTCCCAACTAGGGCCAGAGAGAGAAATTTTCTATAGAAGAGAAAAGAAAAAATAAAAGCAAAGACCTATCTAAATAAGATCCTGTTTCCAATTTTCATCTCTGCACTGGCAAGGACAAAGACATAAGAAATGTTTACCTTTAATCACAGCTCAGCCACTGTGTGTGGTGGGAACAGGGTGATGACCATCTTTAGTTTCTCTCCCCCTAAGAGAGAAAAGCCTCTCTAATCAGGAGAAAATCTTCAAGGACTAAGACCAGGTTTTGTTAAACCTCTGATKTGAGCATAGTGTGATTCTGTAATGATTATATCTTGACCATATRTTTATGAAAATGCATACTGCATTAGTGCATAGAGGCATTCATTCCAAATTCAAGCTACTGCTTCAGAGTCAAAAGTAATTCCTGAATGAAAAGGATGCTTAGGATTTGGATTTGTTTGGATTGTTAGTTCCAGGATTTTTTTGTTGCTTTTTGACAATTAAAAGTAAACTTTTAACAGATGTGCAGAATATTTCAGTATTGTTTAAAGTGTGTGATACTTTAGGGACAGGCTTTTTGAGAAATTAGTTCACTGATCTAGACTATTCAGGAATCAAAGGTCATTCTCATCTATTAGTAGCTATGATAACTTACCTGAAACGCTTACTAGCTTTACTGTATAAAATAAAATTGGACACTCCAAAAAATTATTTTACCCCAGAGCAGATGGGTATATATTTGCACTAAAAATGTTTGCATAATAGAAAAATAAGTTTTGCAGTAAACATGCAATTTATAGCAGGATAAAGAATGAATTTGTTGTATTCGCACACTTTCTGGCCAAATTCTTACTTTTTTTAAAAAAAAAAAAAAAAAAGCAGAAGGAAAAAATATTGAAGTACAACATTGTTCTGTAAAAGGTGAGCTGTGCCTAAACAGTAAGCCAAGGAAACAAACAACAATTGGCAAATTGTTGTATAACAACGATTCTGTACGTATAATCCAGGGAAATATCTGCTGTGAAGGTCAGCAGAAAATTTTATGTGACTGAAACAGAGAAAAAATGTTCACAGTGGATCTTAAAAATGCAAAAAGCTCTTCAAAGACAATGAGAACTTTAGTATTGATGGTTTTGGGGCCAGGCTGGAACTCCCAGTAAGTCTCAGCACCTCCAGAACTTACTAACTTTGAAGCATCTTATTTAATGACTTGGTCAATGATGCAGACTCTGCTATTGCCATTCCCTGATTAGCTGAGCAAAAAGCTCTGTTAGCAGACATATATATGTATATTAGCAAGGGGAATTGCAAAAGTACTCATTGAAAGTCCCAGTTTGTAAGGATTCATGCAGATTCATTTGTTTGCTCAGTGCTTATTGGAAGTGAGCATAAAAAGCAAGCAAATAAAACCAGATGGAATTCATTTTTTATTACATTCAACAGTACAAAATTCAATAGTATAAAATGCAGAGTTGTGCTCCCGAGTACCAATAATATAAAATTCTGCTGTAAATTCAACTGAGAAGCCCTCAACTAGAAAGAATAAGGAGGAGAAAGACCTGCAAAACATAGTTAATCACAGGGGATGACTGTGAGTCAACAGGATATTGCAATCATTTAAAAGGCATATGCAATCCAAGGGTGCTTCTGATGAGGAATTTCCAGTAGAGAAAGAATATTATTTCCATTCTGTAGGGTACCAATGAGCTTTCATATGAGATGTGTTAAGCTAGATACAATTCTGACCATACATGTTCATGAAAAGTTAAGGAAGGCTGGAATAAGTGCTGAGAAGCTCTAACAGGCTGATCTGTAGATGGGGAGCCTGTCTTGTAAGAATTGAAAAAAAAATTATTTTGATAGTGTAATTTAGTCAAGTTGGATCTGCTGTAGGGCACAACAGCATTCAAAGTGCCGGGGACTACTTAAAGTAAAAAGTAATTTTAATGGTACAGGAACAGATTAGTATTAAGGAACATGAATGCAGATAGTTTGGAAACTTGAATTATAAAAAATCCCACCATTTCAGCAGCAAGGCTTTCATAGTGTTCATTTCCATAATGGTCACAGAAGACTTAATGACTTCTAAAATGTATCACTGTAAATTTAAAAAGTAAATAAAAATATATGTGTCTTTGACAAGCTTCTTTAGAATTTTCTGGGTTATCACATATTTACAATTTACAATTTACTTTAAAAAACATGACTGCATTTTTCCACTGTGGATCCTTATCATATATTTGGAGCACTGAGTAAAATTTTCTCACCACAAGCAGAACAATGGTCAGACATTGTTCATGCCCCTCTACCTCTTTAATGTAGGAAACACCAGTCATTTGCTTCCAAATTAAAAATTCAGTTGAAAGAGGTTGAGCAGRTCCTTCCTCTGAAGGAACCATTGATAATTCTGTATTATAGCAAGCAGAACAGCAATAAGAATAAACCAAGTAAAATTAATTCCAAGACACATACATATAAACATCTGTATTTCTAACAGCTATAATAAATCTTAACTCTTGGGGGGGGGGGGGGAAGCACATTTTTTCTGTCTTGATAATTGGATCAATTTTCCACTTATGGTTTGTCAATCACTTGACATTTTATTGCATGAACAATAGACCTCAAAAGTATTTTAATTAGCACAGTATGGCTCTAATCTAACCCCAGTCTTCTAATCGCAGTTCTAAACCATGTCTGAACATCTATTTACTAAACAGAAGTTAATTAAAAATATGGATCTATACCATCACATAGCATAAAACTGAAAACTGAAAGCTGAAAGGGTATGCCATCTGCAGAAAAACTGAACTCAAGTGACAGCTAAGGGTATTAATAGGCTCATGAACTCCTTTCTCTTCCTATACCACTTTGGCTGGTTTCATTGTAATCAAAACATAGTAAAAGGGAGATATACTGGTTTAAATTTCATTATGTATGTAAATTTCATTATGTATTATGTATGGGTTTTTAAAAGAAATTAGCTTCTGAACAAAATCCAGGATGAAATCATGTACAGTTTAAAGTTGCATTTTTTCCCAGTCACTCCTCTCAATCATATATTTGCTACTCTTTCTAGAGTTTTGCAAGACCAGAGCAGTTAAATGATCCATGTTAATAAACTAAGGAACAATACTTCGAAGTGATCAGTTGAGTGTGCACCACCAATGAGTGCCATAAGCTGCAAACCACCTATGGAACAGCAATCTGCTGCGAGGAGGGGTGCAACCTCTGCAAGACAGGTTTGTAAGAGCAGAATTGCTTGAAATTGCTTGAAATTACCTATGATGTCAAGAAAATCTGAAGCAAAAAATAAAAGCTTGGTGTTTTTTGGTTGCTTTTTCTTCTGTTGGTTTGTAACTTTGCTGTCATTGGTTATTTCTGTGCATGTTGGCCAGTCCCAAACAAGAGGCAGGCATATCAAAGGATCTGACCACATAAAATGTGTGAGTCCAGGGAACTAAAGGAGTTTGGATGAACATATATATGTCCAGAATTGGGCTGGCACCTGTAGGTGTCTTTATTTAAACAGAAACATTCAGGCACATATCAGAATAATTCTCTAAAGGAAAAGCAGGACTCATTAGGTCAGCTGAAATACTCATAAAATCATTGCTTCAGCACTCAYAGTAATAATTCTTGTTCTTATAGGCAGAAGGAGTAACCCTGCTCCTAATCCTCAATTCCTTATCTACAGTTGCATTAACACTCTACAAACATTTGGTTCCTGTAATGCTCGCAACTGCAAAGTGGCAAGAATGAGAAATAGGTATGGTCCAAMGGTAAACATGCTCAAGAGATGTGGAGCAAAAGCAGCCTGTAGGGAGCAAAGAGTCAGGGTACTGGAAACAGTTCAATCCATCCTAATGGATTTACCAGTCACTTGAAAGTAATTCACAGATCATGGACTATATGACAGGAAAAGTTTTGAACTTCACTGTCAAGAGAGCTGAGTTCTTAGAAGTTTAAACACAAGCTGGTTTTCTGATTAAATCCTAACTTTTCCTTCTTGCATAAAATACTGTAAAAGTATCTCTAAGTAAAAGAAAATCTATGTGAAGAGGAAAGAAGTATATGAAGAGGAGATCCTGGTCATTTTTATGGTAGTTAAGATATTATAAAACACTCAGAAATCCATACTCATTTCCACATAGTGACAAGCCAAGCTGCACTAATTTTACTATCTGTAAACCAGTAKTTTAGTCTCACTTGTCTGAATTGGAAGGTAGAGTAGCATTCTACTAGAAACCTGTGTAAGAAAGTCAGTTCTAGAAGAAATGGATGGAAACATCCATGAGCATCATCACCAGTGGCCTAGAAATGGGAAAGAGACAGGAGATGGCTATGATCAAATTCACTGCAGCTTCTGGCATTGAGTTGCTTTAAGTAACATGAAAGTCTGTTTTGATAACMAGCTGGTACTGGGTGAAGTGATTAGAAAGTTGCTGCTGTGACCACATCACTTACATTCCACTGCACAGAATTTTGCTTGGTTTCAGCTGAAGATTTCAGCCTTCTGATACTAAAATAAGCAGTGTGTTTTATCACACAACTAAAAATCAGGACCTGAGGGAAGAGCTGCAGAGGTTATCAACTGCCAATACTAGAGACTTTTTTACAGAAAAAAAAATTATGTTGAAGTAAGAGAAGTCAGATTTGTTTCATTTTGAATTAATACATTAAAACTGGCTTTCAACAGACTACCTCTTTTTAAGGAAAACCTGAAAAATGTATGAGTCTTAAGGCAAAATAGTAGGTAATTGCACTAGTAAATCATATGACTTCATTTGAGGTATTGCTTCTGAACCACTGGAGTGTAATTAAAAACCTTCTACAGGCCATTTAGTATGAAGAACTACCTGTGATTCTATGATTAGACTGGAAAAGCATATTAATATATCAATAAGGTAGCAAAATAGAAGATGACATTTTCTACTCTGAATTCTTTTTCTTTTCTTTCAGAAAATAGTTGCTATGTCTTCTTGTTGCCCCAGATTTAGTCAAGTGCTCATTTCTCAGTAAAAGAAAAAAAAGGTAAGTGGAAAAAAAAATCTGTGAAGTTACAAATATATTGTCTGGAAGAATGTTCTACACATTTCATGCACTGGAATAAGAGTCTTTATTCAGACAACAATTATGAAGCAATCCTGAGTAGTTTCCATAATATGCAGACTTATTTGCCAACATAGCTGACATCCAATCCAGACCTCAGCTTCCAAAGGGTGTTTTAATAGAATAATTTTCTGTAGTTCTGTCAATCTTATTTAACCCTATGAGTGTTTTTTGCKTCCCCACAGGTCAGAAGCAACTCCCAGCTCTGATATGCCCAAACTTTACACATCCTGCTGAGGAAACAACTAAATGGTGAGGAAGAGCTGTGAAATACTCTGTGAAGCAGAGACAGGCACATTAAAAGAGTTAAAAAAAAGGTAATTGTCCCATCCTACTCTGCATTGGTGCAGCCTCACCCTGAATATTGTGTGCAGTTTTGTTCACCACAATATAAGACATTAAACTATCGGAGATTGTCCAGAGGAGGGCAATAACAATGGTGAAGGAACTTGAGGGGAAACTGTGAGGAGCAGCTGAGATCACTCAGGCTGTTCAGTCTGGAGAAGAGGAGACTGAGGACAGACTTCATCATGTCTTTGCATCCTCACGAAGGGAAGAGGAGGGACAGGCGCTGATTTCTTCTCTCCGGTAACCAGTGGCAGTACCCAAGGAAATGGCCTGAAGTTGTGTCAGGGGAGGTTTAAGTTGGATATTTAGGTTGGAGGTTTAGGTTCCTCACCCAGAGGGTGGYTGGGCACTGGAACAGGCTCCCCAGGGAAAGGTCATAGCACCAAGTTGAGTTCAAGRAGTGTTTGGACAATGTTCTCAGGCACACAGTGTGACTCTTGGGAATGGTGTTCTGCAGGGCTGGGAGCTGGACTCAATGCTCCTTTGGGTCCCTTCCAACTCAGTTTATTTTGTGATTCTGTGAAARTTGTAAAGGTTGGGTTGTTCAGATGGTGATCATCTTCAGCCCATATTTTCAAATAAAGAGCACCAAAATGACAAATTTTAAATTCATTAAGGAAAGTACGGATACTTGGGACATGATGGCAACTTAAGACCATTGAAGAGCGGCTCAAGAAGGCAAGGAGGTCTAAGCCTTCCTCTCCTGACAGATGACTGCCTTGCAGCAAAACTCTTTGACAAGCATTATAATATATTCTGCTGATCCCAGCTCACAATTGCGCATTTTAGCTAACAGTCATTGTTTTCAAGCAGTAGCTGCCCTGCTTGCATAGTCTCTTTACACATGGATAAAGATGCTTGAATAAGTAACTCAGAGATACAGTCATTATATTACCTAAGACCACCCTATCACTAAAAAAAAAAGATTCATTAGATTATGCTAATCATCATTTAGATATTCTTACCTTTTAGACAACTTAATGCACATGCAACGGCAAGAATTTTTACCTGACATGCTGGTTTTCAAGTAGGCAGGCTCAAAGTCTCTAATTCTAAATAAACATGTACAAATAAATGACCATGATTTAACCATTTATTAGTCAGAGGAATTGTGCACATGCAACCACTTCTTGAACTGTGCAACATTATTTCACACAGCTCAGTGCACACAACACGACTGAATTAGCTTACCTCTGCCTGGGGTTAAGAACTCTTAAGTAAACATTTTCCTATTAAATAGTTGTTGCACCATGTATTTATTCTCTTAAGCTAGGGCTATCTAGAGGGAACCTRAACTATGGGCCAGAAAAAGGTATATTTGTAAAGTATATAAACAGATTTCTACAGCTTTCAGCTAATTGCAGCTTATAGCACAGGCATAAAGCAACATTACAGTGTGCTTCTCTTCATCCTTATSCAATTTTCTCAGCTAACTATGCATTTGTTTTGTTCACAGTGCAGCAGTGTGAAGTAAACTTTAGCTATGGTCCAAGTTTGAAAAGGTGAGTTTGCATAAAGGTTTATGTTGAAATTATTTCCCCAAACACTAATATCAGTAGCAATCACTGCTCTACTCCAACGCTTCTGCTAATAACAATAATGATCACTGCTAGGTGAAAAGGTAAAAAGTTCTAACAAGGTAATAGATTCCATTTGAGTATTTTCCCTTTCCTTTTCCAGTGTAGGCCTTGGATACGTAAAGTGTAGTTTAGGGGGAGAAGCTGAGAATAACAGATAAGAACAAGGAAGGTTAATTAAACTGAGCTGAATAGGCTATCAAAAGTAAGTTAGTGGTGATGGTGACCARAGAGAACCTGGTTGCTTCCAACTCACTTCTAATGAAACAATAGATGTATAAAACCATGTGGCACTGCTGGGGAAAGGTGCTACATGAATGTCTCACATGACCTGATTTTACAACATGATTCAGCAGAATATCTCCCTGATTGATTTGAGAAGGATGCTACAGGCTCTATATATGTTGCACCACTGTGCCTTTGCTGTGAAAGTGGAGAAAAGGCACTTAAGATTAGTATTGTTGGCAGTTTCCCACCAAGTTGTCTCTCTTCCCTATCTTTGTTCCCTCTTGATCTGAGGGGGAATTTTTTTCCTCCTTTTCTTTTTGCATTGCACCATATATTCATGGCTGCTTCACTTCTCAAATTCCTTTTAGAGCTGGTATGACAAATAAAGGGACCTTCTGTGAATGCAATAAATTCTCAAAATATGAAGCAATATTGTAGTAAACTGGTTGATATTCCCATAATGGACAGCTGGCTCCCACAAATTAGACAGACTATTCAGTGAAGAGTCTGTCTTCATTCTCTTTTTGAAGGAGGAGATTACACAACTTTAGAATTCAATGAAGATAACATGATTAATTTTGCATGAAAATTTGGTTGTGAACTGCTGGTTTGTTCATTGCAGATATTTACACTATAATATTACGGTGCATGCACACACACACACTGCATTATTGAGAACACAAATTCAAGAAATTAATAACTATTAAACAGAAGAATTTAAATTATCTGTGCAAATATGATCCAGTCTCAATAACTATAAAAGAAAACAGCAGAAGAAAGAGGAAGATTCAGAGTTGAATCTCTATAGACCTCTTGCTTTTTCTGCTATGCCTTCTGCCAACTTGATCCATTTCATTGCTCTGAAAAGGACATGGGGAGACTGAAGAGCCTGCTGAGAACCTTTTATGTTTACTTTTTCCTGGAAATTTGTCTTCATTTGCAGCATGCAATGAAAGGTGCTCAGTTAATGAGCGCTCATTCAGCATTGGGATTTACAGCCAGTTTTCAGTGAGCAGTCCCATCCTTTATTTTAATTCACTCAATTAATGTCATTCTCTGGGGACACAAATATTGATCTCCTCATGGTTTTTTCTGTGTGGCACTTTTCATTATATTATGTGAATGCTACACAAAAGAATCATAATCATAGTTTGTGAAATGACAGGTTAGTATTCTTTCCCCATTTTACCAGTGTATTAAGATTTGAAAAATATCCCTGAATTTTGGATGTCCATCTATAAATATTTCCCAAAGGCTTTCTTTCTCAGATATTTTGCTTTRCAGAAAGACTCAAAGCATGGCTGGCACCAAAAAGAAACTGTGTGTCACTCTCATGATTATGTCCCTTTTTCCCTGTGAAGATATTTAGAGGCATTAAGCTAACCATTCCCACTTTTCTTCCCTGCATTTCTGAGATTATTCAGCTGCCATCACTGGCAACAGGCAAAGAAGATTCTTACAGACTCTTGTCTAGTCCCTTCCATACTCAAATGATCCCACTCYTGTCTGTGGGGCACAGGAGGGGTTTGGGGAAAAACAAGGCTGKGTTGCTCTGAACTGCAGTCTTTTTYACAAAGAACTATACTTTCRCCATGGCTGAAGCACACTGTGTGTGAGTCTGRGCCTTTGTTTTTAGTTTTAGGTGGRTTTTGTTTTCTTGTAAAAATTATGTCCTGAATTTCCTACAAYGTATGTCCTGGAGAAATTCCCCTAACAGAATTATTTGCTAAAATTAATTCATTCACAGGAAATAGAACTTCCACCATGTGACACATCAAACCAGCTTTTATTTCATTCTATAAATTTGATTTACAGGTTTTGAGCTAGATTTTTAAGACAKGGATCTGTAATATTAATGTATAAAAATGAACACTGAGGCACAAAAAAAGAAAAGAAATCTGCTCAGCAATTATTTGGAGTTGATAGGAACTGAACRTACTGCCACTAAAATCAGACCATCAAGCCTTGGAAACCTAATTCTGTGCTTTTTAAATCATTTGGAGAAACAGAAGCTCTCAAAAGAAAATTTATATTGCAATTCCAAATCTTAAATATTTCAATAAATATAAGAGAGTTGAAATATATAAACATGCAACTGCCCCTGTAGGCATAAACTCTGCTGTTTGTTATTTTTCCCTTTGCAATTTGACATATGGTGCTGAATCAATAAGGCAATTGATCATTATTAGAGAATCACACACCTGGGAGACTTCAAGGCACAGGATGTAACCGGATAGTCAGAACCACAGGGGTATGATAATTTTTCAGTTATATGTAATCATGTAATTTCTTCAAATTTTACTACTGCGATAAATAACTTCTAGTGTGAATAGAGCTGCCAGTTAATGTCACAATATTTCACCTACAAGACTTGCAGAGACTAATACACTTCAACAAAAACCTTAAAAGCTATTATAATTAGAAGGCTGATTCAATCTAACATTCATAATCTGCATAACAGTCTCCCTGCAGTCAGAACATTTGCAGTGCCTCTTCCCAGCAGCAACAGCAGAATCAGAGCAGGGGTATCAAGTGACCAAGATGCACTTGTTTACTTTGCTGATAGACACTGTGAGGRGAAATTGGGGAGCTAATTTTCACCCAATGGCCAAGTTTTACTCCATTTTCCCACTAATATTACAGGAAATTTTGCCATCACTGAATATAAATGTAGAATATGAAATTCTGTCATAAACCAGACCTTGAGTAGAGAAGAAGGAAAAATTTTGTCATGCTGTTATATTTATAATTTTAAGACTTATGCATGCTTTAGACTCTGTATAGTGAAATGTCTCTGACTTTTAGTCAATAAAGGCTTCTATTACTATTAGTGAAACAAGGTAGGGGTGAATGCCAAAAACACCAAGGGTAAGGTGCTACACAGAGCTGCACAGAGAATAGCAGAGGCTACAGAAGGATTTTGGAACTACAGACCGGTCAGCCTCAACCCTGTGCCTGGATAGATCTTGGAACAGATCTTTCTGGAAACTCACAGACATTTAGCTTTTGAAAAAGGTAACTTATTTTTCTTCTGACCATACTACATTCAAGCACTCCCCTTAGAAATTTCAGAGGGATTGGCCATTTGTGGGACACAGATTACAGCATTGCAGATATGTCAATAAAATCTGCCCTTACAGCATAAGGAAATTGGGCTGATTTCACTTTTGATCCCCTTAGGAAGACAAAGCAAGTACAGCACAACAGATCACCCTGAGTCGATACAACCAGGGCAACCACCAAACCGCAGCTGGGATGTGAGGCGTGGATTTATTTCATTCTCTCACTGACAGCACTGCGCAGCAGAGACACACAGGCTCTCTCAGGCTTAGCTCATGCTAGTGACAGTGGGGGGTGAAGGAGCCCCCACTGCCTGCCCCAGAATAGCAGAGGGCTTCAGGCACACACTTTATCACAAGGAAGTGCTTTTATGATCTCTCTCTCCCCCAGCAGGAGGATCAAGCACATTTGTGAGAGTGTGTTATCGCTACACAGGAATTCTGCTTCTCAAAACAGGCAGAGGATTAAAAACTCTAAGCATTATAGAGGGASATTTCCAACACTAGCATTTTTAGAATTCCCAGCTGCAAGGTGGCTTTGAGTGAAAATTCCCTCCTGGACAAATCTTCTGGTTTTAGTCATTCCCTCCCAAGGCACTGATGCCCTGCTATTGAAAACTAGAATGACTTACAGTCCTTTTGCACAAGCTTTTTGTTCTTCTGTGTACATCTGGGAAACTGCTACTTCAAAATGGCACAAAAACGAGCTGTATTTTTAACACCTCTGCAATTATCTCCATCCTAATCCAACCACAGTCCCTTATCTTCCTTTTCTAAAAACAAGGTTGATCAAAAGAGTGTTTTACCCATGCTCTCAATAATTTTCTGTTGTCTTAGCTGTGACCATGTCACACCAGCAGCTTGGTAGGTTTTAAGTAAGTGCAGCAGGGGTTTGTTGCTGCCCTGGCTGTAGGAGAGCAAGGACATGGGAGCAGGGACGTGCTCATTAGAAGGGTCCTTCAGCTGGTCCCAACAATCCTCAGTCCTAAGCCAGTACCAGCAGTGCATTTGCTGAAACACAGGAAACAGGAAAATAATCAGCTCCCCAAGGCCCTGGAGTGCAAAGACAGAAAATCTTAAAGCTTTTAAAATATATTTTGTTCCTTCTCGTCTCTGATTTCATCACAATCCAAAAAGGGAAACAGTGCTTTGCCGATAATAATCTGAAAGTTCTGCTTGTAACCCATGCAAAATTACTGACGTGGGTAAGGCAGAATACAAGTTTAGCAGAAATGCAGGAAATTGAGCTGTATTTATGTCATGTTTTTAGTGGGACTGAATATTTCCTTTTCATTGATTTTGGTCCTTCATTCTGCCCAGTTGTCATTACAGCATTTCAGAAAGCCCTCAACTCATGTGTCTCACTCAAATGATGTATGGGGTTCAATTAGAATCCACACCAAAACTGCTGCAAGAATATAGCAGCATAGAATAAGCATCTATTCAATGTGCTTGAGACTCAAATGAGAGAAATAGCAAGAAACCTATTTTCAAAAGAAAATGATTTTTGCATTTTGRGGGTTCTTTGTTGAAATTGAGCATACAGAAGCTCTGGGACCATGCATGAGCAGAAAAGCAAATTCTTATTATTTGCTCTGCTCTGCTAGCAAGAAAAATTAGTTCATCTGCAGATCCATGAAGTCAATTAATGAAGAATTTCAGAATTAARATATAAAGCTTAGTCTTTCAGCTCTGGTTCAGGAAATCTACTTACTAAAGTCAAAAGCAGTTTTGATATCACGAAGTTGGATGATAGAACAAATCATTGGAGTCTGTTTCCTAGGATGTATTTGARTATTAATCCTGAGAGAGTATCCAACACAGGAAGTTCTCCATGGGGAGAGAGCTGCAAGAGTCAGAAGAAACCCAGATAGATCTTCCAGGGTGTGGAAGGTGAAAACAGCCCATAATGATGCATGAGGTTAAGTCAGAGAACRGCCCTCAGAATGGACTAACCCCAACAGAAGCAGGCAAAGCTCCAATATGTGAAACAGAGCACATTAATTCGTTTAATGAATGGAACATGGATTCATTTAATGAACCTGATTTAAGGGCTACTGGACTGCAAATTGCAACATTGTGAAAAAATAACTCAAACTAGTTGTGTCTAGCCTTCATATTTCAAACTCCCATGAAGGCTGATTTAATACTACTTCCCCTGAAAAAAAAACCCTAACTGAAATTGTAAGGTTTCATGTCTATATTAATTATTTTGTTAAAAAAATTATTCGGTGATATCATAACACCTGGAAGTAGGAACTGGGACTTGAGTTCTTAATAYAAAAGTCAGTATTGTTAATATAATATATTCTTTCTTTTTTTAGACTGCTTTTAAAGACTTTGCTAAGAAAACTCTGTATTTTCTCTGTGTTCTCCTGTGTAAAATTTTCCCTCAGCAGATACTCCTCTGCCTGTTTCTTTCTGTAACTGAAAAGAGCTGAGTTGTTTGCCCCTTCTAAGTGTACATAAAGGCTTTCTCTAATTTTTATGTAACATGTTATACTCTGTGTGTGTAAAATTGCATAAAATGTGTCTCTTCTAATGCTAACAGAAATGAGAGAGGTGACATTGCTTTTCAATAATTAATCTATCATCCAGATTTTATATCCATCCAAAGAGAAAGAATGGGTTAGCTTGGAAAAATGTTCGTTTCTGTCTCTGAGCTCGCTTGTGCTAATAACAAGGAGATGTGAGGAGGTTTTCAGAGCAAATTCTTCCTCAGGGAGGAGCAGATTCCTGCAGAGTTTGAAAGGGAGTCCATAACATGCAACAATCAGAATTATGCTCAGGAAGGAGATAATGTAGTGTTCAAATCAGTATACACAAGTATCTGAAATGCAGAGTTCTTTTCTAGTGTGTAAAAACATTGTTAAGCCTGTAACCTTACAGGTGTCTTTTGTATGCAATGAGCAGCAGTTTTATATCACCTTTGATTACCATATAGATACACTTTTTATT
This sequence comes from Malurus melanocephalus, assembly GCF_030028575.1. Lineage (NCBI taxonomy): Eukaryota > Metazoa > Chordata > Aves > Passeriformes > Maluridae > Malurus > Malurus melanocephalus. The sequence continues at coordinate 4,859,489 of NW_026623242.1, forward strand.
ACTTCCTTSCTGTTGTTTCCTTGGTCATTGTCTCTCCCAATCCCCATCAATCTGACCATGATTCAGAYCTTTGGTCTGTGCCTGAAGCTGGGATTGTGGCATCCCCACAATTAATGTCCAATGCTCTTTGGTCTTCATGACTCAGTGGGCTGGGCTGTTTTAAGGGTATATCTGTAATTGTACTCAAAGCTGCAGATGGTGGATTTCAGGACCCAAGGATTCTCTGCCAATCTTTTGTTTCTGCAGCAAGCAGGATTCCTATGTTTAGCAGTAAAATGACTAGAACTTTCTGGAGCGGGGCGGGGGGGGGGAAAGGCACAAAAAAGCTATGATTTAACCCAAATAGTCTTTTTTTTAAAAGAAATGGATTTAAATCCATTCATATTCTGACTTACATGGGAACTTCTCACAATACCTTTATCTTAAGGTTTAGCTCAGTTTGGTTTGGTAACTACAGATTTTCAGTGAGAAAACATTCTTTTGAGAAATGAAAGTTGCCACAGACTTATTCTAAGGATAATAAAAATGAAGARAACGCTAAAATTGATTGAAAATTAATATATAGGCTGCGTTTTCATCACAAGTTTCATCTGGGAAAGGGAAAGACTAAATAATTTGAAACAAAAGCTTTCCCTGCCAAACCTTTCTGCCTGCTCTGGAAACGGTGTCCGTGCTGCCACCTGGAGCCCACTCGTGGCTTTGGAACCAGAAAAAGGGGCTTGGAAGGAAATCCAGCAGCTGCTGCCTACTCTCAGTGCAGGCAGTCATGGAATTAATGCAGGTTTTTATCTTGTCTGTGTGGTGTCTCATGCAATCCGCAGCAAATTCGGTGCAAACACAGAGCTAAGGACCGAAAATATATTTTTCTGGGATTGTGGATTCAGGAAGAACTATTCTCACTACTTGTCTGAGCTTGTTTTATGTCTCAAAGTGGGAGGGAATAAAATTTGTGGGTTTCAAGTAAACCCAGTCAGGATGGGACTTCAGGTAACCTCACACGACTGCCAGCAGCAGAGAAAACAAATGTATAGAGATTACAGATCTCAGAGAAAACAAATATACAGAGATTACAGATCTCAGCCTGAGTGTTACCCTGCTGTGGGTGGCTTGGTTTGACTTGTGTCAGCTCCTGTCACAGTGACATCACAAGGCAGCCAGGTGCCACCATGCAACCAGGAGGGCAAGAGACATCTTTCTAAACCAGCAGGAATAGAAACCTTCCAAAAGATATGGACTTATCAACAGCCAATGTATGAGTGTCTTAAAATAAAAGATTTAAAAACTGCTCTGTAGCAGTGTGGTAATYCAGTAAAACATCAAATGCCTGCCCATAACAATAAGTAGCAAAGGCAGAAATTATGTATATATGAACAAAAAGTCCAAGTTTATAATGAAATAAAGYTCACCTGGGTCAATTTCGACTAGAAATCATAGTAAAGAACTGATAAATGGACAAAAAGGATTTATCTATATGGATTTATAATTATGCTGAAACAAGAATTATCCCACTGTCCCCTGCTTATACAGCTTCTAATCATTTCAAACACAGTCCAAACATTCCCGGCAGGTCCTGCAGTGATACAAATGTAAAAGGGAGCTCTTGATATTCAAAATCCAAGGCAGAGACTATATCTGACCTGACATGGATTTTCAACACGGTCTGTAATTTTCATGGTTTGCTAGGCACCAAATATGTGTACTGTCAAAGGCAGATGCCTTTATAAAYGAATACAGATTCACAGTGAAACTTCAAAAATATAATCTTATCTTTTGTTAAAGGGAGGGTGATGTAATGATTATTTTTCAGAAATAATTATGATCTGTTCCATGAACAGTATGTCCATGTGCTGAGTGGCCTAGAGCAGATATTAACACTCATCTACTATTCATATACTAGCCTTGTCAGTATGAAAAACAAGAGTTTGTTTCTTATTAATAAGCCAAAATAGTGATTTTCAGTTTCTAATTAAAATCGTGGGCACAGTACGAGGGGGTTTTAATGTAGAAAGCTGTTGAAAAATTACAGCATTYCTTTAAAACTCACATTGCTCTTTAAAATGTCAATGTTTTAATGCACCTTGTCAGCATATAAAAATTTACTTTTTTCAAATTAATTGATAATATTATCTTCAAATTAATATCTTTATTGTGCTCTGCTCTTTTAATGAATTTTTGAGGTTTCATATAAATGTGGACGCCATTCAAGTCAGCTTCTGAWTAATTGAAAAATTTACAGAAATGGTCCATTGCTTTTCCAAATGTTCTTTCAGTCCTTTTTCAAAGGACTCTTTTCAAGYTGGAGAGACAACCAATCTAGATAAGAATATCACAGGTAGAAAACAAAGGTCACTTTCTTTTATATTTGTATACTAACAGCATATCTTAAAAAGTACTTGGCAAAAGACTCCTGATTTGCCTTTTAGTTTCAAGCAATTTAGCACACAGACACAAAGCCCAGAAACACGACAAAGAAATAAGATTTTAGGTGTAACTGAAAGGCAATTAAGCCAAGCTTTTTGGAGCAAATGCAGAAAATATGTCTGCAGGGAAAGACCCTGTTTGGGTAGCTGAGCGGCTTTCCCTCAAACAGCAGAGCAACTGGCAACACATATGTGTGTTTAATCTATTTCTCATGTACCAGATTGTAGAGAAACAGAGGTGCTCTGATAATAATTATAGCTCTAGGAAATATTGTAATTCTATTAACATGTGCATATGGAATGGCTTTCATACTTTGTTGCTAAACCTAATCAAAAATAAGTTGCAAACATTGCCTGTACTCTTTTAGCTATTACTTTGCATGAAGGCTCAGGTATTCCTCACTGCTTCAGCCTCCTTTAAAAAGATGTGAAAAATCCCCCAGGATCAGGGGAGAACTGCTGAGATTGATTTGATTGCAATAAAGAATGAGGTGGAGCCAGGTTTAGTCAGAAAGTTTTAATATTGCCTGATACTTAGCAGAAAATTGTAAGCAAGTTCTTGGGGTAGGACTGAGTATTTAAAGATATGCAAAGCAGAGGAGCAGGAAATAATCAGAATACATGGGCCAGTTCTAAAATAATTAATGTGCAAGGGCAGACTGTAAATGTCAATCTTTATTAATGACTTCTTAACTCTCTTCCACATCTGGGGCTTTGTAGACTTAGCCTAAATACTAGAACACTATTTCTGAAAGTCATTACTTTTTTTCCCCTTTTCAGAGTACATGACAAAAATTTGGTATTTGAAAATATGAAAACATCTGAACATGCCTTCTTTTCACAGGGAAAGCCCACCTCTTTCTTTCAATTGATTTAATACTGTTTCAAAAACTGCTGTCCTCGTATGGGTGTAACTCAGCTCCAGCAATTTGGTCATTGAAAGCAGGCACCAATCTGCTTTTTTTTTTTTTTTTTCCCAGAAACAGAGTGGTTTTTTCAATCTATAATGATGTTTCTTTATACAAATAAATGAAATATTCTATCTGACTAAATTGTCTCTTCACACATCTCAAGTTGATTTTGGCCGCCCTCTTCATGCAGGCAGGCCACAAAGGTGGAGTGATGACAATAACAAGCAATGTCAAAATAAAAAGGATTTACAGTATATATTTAGAAATATAAGGCACTGTCTCATTAATCACAGAATGACTGAGGTTAGAAGGAACCTTTAGAAGGCATCTGCTTAACAGCACTTCTCAAGMAGGGCCACCAGCAGTCCATTGCTCAGGGCCAGCCCCAGGTGGAGACTGAGACTCCACAATCTCTGAGMAACCTGTGSCAATGCTCTGTCACTGTTCCAGTAAAAAATGTTTCTCAGTGTTCAGGGGGAATCTTCTGTGTCTTAATTTGTGCCCATTGCCTCTTGTCCTGCCACTGGCCACCACTGAAAAGAGCCTGGCTCCATCCTTTTTGCATGTTCAGGTATTTGCCCACACTGATAAGATGTCTCTGAGCCTTCCTCTCTCCAGGCTGAACAGTCCATCACAGCTCTCTCAGCTCTTCCCAATGGAAGAGATGCTCCAGTCCCTTAACAATTTTTATGGCCCTTTGCTGGAATGTCTCAGGCTGGTCTCTTGTACTGGGAAGCCCAGAAGTACTGGAACCTTGACTAGACTTACTATCAAAGAAAGGTTTTCCAAAAGGAAAATTATTTCCCTTTTTCTCACTGAAAAATTTCCATTTTTACAGAAAGTCTTAATCAATGAATGTTCTGGTATGGTATGCAGTAATTCTTAGTAGGTCCTTTGCATTCCTAGGGCACTCAAGATTCCCCAGAAACCTAGAGTGACAGGGATTTACTATTATCTTTATTTCTGTATGCAACTGTAATGCATTTCCATATCTGCAGCTAAGACAGAATTTATCTGCAAGCACAGAATGATGACACACTCTTAGAAGACACTCAATGGTCACTGCACAGCTCCCTGCTTTTAGAAATACATGATTATTTTACTTGGAAGAACTTGGGAGCTAACCAGCTAAATGAAAGATTAGGAATTCCATGGATAACATGGACATCCCATGTTTTTGGGATGAACACAGGTCCAAAGGACACAGTGTTTTCCACTGTGAGGGGTGCATGTTCTTACAAGAGAACTGTAAGATATTTCTGTACATTTTTTTAATATATCAGTATCTGTGTGTAGCCACAGGGCAGAGCATGTCTGTTTGCTGGGGATTTGGTCTTTTCAAAGAGCAGTCTGTTTATAGACCAGACAACAAGGCAGAGACCTATAAGTGGAGAGGTTGTCTGTGAGCTCTGTATGGAGTCTGAAGGTCCTCTGAAAAACAGAGAAATGTCACATTGGACAGACCTTAGCCCATGGCACTGCACTCTATAGAAGAGCCTATCAACTCAAATAAAGAGTGAAATGCACACATATACCACAAGCTATAACCTTGAGAAAAATAAAAAGGAAYATATTTGATTCTGTAGATATTTAGTAACAGTAACCCAAGGCAGAGAGTGTTGTTGGGGTTGACCAGACCTCATGAACCCCACACTCCTAAATCCTTACATGGCCAAGAGCACTAAACCACAAATCAGAAACCAGAGAGCCAAGAGGACAAGAAATTCTGGAAATGACAAGGGAGAACCCCTATTTTGTTGCTGATTGCAGAAGGCATTGAAAAATGCCAGTGCTTCTGAGCTGAACAACTTTCCTCCCATGATGACAAAGCAGGGTTGCTTGACATGCCCCCCTGCTACAGGACCCATAGGGGAACAGCCATCAAGAGTGTATATCGCTGCAACCACCTTATTCAGAACAGGAGAATGACAGAAAATAGTGATTTCCTCTCAAGGTCATTTAAATGACAGCTTCTGAAAAGAATGAGGAATGGAAACTGCAGCTCTCAAAAGTAAAATCAAAATACTGGACATATTTTGATACGCGTGGTGTTTGTTTGTAGATGATTCTTGATTTTACGTCAGAATGTTTATATTTGGCATCATATTTGCCTTGTACTATTGTCACTTTCAGGTGAGCACCATTTAGCTGAAAATGCAACAAATTCAGGCACATATAAATAGCTCAAAAACACTGTGTAATTTTCTCCAAAAAGAGCTCTTAGGCATGGCTTATATAAAAGGCTCACCCATGCCTACAGAGTCTGATGCAAAAGTTTTTCTGCTTTTATGAATTTATCCAAAAGAAGCTTCTGGTAGAAGCTGGATTTATGTGAAATGATTCAGGGACAAGATATTATGACTTCTGCTTGAGAAACAGAGAGGATGTCCAGCAAGAATGACTCTTTCACCTTTGTCCTGACCACACAGAAGACAAATCTTAGCACATTTCAAAGAGAATGCTACGTCAGATTTGTTGTTCAGCTACGGTTGCTTAATGACASTATATTGGAAAACAAGTCAAATAAKGAAACTTATGATAATACAGCAAAAATTTAAAAAGCTATAAATTCATACCTAATTTTGGAAATATTCCTTAAACTTGGGAATCCTATAAGTACTCAGCAAACTCATAAGTGTAACTCAAAATCGTGTCAGTTTGTTAGTTCTGAACAGCCTCACATCTGAAGAAAGGAGGTTTTTTCGCTATCCAAATCTAGATGCCACTGAAAGTCCTCCTCTGAATTTTTCCAGATGAGCAATCAACATCATTTGCTGGGTGATTACTGGAACAAKCACCTGTTCAGGGGATTTCAGAGCGTGGGCTGCACATCTCGAAGCAATCAGAAGGTGGCACTTTGTTATCGCTGCTGCGGCAGCGCCGCGTTCGTGTCCCGGGATCCCGCTCCAGGCAGCAACAAGGGGAAAAGAGCTCTGAAAGGGGAAAAAGGGATTCCAGTGAAGAGATGGACCTGCTAACAGCAGGCAGAGACATTCTTTGGAGGTGTATAAAACTTCTGACATGCTTACTTGTAAATTGAATGCACAGAAGCAGRTATTGATAATAATAAAAATGAAAATAAGAATGAAAACTAATGCTCTTAATGCAAACTACTGAGTACAACCAACAGTCCTCAAGGTTTTGGGTTTGGTTTTTCTGGGTTTGCTTCGGGTTTTTCTTTGTTGGTGTGTTTGTTTATTGTTTTAGTTTTGGGGGTTTGGTTGTTCTTTTTAAGAAAAAAACACAGAAAAAAAAACCCAAAAAAAACCCCAAAAAACCCCAAACAAAAAAACAAAATTACATTAAGAAACAAAGCAAAACAAAAACCAGAAGATATTTTCTGATTTTTTTTTTTATGACACCCAGAGCTTTTTCATAACCACCTTGATAGTGCAAACATTCTGCAATGTTTGCAAGGGAGTTTGTCCTCCCTCTAGCTTTAGGAGAAGAAGGAGCTACTCTAAACCTTGCATTAACTGAACATAGCAGGTGTAGTTAAAAAAAAAAAGTTGTAAATGTTGAGAAATGTGCATTGTGATTATGTCGAATTGTTCTTACTGTTCTTGTAAGGGTGAAAAAGAAAGATGGGGGATTGAACATTTATAGAGACTCTGGCATGAGGCAGTGTGAAAATTGTGATATTAGACAGAGGTTCACTTAATTCTGAGCTGTAAAATTTCAGAGTTAGCAGAACAGAACTGAATTCCCACAGGGTCCTGTGGGAATAGGAGGTGGTTAAACATGCCTTACCATCAGAAGCTTATCTCAAGGTACCTCCAGGATCAAATTGGAGCAGAAAATGCTGGAGAAAATCTCAGTATATACCATTTTCACCACAATAAATGATTCTTGTCCCTGCCTGAACTGGGAGCTGCAAACTCAGACACACAAGATACATTCAGATTCAGGCATCTTGTACACAGAGCATCAAGTCCTGCTTACACTGTAAATATATATGTACATAATAAATTCATAATCAGGGTATTATAAAATATTCTCATTCTTTTCAGAAAAAAAAAGGGAATTTAAATAAGTTCAAGACAGAAATTTGAATGTCAAACTTGTCAAAATGCTGGTATTCTAATGCTTTTCCTTTCAAATTTGTTCTCCAGCAGCAAAATTGCATTTGCAATGCTCTCCTTTGCGTGGGCCACTGGCACAAACCCACTCCTTCTCCCATGATCTTTGTGGTGTAATGTCCACCAACACCTAGAGGGACAGATTCTAATTCTGCCTGGATTTGCAGTAAACCTTGTTAGGGAAAGTTAGGATAAAGAACATAAAAGCAGCCATAAAGGCACTGTATTGAGGTTCATTTAGAAATTATTGATGTGAGTAATCCCAAAAGAGGCTTGATCACTGTTAGCTCTCCTGATTCAGTCCCATGCTACAAGAGATCCAGTGATCCCTAGCCCCTGCTTTCTTCCTGCTTTTGCCTTGGTAGAGCTCTCCTTGTCTCTCATTTTCCTGACTCAAGTCCCAGTTTGTGCAAAGGCTTTTCCATGCCTTTGTTCCTTCTGGCTCTGTACCTCCTGTTCTTCTGTAGCCAGACTTCCTAGAGTGTCTCCTCCTCCAAAGAGCTCTGTGTGCTGAAATGAGCAGTCTGAGGTTTTTCTGGGACACAAGTTGAAGCTTTAGCTGGCAGCTGAGCTGGTCACACCTTGGTCCTGCACCAGACAGGACACTTCTTGACATCRTTTATCTTGGCAGCACTTATCACTGCATTTGTTTCTCCAATAACAGAGGGAGATAAAGGGCCATTGAATATTTAAGTAGGCTCTGATTTTACTTTGAATAAATTTTAACTTACAAAACCCCCCAGATTCCCTGAAGAACAACTGATATGAACCAGTTGATGCAGAAAAGCACTTGGTGGTGACTGTTGAAAGGCTAATGCCACCAGTACTCTATGATCATTTTGGGCCACTTTTAATTATTGGAATTTTTTAAATAAGAATGTCAAAGAACCACTTTTGCAGTAAAACCACTCCAAATGGTCCGTTACTGAGTAAAACAACTGAATTAATACACATCAGTTATATTTGAGAGAAAAGCAGAGACAGAAAACACCCACTTTCCACTTCAACATGCTTTTTAGTGCATTAAAACATTTTAACTAATATAGCCAAAGTTTCATTAGAAGTCAACTTTTATGTTTTATGAGCTTGACCTAAATAACCTTAAACATGCCCTTAAACTGAGGGGTGGGTAGCTTATGGTAATAATTACCATAATGGCTCAATTTGGCACTTTTTAATGGAGCTGTCACAATGCACATGCTACTTCTATAGCGGCTGAATTACAGCAAATCTTGCTGAGTTCTTATTTCATTAACTTTTTGAAGTTTTGGCAATGATTTAAATGAAAAGACAGAAACATTGTGCGGTTAATCCTTGCTTACAAATGTTTGGTGTTTGCTGCTAAATTATAACAATATTTAAAAATTAACTAAATGAACCAGTTCCAACCCTAGCTCGAGAGTGATTAAATTTGAAAGAGGCCCCCCAGAATGACTGCTATGATCCTGATTGCACAGCAGTGCAGCTGGACACCTAAGGGTCAGCTAGGTGATCTACATTTATCATTTAATAATCCTTATGTAGCCAAGGAGAAAGACAAGCACATCCAAGGGCAATTCAACCTCCTTCTCTTCAGGCAGCACCAATAAGTCAGGAAAAGCATCTGCCTCTCTTCCTCTTATTTGGATGGACATTGGAAGACACTAATTACCTTACAATTTATATTATTTGAGCCAGTTTTCTGCAAGACTTTATTTCTGCTAATGCATACTAACTCTTATTCATGTCCACTGAGATTTTTATAAGGAATATTTTTTTAAGATTGTATCTGATAGTGTGGAGTGAAGCAATTTACATTAGTGGATATTCAAAATGCATGATTTAAACTYGGCCATTATTTTGGTTGGAAATATTTCAACATTAGGTTTAAAACTGAATTACTTAACCTGACTGAAATAGGTCATGAGAAAACAAATTTTCTGAGAGTGATTGATTATCTAAGCATCTCACTGGTTAGCTTTAAGCCAATATTAATCTTTTGGTGTGTGTACTACTGAATCATGTTCTGAAGTATATTACTGGATCAGGGCCTTATGGTAACCTTAGCAGAATTCACAACACAATTTGCATTTCTATGGTGAGCATGAACACTCATTTTCTGCAGTCTATGTGAGTGAATAGACTGCAGTGGCTGAATGAAGTGAGATGTATGACAGATCCCTGTTGCACGCTGACAAAAAGCTGAACATTTCTGTACACATGACAGCTGCTGAGGAGATAGACTTGATTCGGTGACATGCTGAGAATTGCGGGTTTGTGCATTGTCACTGGTTACTAGAGGCAGAGCTCATTTCCACAGCTAATCTACTAGAAAAGTACTGTGCTTCAGGCATGGCACGGAGCCACATGGGGCCTCAGAAAAAGGCAAACATTGCTTCTGAAAAATCCTTGCAACACAGAAGAACAGTAGTTTCCTGGTATTTTAACTTCTAAGTGAATTAATGCAATCAACATGTCTAAATCAGAATGAATCGTAGAATCAGAAGGGTTTGACTTGGAACTTAAAGATCATCTCATTCCAAACCCTTTGCCATGGGCAGGGACACTTTGAGCTGACAGGTGAGTGAGTGGCCTTCTCACTGCTGATCTTAGCAGTATCCTCATTCCCTGTCCGTGCCACAGTGTTATTCAGCTGCAGATAACCCAGAAGTGAAGCCTGCCTTGCTGACTCATGTGCATCATCTCCCCTGAATAAATCGTGGAAGAAATTAGTCCCTGCCATCCCAGCTTTATGATATGCAGCAGAAAGTCAGGTGATGGGCCCTGTGACTGGTGTCTGTGTATCAGCCCAGCGGGGTCATGCACAGCACTGACAACCTCCATGAGAGAAGAGGAAATGGTGTCCCATGCCTGTGTTGAGCTTGGCTCCACACTCAGCAGTGGCACCCCAGCTGCAATCTGCTCCTTTTGTTTTTTGTTAAATCTTTTCATCCCCAGCCCTTATGGGTCGAGCAGGTGCCATGGATGGGGACAGGAGGGTTGGACTCTGCCAGCTGGGCAGGGGTGGTTCATGGGCTATTCCTTGGCACACCCGTGGAGCTGTTTTGTCAGCAGTTAAAGRCACAACTGCATGGCACTCCTTGAACTTAGGCTGATGGGTCATTTCTGGCTCACACTGYTGCTCTCTGCTCTCTGCCTGGAAGCATCCAGGCTCCCACATGCAGCATAGAGCACTGAAAGGTGAAGCTCTCTGCCACATCCAATTTGTGTTGCAGTCTCTGAATAGAAGCTAAGCTAGGATCACAGAGGACAGTTAAGAGCAAATGGTGAACTGGGCRTGAAAAATAAATCTCCATGAACAAAAACATCTCTCTGATATGAACTGATCTACATATTCACCTTGAATTTTTTTTTCATGGGTAGAATTTACATTTTTATTTGCCACAGTGATGCATCATTTACCTTTCTATCTTCTCTGGTAATACGAGCCATTAAAATCGATGTTGCTAATAATAAAAAAAATAAATACAAAACCACTTGCATAAGTCTGAATAAACAAAACATCATGACACTGTTTTGTACAGAAATTGGTAACTAGCAGAGAAAAATTATAAAATAAGAAGAGCCCATGCAATATATAGAGAGAACATTTTTATAGCATCTGGTTGCCACGGAAACACATTGCAGCAAACAGAGAGGCAAGCTTGAATACTTCCAGCTCCAGCCTGCAATTCAGGATCTGTTGTTTGCACTGCTCCTGTGCCAGGTGCATACTATGGGTACTGCAGTGAAGTTCTAAAAGGCCTCTGTGAAAATGTAAAAAATATTCCCTTCATGTGAAGGACACCTCTCCTGGGGAAAAAATAAAAAAAAAAAAAAAAAAAAAAAAAAAAAAAAAAAAAAAAAAAAAAAAAAAAAAACAAAAAAAAAAAAAAAAACCCACAAAACAAACACAAAACCCCAACAAGTGAACTGATAACAACAACCTTCTCTAAACTCTTTACGTATGTATATTTACATAAAGGGGACCGAAGGCCAAAGGTGGTAGAAGTCTCTTTGCACTGATAAAGTTTGGAAAACACATACAACAAACAGAGCAGCTCTTACCTTTGGGGCAGTGTGGTCCATCCCACTAGAAATTTACAAACATCTCTAAAATTTCTGTATTTCATCTTCAGCCAGTGCTGAACTGCATTCCTTGCACCACAGTGTAACTAATGCAAGGAGTGACTCAAGTCAAAGTTTCCCTTGCAGCTCGTTTGTGCTTCCCTACTTAACAGGGTTTCTTCATTTTGCATTCTTCTTGTCATTTTTGAAACTTCATTCTAAGACTCAAAATTTTGTTTTYAGGGAAAGCCTTTTTTCCATTTCAGAATGCAAATCACTCAGAAAGCCAATGCTCAGCATTGAATGACCCTTATTTTTTTAACTAAAATTCACTCTCTGCTTAGATGAAATAAAGCTTAATATGCATTGGGACTTTAACCTCTCTGCCAGACCTGGAGTTTTTTATTTTGCTGTTTCTTTTGGAAATGATACACCCAGATGACCCTGCGATGTGCACAATAATAAAATAAATTCCCAAAGGTGCCTAGCAACCTTGCTCTTTCCAGCAGTACAAAATATGTCTTGGTTTGGAACTTGATATAATCCAGAAATGACTGATGCTATCAACATGGGCAAAATTCTAGTCCAGTATAGGCAGCCTCAGAAAAATGACTCTCAGAAAAATGACTCTCAGAAAAATGCTGCAGATCAAAAGCTAGTTATCAAGCTATTTCCTGAATAGTTCTGAATGTAGTATTTCATTCTTTTATTTGCCCCTTTTTAGAAATGTGCTGTAGCTCCTCTCCAAAGGTGCAGCAGACTTCAGGACACACAAAAGGTGTGGCTTCTTTTCCTGGATATTGCATCAGGTGCTACATTTTCAGTGTGGCACTTTAAATCTTCTGACATTCAACCAAATTACTKTGGTTCTCAAACTCTCTTCAGAAAATATAAAACTTTTTTTTGTTAGGAAGAGAGATGCAATTTTTCTTTAAGAACACAGTAATATCACAAAAGGTCCATGCTCAGCCCAATTGTAAAATGTCACCAGAAAAATAAAAGGTATTATTTTCCATGTTTATCCTCATGACAGAGATCAGCCTTCAGGGCCWATCCCTCATGTAGATGTGATATTTCACCTCTGATTCCATCCTGAGCATTTCCCACAGTATATCCTACAGGAGAAGATCTGAAGCATCTATCTATCTAAATTAATTTAGTTAGGCAATCAAATAAGATTTGAATGGATTTAGGTTACAGAATCAGGATTGTTCACTGCTGAATACATGAAGTCAACAAGACTGAAGACATTCTTTGGTATTGGAAAAAAATGAGAAAATATTAATTTAATATATGGAAAAATGAGCTCACCACTTTAAAAATATTTCAATTCATATTTCAGCATGACATTCTAATTTGGGCTCTTTGGAGTTATTCTCACTGATTTGAAGTAATTCTCACTGATTATATAATATTACAATTTTATTTGGGGGCTTTCTGGTGCTTATGTAGAAGATGGGAAAGGGAAGGGAACACAGGACCCTACGGTAAACTCATTACCATTAAACCCATCCTTGCTGGCCTCTGCTCATTGATTCCCCTCCCCTACAGTTCATTGATATTTCAAAGCTTTGAACAACTTTTTGTTATATTTAAAATATAAAGCTGATTCCTTCTTTTCCCATGAAAATTTCTGAAGTTTCCCTGAACCATTACACCAAATCAAGATGGAAGAAAGGTTCTATTTCGAAACAGTTATTCCTTTTACATTTTTTTAAAGTATCTGAATATAAAAACTGTAAAACATCAAATGACACCTTTAAACTATTGGGAAAGGGATTTTCTTAGCTTCCCAATGAGACACATCAATCACTTTTGTCTATCAAAGTAACAAGATGAAAGAGACTGAGTACATTACTTATTTTAGTATATAGCAATGTCCTTTAGATTATTTTTAAGAAACCTTTTTTGCTGTCTTAGCAAAACTAGACATGTGGTAATGAAGGCATTCAGTTTTACAGCTGAGGAAAAATTTTTTAAAAAATCAATCCATTTTAGAAGCACATTTCTGTGTTCTTATGGCATACGTCATGCTGTGAATGTAAGAGGATAAGAGTCAATCTAAAGGTTTTTGAAAATCACCTGCAGAGAGTCTTTGTGGCTTAAATSATGCTGAGGAGTGCAGGCCACCAAAGGTTCAGTTGATAAGAGTTACCACTTGGTTTTTACTTCTGCTGCTCTGGGACAGAGAGCACAAGGTTATATACACAGATTGAGAGGGATGATTGCAGGCGTCTGAACAGACAGACCTTCCTCAGAAATTATCAAGACATTCTAGGATCAATCACTATAAACATATATAACAAATATGGCTTTTTATAGCTGCAATTTGAATTGTAAGTAAGTATCAAATGGAAGTAAATATCAAATGGAAGTGGCTTTTTCTGGAGTCACTCATTTTTTATTTTTGTGTATAACAAGGGCATTTATCATTTTTATATGAAATCTTCTGAAAATTACTGAATCTGAAAATCCTTTTTTACAGACATTTTATCAAATTCCTGTCTCTTCTATGAAAATAAAAACAAAAATACAGTTTGTGTTTTTCATTGCTGTTCTCTCAGGCTTGGCCTACCTGAAGCAGGCAGTTCAAATGCAACCTGGTGAAGACAGGTTTACTCCATTATGTTTTTAACTGCAAAAGCAAGGAGGGAGTATGCAACAAAGGAGGGAAGGATGAGGCTGAAAAAGTATGGAAGATAAATTAGTCTGTTGAAACAAACCATACTTTCAGCTGTTATATGGTTATTATAAGCAAATCATTCTTGCAGATTAATTTCAAACACATGGAAACCTTTATAGTGATAAGAGAYGCTATAGGGCCCTGCAAATGGCTGACTGCTAGTGGTGTGGAGATAAGAGGGGAGAGAGATAGGAGAGAAAAGGACAGGAAAAGTCTCTTAAGTAATGACAACATTACTCCTCTGAGGCAAACTAGAATATTAAACTTACAGTAAAACASATATGCTGGTTTTCATTGTGCAAGGTCAGCACAGCCCGGTGGGTTTGAACATGAACTTAGAGGAATAAAAACTCTTGGGACCATGGCTGGGGTGCCTCTCTCAGCCACAGTAATCCCTACTTTTACAAAAAGCAGCCCACTCTCTTGCACTGAGGAGAAATCTTGCAGATTTTGGCAGGGATAGGACTGTTGAGAATTGATCAAAGTGAGGCTTTTGAAGACACTAAAGCAATATGAAATCTAAGGAGACCTGAGAGACTTACACACTCAGAAATACTTATCACTATAAAGAAAYGTAGTGGGGGATTATTTCTTACCACCAAGAAACAATTCTTATGTACTGTTGTCTTTGCCCTAAGCAGGTTAAGCACAAAAATCTGCCCCAGTCTCAGACCATGTCTGATTCAAAGCCTTACTTTCTTACTTATCTACCTATGTGTTTTTGCATAGAAAGAAAACATTGGCCACGACATCTGCAAAAATACATCATTTGATAAAGCTCCTACTTGAAGTTATTAGGAACATCTTTAACATGAACTGTTTCCTGAGAAGGTGAAACTAGAATGTGTGTGGTTATTAGGAAGCCTCGACTCAATTTTTTGGTTTTTTACATCTAGAACTCTAAACTGGATAGTGCATTTCTCATTTTCAGGGATTTGGAACTTACCTGTCTACTTTGTATTTTTACATGAAAATATTTCCACTGAAATTTATTTCTTTCTGCTTTAAATAATTACACTCAAAAAGATGCATATACATCTTTTAGAAAAGAAGCTGCTTTGACACATATTAAGTATTTCTTCCTCTAGTATTGCACTGTCTGCAATTTTTGCATTAAATATCCTTCATTAAGGTGTCAAATAGAGAAAAATTTTGTGCTAAGTTTTACCTATTGTTCACACTTCCTAAACTCCCTTTGCAAAAGGGGYATTCTTGTGTGGTTGACATGTGGATTAACAATTTGAAATTAGAGCAGAGCTTTCATGTTTGTCTGTAAATACATAGCAGCAAACACAAATGCATACAGGACAGTGCCTCAGCAGCCAAAAGAAGCAATGAAGCAGAATTAATATTTTTGATGAGATTCAGCCTACACAGGCATAGGAAAGTAGGTGAGATTTCAATGTGTGGATCCTTTGATACATGTGCAATCTTAGCTCTCTTAGGTAGTGAGAGGTGGAGATCGCTGAGCTCAGAAGGAACACAATTATTTTTAGCCAACCTTTCCTCAGACAATATGCAACATTGGTGAAGTCTACTGCTGAAGATCAGACTAAAAGGACCTCTCATCCCAGGCTTGTCTGGGATCATTGTCCAACAGCAGAAAGTAGCAGATACTTCAGAAAAAGGTATTAAAGAGTATGTTAGGAAGTTAAAGATCCCCTCTTCTTTGACACAATCATTGTTTTTCCTTTCTGTACAGCCTACACCTGACCATACCAAACTGCTTACACCTATGTGCCTGCTGATGAGATTGGAGGAGGGACTCACTGTCACTGGCTGCTCTGTACCTGGATGAAACATTAATCTTCAGTGACACCTTCCTGACTCCTGGTGTCAGTGCATTTGATGCACTGTGGGTTAGTTATTCTGACAGACAACTTTGTGGTCTGCCCATTGAGGAAAACTGACTTCCTTAATCCAAACACAGCAGGGTCCTTCACTGAYCTTGAAAAAAGACTAATCCATTAAAAGATTTCAGGAGGCACTCTTCAATTCTAAGCACATTCATTCTGCAGCCTGGGCAGGAAGATTCATCTCACCTGCTTCAAGAAGTCTTCAGGGTCGATGCTCACACCTAGGCTGCTTTAATTGACAGACACAAAGAGGCACTCACAGCATGTGATTCATCTCACCTATCCCCAATGCCTACTTTAGCATAAGATAAATTTTGCTCTAAACTGCCCATTTTTCTCCCCTGACTTTAATGGAGACTAATAACCAAGGGAGTGCCAAGTGATTAGCTCATATGCAGGTGTCAATGTCTGGTCAAGGATGAATTTCAGTCACTGTGACCACCACTTAATGAAGACACATCCAAGATAGATTTAAACCTGCAGCAGCTAACCCACGTGTATCTGCACAGAGAGCAAAACGACTACAAGAAGCTGGCCCAAACCTGCCGCACCCATCAGGCCTCTGCAGTAGGGCACAGCCATCTCACAGATAAAGAGTCAGCTCTTGTCAGCCCTTTCCATGCACTGGTGCATGAGAGTAGCCGCAAAATGCTGAGGTAGGACTAATATATGTTGCCTTTCAGCACTTGTTCCTTAAAATGCTGTCATGACACTCTGAGTCTGGAGGAGCATGGTTTCTTTGTACTGATGTCAGATGGGCTCTTTATTCCGCTTTGAAACAAAAATTTCTGGTCTTAACATCCAAGATTCTCAATGTTAGCAGAGGTATTAACTCCGTATTTTCCAGCCTAATTTTTAGAAAATGGTTTGGTAAAGTTGACCCTTCTCTATCTTACTATTTGACCTGATTGGAAATCAGATCTATAAATCTCTTTAATTGCCCTCCTGTTGTGACAACCTTCTGCAGTGACTGACTCCTTGCAATGTCAGCTAAACTTGATTTAAAACTAGTGCTCTACATGCTGCAGGCTGCCAAACTGGCATATTTGAATTAATTTGTCCTGCATTTATTTACAGCACTTTGATATAAACACAGATGCAGAAGAATCTGTTCACAGTTTTTCCATTCTATAAGTATTTCCTCAAATCATGTGCATGCTCTGGTGAATTTCTCTATTTCTTTACAGTGAYTGCCTTTTTGAAGGGAGGTTGTGTTCTAGATAATGGTAGAAAAAAAGCCTGAAGACTTCTGACTTTATATATGTCAATGTTATGTCTTCACTAATATGAAATAGAGATCAGAGATCAACCCATAATTTCCCTGGCTGGAATTAATTGTTCACTCCTCAATGAGATATGTTGGCAATAAACACCAGAGAGTTTGTCTATCAAATCCAAAACTAACATTTCTGCTATTTGGAGAGCCTAAGATCTCCCTGCTTGGGAAAACAGTATAGAGAAAGTACAGACAAGTAGGGAATAAAGTACTTGATAAGGATACAGAGATAGAACTAATGTCAAATTACAATTACTATTCAGGTTTCTTGCCATTTTAATGAGTTTTTGGAGACTAGGTGTTATTCAGTTACACATATTAAAATTCAGTTAASCTGTATTAGGCAGTGGATTTTTATCCATAAAGGCTTATAGATCCTAAAAATATCCTTCCATTTCCTAAATATATACTTTGAACAGCATTGAACTATAGTCTAAACAGCCTTACTAAGTCTTCTGCTTAAAATTAATGCCAAGAACACCAAAAGCTTTACTTATATTTAAAATTAAGCAGGTGTGCAATCCTTTGCTGGATAAGAAACTTATGGAATGAAAATTAGCTTGGAAAAACACTTTAAATCTATCCTCTGAAAAGTCCGTTTTGCCTTCTTCTCTTCTGCCTTCTCTTTGTTGAGAATATTTCATTGGAAGTCTGTGAAAAAACATCACTTCCTATATTGCCATTTTTTTGACAATCAGTTCTGCTCACTGGATAGTGTTTATAGTAAATTAAGTATTATRCTTTCAATTGTATGGTTTGTTTAGCAAAGGAATTGTATTTTAATACTAATTAAAATTTACCTTCATTTCAATCAAGGAAAATAGATGAGAATATGTTATGAAAAGTGATGGGGCTGACGAATATGGTAAACAGGTGCTTAGGTAAAATCTGGCAGATAAAATGCTAAGAAGTCAAGTGTTACTTGTTACTTGCCAGCTGGCTACTATTTTTGGCYTATACCATTAGAGAAATTACAAAAGCAATACATACTTCTTGGAAAACTTATCTCGCTGTATTACCAAAAGGCATATTTTTGGGGGTTTTTAACTGCAACATAAAGAATTCTTTTCAACACCATTCAATTTCCTGATTCCACCGGAAAGGGATAAGACAGCCTTTGGATGTTTCCTGAAAAAAAAAAAAAAAACTGTCTGAAGTGCTTTTCAAAGGATCCTCTCTCCTCAGATGTAAAAATTGTGTCTGATTTCTTAAGGACATTTGAGTTGCATAAGCATATATTTTCAAGGTTTGTAAGACCCATAGAATTTCACTCCATGCTCCTATCAATATATAGTTCTGGTACATAATAGAAGCCAACAGTATCTTTTAAGTAAATCAGACTTCAAAGCAAGAAAACATGCTAAACATGCTTCTGATTTTGAGGGGCTGTTTTGTCCTCAGGGATAACAAAGAAAAGTGAAATATTTTGATTTTCTAAAAGGACATACTACGTTGAAATTTTCTGGTTTAGGTTTGTATCATTCAGAAAGAGTTGTGTGTTTCTTAGTCCAAAACCTGCCTGCACAAAGAGCTGATGGAGCTGGAGGTTTAATTTAGTTCCCAGTTCCACTGAATCTTGTTACTGGWTATGTTATCCTACAGGATCTGGATGGTGTCTTGGATCTTGCCTTTGTCTGAAGACATAGAGCCCACTCAGAATTACTGATCATTATAGTGCAACTTTTTCTGCGGCAGCAGCACAAACAATGTTCCATTAAATACAGCACGCACTGTTTATGTATCTACTGGCAAAACAAACCCTGACAATACTACCTGCTGCAACTGAGATAACTATAGAGACCACTCCAGCATTTCCTGTAGTATCGCTTATATTATTTTCTTATATGTGACTTTTTCAAAATTGATGTTTTGAGTAGCAGCAGTTTTGCTTCCTCAGCCATGCATAAGAATGAGACTCGAGTGCCCTGATCCACTCGCATGAGACCATATCCAATGCAATATAATTCGGAGGTGGCCTGATTAGCTCATTTGTTTTGTCTTCCACTGTGCTATTCATTATTTCCTGAAATACAAAATGCTGCTGTTATTYCTCAGGCTGGGAGTCAGCAACTTATTTATGTTTCAATGATGTCATTCTTTCTGTGAGCAGCTAAGCAGATTTGTATTGATGTGATGTTTTTCAGCACCCTAGAGAGTCAACCAGTAGGGCTAAATGCAACTTTAATCATTCCCAGCAGGGATGTCTAAGTCAATGACCTGTATCGCTGAGCTGTATTACTTTTCGATACTATCRTTTATTCTATAATAAGCAGTTCAATGGAGTTGCCCTCTACAGCATCTGCCTATTCACATACTCTTCAGACGAGTGTAATTTATATTAATTTTGTCCTAGATGCTGGTTTACACTTTTTTCAGCCATCTTTCCAGGTTTCCTTTTTGTATTAGCAAGTACACCACTGAACTCCAGAACACACAGGCAACCCTGCCACCAGATGCTCATCTTTATGAGTGTCAATTATATAACTATCTGTTATGTATTTTAAATGCTAGAATTTGAAATTGCTCATGCAAAACTCAAAGTTCACTGAGGCTGGTTGRTATCTGCCAGGTGTTTTCAGCAGATTTCTGAGGACTTGCAGTCCTATTTAAACAAGGAGTGGTTGCATCTGTTGAGTAGTGGGGATAAGCAGCAGATACTTTGGAGATGGTTCTGTTCCAAGCATGATGGTCTATAGACATACATAAAATTACCTTTGGAGGGTAAAAATAACTTTAACTAAATGACTGAGAGAGTTGTAGGGGYTTGAAACATTTGCAGGAGCAGTCCTTCTTCAGGTCACATACAGAAAAGGCAGCATTAAGAGCCAACATRGAGARTAATGGATGTGAGTCTGACCTGTTRAAACACAGGGTGAGCACCACTCCTGTCAGGCAGCCTCAAATTCCCTTTTAACTCAAAGATAGTTTTATATGCAGACAGGTAGATTGGGAGACCTTCTTTTGTAATGTGTCTGTCAAAATTATGATAATTTATTTATCATTTCAGCTTCTGACATCAGTATTAAAGAGTATAAATCTAGTTTTCTGTTCTTTAAAGCTTACATGTGAGACCATAGACAAAAGTATTTGTAWAGAGGAAGCAAAAAAAATGCCCTGGCATTTTCAGTTAGTCTGCAGGGGAAAAATGTATTTCCATAGTTATTTCAGTTTTAAAAGAAATATAGTATATTTCCTGACTTTAATTGTACACCAGTACTCCCCCAGCCCCTGCCAAAATATAGCGGACATTATATAATACTGATACTAATCTGTATCCACTGGAAAAAGCACTAAAATTTCCCTCTATGAATTGATACATGTATTCCAATCTCAATTTTGTAATTAATTCTTCTATTTSTGCCTTGGGTACTTGTCCTAGCAAKAGAAAGGCTGCTGCAGACTTTAAGCTAGCATGATGCTTAGCATGGTAAGATCAATAGTAAATCCAGCTTGCTGGCAAAGCACCACCAGGGCAAGAGAAACCCAGCTGCCAGGAATAACAAAGAAATTGCCAAGGCAGCAGGAATGGAAGACAAGCTGGGAGCAGATGCAACCCCTGCACAATCTTGACAGCTCATGAAAAAGCAACATTACTGAAATAGCCAACATTTCTCAATAATTAGTACATGCAACTACATTACACCGACTAGAGGCAACTCAGAACGAGCAATTTCTAGTGGAGTACCTTTGAACACAACAACCTTTCATGTTAGTTTTATTACTTGCCCTAATTGATGAGCAAGTAATTAATGGGCAAGTGATTGATGCCACCCAGCATCTCATTCATATATGCGTATGTGGAAACCATCATAGGCAGCCAGATTTCTTCAGCAATCATTTTGATTTTTGCTTTCACTGTCTGAGTACAAAGGACTTCCAGTCTTACAGGCAGTTGCAGCTAGCTGAGGGGTTGAGCCATTTAATTCCATTTCCCAGCCACTGTCCTAAAGACAATGAGCACAGGTTTGCAAGTAAACTCTGTGGGTGATGGTGGGCAGGGACTTTTAGGACAACTGCCTTCTGATTCAATTAAATGAATGTCAAATGACTCAGTTTAATGGTCCAGTTGATTTCTCTCTCTCTCTCTTTTTTTTCTTTTTTTAACTGCTTTTTTTATTTTTCCTTGGATCTCTCTGACACGAGTGTGTTTTCTCCTCCACACGCTCTCTGAAGAACTAATTATTTAGCTTTGGATGAGATGCCACCTAGGAAACTTTTAATAAGACATGTAATATAATTCCTATGAAGGTGGTTAGGACTTAAAAATCAAAAAGTATGAACTTGTCATARGAAGTTCACCCTTGTTCACACTCATATTGTACTCAATCTGTTCTTTTATTAATGTCTTCCATCGTTCTACTGAGTTATTCAGCAAAGAAGCATCCTTGTATTTGCAGATACAGTGTTTGCTTTGGACTGTTMATTCCTTTCATGTGCAGTGGAAAGTCCTTTTATCAAGTCTGCTGCCTTGATGTAATTCCTCAGATTTTCAGAATCTGTGTATAACACAGAGTATAACACAGCACAATGATAACAGAATGAGCTGCAATGACACTTTCAGTCCTCCATGTACACTATGAGAAGAAGCAAACAGAACAGCTATAAAGTACATAAACAAAACTTTGGTTTAACCATTAACACCAGAATGTATTAAAAAGCAGATCTTCTGTTACACTATTAAGATTATAATTTACCTTTTACTGGTTTTCATATTCTGTACTGTTTTTCTTGGGAGTCAATAGAATGAACTTCATGTTCAGAAGACATCTTCAGACCCACAARAGCTAAATTAACAATAATAATGAAGAAACATTAATTTTGGGAGAACCTTTTTATGTCAAGGAAGATAATAGGTCAAGTAGGTCTAATCTAGCTCTTACACCAGGAATTTTCATATCTCCTCTAATTTCTGACCCATTATTGAATTTCTTATCTTGTTTGGCCATCAACTTACATTCTTCACTTAATCTCAGTGCTTCATTTTTTGTATCTCCCCACCCCCATGATTCAAAACGTCTATAACAAAGTGCAAACTTACTTAATCATTTTTACAAATCCATTCCACCCTACTTCCAAGGCAGGATTTGACCACAGTCCCTCTCCAAAGGCTCACCTTTCTTCCTGCTCAAACTACATAAAATTCTGATTTCTAAGGAGGTGGAGCCATCTGCTGTCTGTCACTTATGTAACACRTTGCTCTAACCCACTTTTAAAAAGACACATATCTTTATTACAATAGCCTTCTGAAATTATTAATATTCTTTCTTTATTGCACACCCACACTCCCTCAGTTACTTAAAATACTTTAAAATATTCTTTRTACTTTTATTTCATATTCCTAATGAATGGAATTTAACAGAGCACTTTAAGCTCCTTAAGAACTTTATTTCATATTCCTAATGAATGGAATTTAACAGAGCWCTTTAAGCTCCTTAAGAACTATGTTAAGTAAAATTCAGACTCACAAGGACAAGTTGCAAAAAGGGCAAGAAAGGGAAACCCCACCTTGCCATATAAAATTTTTGAGAAACCCTAACTTAAAAAAAAAATTCAAAAGACCCTTAACGTGCTACTTATTGAGGGTGAAAGTATCCTTTCTAGGTAGACCAGAATCCCCTCCACAGAGCTCCCTGGCACTAACCAGATCCATCAGTGTATTTGTTACCTCTGCTCTGCCAAGTGAGATGAAAGCGGGTGATGCGATGCTGAAGGTGCAACCAAACTGTGCCCGTGGAGGAGTCACGGAAGGAAAAACCTGGATCGTGCAGGAAATGTGGTTTTAGGCTTTTCTTAGGGATAGTTTGAGTGAGCTTTGATAAAATGGGTCTTGGGCATGGTCAGGAAGAGAATTTTAACAACCAGGAATGAGTGTTACGTGACCACAAGGTTAAATTGGCCTGTGAGTCATCACATCAGTATTTTATGACATGCAGTTTCATCATGACAACACTTAATCAAAAGAATGAGACATTTTCTCTCAACTAGAAAACCAAAATGAAAACATCAGTTAAATTGCTTTGTTTCTGCACTAGAATAAGAACCACAAGCCACACAAATGGGTGACAGACKAAGTAGAAAAACTAAGTAGAATTCATAGCATGGAAAAAAAGTAATTCCAARTTTTTATGACCTACAAAAACAAAGTGTAATTTAATGGAGGTAAAATAGTGAAGACTGATAATCTAGAAAGCACAGAACATCAAAAATTCTTGCATTTTAGACTCTTAAAAGGGATATTTAAGTTTCTTCAGCCCATAGAAATAGTTAAGTTCTTTGAGGGAAACCTATATTCTTAGTTCTTGTCTTAAATAAGAGCCTCACTTGCCGCCTCACTGAATCAGCACATTAAACTGAAGTTCCTTTCTGTTGTAGTATCATGCAAAGTCTATTGACTAAACCTATGGTCTTAGCAAGGCTCTCTMTGTACTCTGGAATTTCAAATAAATTAAGAGAGATGTAAGGAAAGGAAGCCTAAGCATTTTTTACCACACACTTTATGCACATCCTACAACCACAAATTTGGTGCTTTTTTTTGCTGTTCTTCTCAGCCAAGTAGGACAAATAAGATATCTAAAGAAAGCTCCTGACAATTACCTTGCTAAAAAAAAAAAAAGTAAAAGAGAGCTAAATAAATTAGAATGTAACTTCAGGCATAGTAATTCATCCAACCATAAAATATTTTCTGCATTTTACCGTTATTTCCTCAGGATACAAATTCAGTTGTACATTCAGGTTCCATACAGTACTTGTCTCTATAAATCAATAGAGCAATCTGAATAACTATTAGAGTTTTCAGCTGCAAGCCAGAACACTGCTCTTCAAACTAACCTGGCATGGTAAATTAATTTGATATGAATTCAGCTTCTGGATCCTGCCATTGACAAAACCAAGTCTATAAAAGAATTGTGTTTCATTGCCTTTCCTAAGGGCATTCTCAGATGAGCCATTCAGGTCCCCAGCTGCTGGCTCACAGGTCACAAAAGTGTGAACAGGCCGTGTACGGTGTGTGCAGGTGCGTGTCAGACTCAGCCTGGTTGGACACTCAGCATGACAAGCCAGAGCCCTGCTCCAAAGGAGTGTTTCATGCTGTGTTTGTGTCACCTCACTGGCTGCAGCGTGGTGCAGAAACACCTCYCTAGTTTTCATTTAACAAGCACTGTGGCAGCAGTCCAGCCAAGGGCACATAGAGGTCATGGCTCCATGACCAGTCAGAATGGTTTTCCAGCCTGCACTACCTTACTGCCACGGCCAGAGGCTCACCAGCATCTGCTCCAGTCATGTTTCTTGCAATCTGCAACATTAAACTCTGTGGATGTGGAGCAGTGTCCCATCTTCAAAGACCAGCAGTGCTGGTGCCCAAAACCAAGAGAGAGGACATATAACCCCTTCCCAGGCTGGTGGAGAGGGACAGGGGCAGGGAACAGGTCTGGGATGAGGAGGGGAAGAGAGAAATATCCACTGGGACATGGATGGGACCATAACTTTGGAAAGCCCTGGAAAGGGCTGCTGGCCCTCAGCCAGTCGCCYCCACTCCCATCACAGCTCCTCTGTTCCCAACCACAACCCACCCCTCAGCCACTTCCTCTCAGGAGCCTTCAACATTTACCTGCTGCATGTTCTGCCCAGGGAGGGCAGGGACACCACATGGGCTGGAGCAGGAGGAAACCTTCTGGTGTCTACAGACTTCATCAGTGATTTTCACCTTTCTTTAAAGCTCCTGCAAAAGCCTTGGAGCAAACTCTATGCTTTTCTTGGCAAGGGAGTGCAACAAATATATATATTATGTAATGGCTCTAGTAGATGCTTGAATCAATACTTTATCAATTATTATTAACAGTGTGAATAGTGTTTGTGGTCTTTCATAAACAAAGAGCCAAACTACCTGCTGAAATTCAAAAGTTGGTGCTTAATTTAATTCTTGCCACGGGCAATTTCTTGTAAGCATCAAGGAAATTAGGGCCCGAGGGTCTCTGTTGTAAGGTAATATATCCTAGAGTCCAAGGCTGGGCAAAATGATTGTTG
This sequence comes from Malurus melanocephalus, assembly GCF_030028575.1. Taxonomy (NCBI): domain Eukaryota; kingdom Metazoa; phylum Chordata; class Aves; order Passeriformes; family Maluridae; genus Malurus; species Malurus melanocephalus. Next base: position 4,884,783 of record NW_026623242.1, read on the forward strand.
ATGAAATGTCAGTTGTTCACTGCATAGTTTCTGCTCCACCAGAACCTGATGAATAGTTGTTTATTTTCATTAATAATGAACACGTTATAAATTATCTTTTTTCCCAGAATTTTTCTAACATGACCATAAACCCTACTATATAAATATTCTCTTAATTGTGCATTCAAAAATATATTTATCACTTTTTGAACTATAAACTTCAAAATTGATATTTTCACATGATGGCATTCATTGCTTTTCAGACAACTCACAAAATAAATCCTACTTGAAAGTTTCTTGAAACACATCTTTCTCCATGAGAACAACAGCAACTTCCTGTGCAGGAAGAGTATATGGAWTTTTTTTTTTTTTGGTCACTTATAAGAAATTTTGAGATTTCTCCAATAGGTAATTGTTCATTTAAAACAAAATTCCCACATATTTTAGATTAAACTTGACTGTCTTTGATCTGCATTTGACTTGACTTCACATGGCAGGCAATTTTTAACATTCGTGTTTGACTGTTTCMTCCTGTAATGCAAAGATACCTACCAAATTAGTTAAAAATTATAATGTTTGACAGAAATAATTTCCATTCCTCGCCCCACAAGACAGTAAATTCAGTTAAAAAGTCAGTCTTAAAGAAAAATAAATATTCCTTTAGCCCTCCAGCCRACATGTGCTATTGCATGACACTTGGGTATGAGAAGTGTCCTAAATATGAATATTAATCCTCTGGAAGAATCCTCACTCCTTCATGATAAAATAGATTTGAATTATTATATCAAACTTTTGAAGCAAAGGCTGACTGGAAATTTGAGATCTGCAGTGAGTAACTGGTTCTTACTGCCCCTTCTTCACCTGACAATTCTCAATAGGTGGGGGCAGGAACTCCCTAACTTTTTAATTATTTCCACATTATTATTTTTTAATATCAAGTATATAAAGATTCCTTTTGCTTCTGTGTATCTACTGAAGGTTTCTTATCCTAAAATAACTTAAGAGGCTGGTTACTTGTGGGCTATTTTTGTCAAGACTCCATGAAGACTTGAAGCAGAACCTCACAATCTCAGGTGAGGGTCCTGAGGGTACCTGAGGAAGAAATATCAAGGAAAAAATACGGCAAGAAAGGCTCTGACCACAGGTATGTTGCTTCAGTAAAAGGAGTTACCTGGCCGCCCTTGTAGTAGTATTCCAGGTAACAGCTTCTTACTGGATCAGATATGATGGGGAAAAAAGGGAGTGGGCTGGGGTGGCACGACCAGCAGGGACAGCAGCAGCTTCTGCTCAACATCTGAGTCACAAAGCAATAAAAAGGCAAAACAACAGCCTCTTTATGGGAAGATACCCCCAGGAGTCCAACGCAGTGCAGAGGGGAAAAAKAATATAATAACTGAATCAGGTCACTTGATTCCTCCCCAGAGGTTCATTCCAGAAGGAATTTTGTTGGCAGAAACACACTTTCATAAAATATTTACATACATAATTGATTTAAGGCCTCAATTTGTGAAACGAACCTGCTATATTTTACCTCTCAGCAAGATCCTGCCTTTCACAGAATGAAGATGAGAGGCAGCAGTAGAAGCAAATATTAAATGAAACACTGCCAAAACTTAGCTGATATTTCTCTCCCTCTCTTGCTGCATAGTATTTCCAAGTTTACATTGCAAGTGATTTTAGTCTRCCTAGATTTCCCCTTTTCTGGGCCAAATTTGATTTCACATGGTGCAGCTTTGTATAATTTCATTCTATTATTTCATTTCACATCCTTAAAATTTTCTACATGAACTATAACATCTTTTCACCTTACTGGGTATCTTTTTTGCATCTTCCTCTTCTTTAATTGCTTCTATAACTGGTAATTTTGCTGCTAATGGAATATTTTTTCTCTATCCTCTTTAATTTTTAGGAAGACAATCTATGCAATAGGAATTGTGGTAATTTGGCAGACTAACTAGGAGAATGTAAGTCTTTAAAATACAGAAATAGGAACAATGCTCCATAGGAGGGAGAGGTCCCAAATTTTGGCCAGATGAACAAGAACCCTAGGATACCCAGATCCTGTGTCTGGACTGTGTTCATCCCACCAGCAGACTCAGTAAGATAAATCCACAAGAACAGGGTTAGAGTGGCTGTGTCTCTGATACCAATTTCTGTCTGATCTAACCAARAAGACTTAGAAGAGTGTGTACATGGGAGAGTGATTTGAGTACGAGTGCTGGAATGTGTCTGCTTTAGCTGTTTGGGGTTTTTTGCCCCTTTATACCGGTATATGAGAATTAGCATATCATCACAGCACAAGTTGCATAAGAGGGATTGGGAACAATTCTAAAACCAGGATTCTCTTGATCACATTCCTCATTTCTTCTTTCCCTCTTCTGCACCCCATTTAGTCAAGTAATATGGTAATCTAGAAAACTGAGAGCATGAAAATAAGATCAGGTTCTGGCTATAAAAATGCATATCAAGCCTATTATTTTAGATTGGACCTTGCAAATTCCATTAATTTTTCAGGCTATCCAACTCTTTTCTGCTGTTTTTTTACCCCACTTTCACTTGAAGTTAAATAATTCAGCCAGGAACTGAATGAAAGCCTGAATGCTTTCTGCTAACACTCTTCATTTGCATCCTTTCTAAAACTTAATTTTATGCCTCCAGTTAGTCAGTCAGTTTTTACTCCAGCTGTACCCAACTGAGCTTTTATCCCAACAGAATGGTCAGTCTAATTGTACAGGGAAGGCACTCTAATAGACCCAGCTCAGCTGTGCAGATGTAGTCTGTGAGTGAGATGATCCTAAAAAAACAACCACAGCAGTGTCTCCAAGGAGTAGCCTGCTGTGCTGCTCWTTACTTTCTTTTCAGATATTTTAACCCCAACATTTGACAGGCATTGTATCTGAAGTCACRGAGATCCAGGATGGCTTCATAAAAGATATCTCAAGGGATAAAAATATGCTTAATTAATCCTGAATGGAAGATGAATAGAAGGTCCTTCTCTCCTTTTAGATAYGCACAAGACTCCTGTTGTTCTCTTCAGTGTCTCCTTCCTAATCACAGAAGAGCCTAATTKTATGACAGGCTGTTGTATTCTCTTTTCCTTTGACTTGCCAAATTACAGCTGTATGGCAAATGATGAGGGATCTCTTCCTTCTCTGCTTTTTATAGCGAAAACTGACCACAGAAAGAGCAAGTGCACAAATGAATTTTCCCAGTACCGAAGCTTAGGATTAAATAAACACCCATTGCATACCTTTGGTTTTTCACACAATCTCAGCAAGAACAATTCTGTATAARATGTCTAAATGAATCATTACACATATATATAAAAATAAAAAAACGCAAAGAACATATGTTATGAGAAATCTAAAAAACATAACACCTAGAGCATTTTTACTTGCTTAGAGACATTCTCAAACGTGASCAGTAAGCAAATAAGAGTTTGGATATATTTTACGTGAATGGCGTAGCYAGATGTGGCCAATTAACGCAGAAATTTTAAGAGCTGGGAAATACTTTTTTATTATTTGTTTTAATAGTTTGACATCCCTTATTGTTGTCTAAAAAAGACACTAAGTGTTCATGCTTTGTTAAGTTAAAAAATAAACCGAACACATAGTAACTGTTATTCACTGCCACTCAGCCTGACACCATGTGCTTTTGTCAGTTCGTTCAATAAAGGCAGATGCAAATTTCCTAGTCATCACTCCATATCACTCCTAGTCAGAGCAGCCCATAAAAGTAAAATGATCTGTTCTGTTCCAATACTTGGACAGCTAATGAAGCAGACTGATCCTTTGGTTAAAATGTACTTCCTCYAATAGAGAAACCACTTCTGACAATTGAGAGGAAGAAAATGAAATATTTCTTCCTTCTCATTTGATTTCAGTGCACTACATCTTAAACTAGACTTCCTCAGTCCTGATTATTAAAAATAGGATCATTCTCTTGCATGATATATGTTCCTTTATTTGAGAAACTACATGATCTTTGTAATCAAACACTTCTGTACAGTGGTGTATTAATCACAAATGATTGCACTTTTATGCCTATACCTGACRAAGGTCAATAATCACTCCAAAGAGATACAAGAAGTCTAAATAACAGAACATGCTCATATAGGCTGCTGGGAAGGTTTCTTCCTAACCTGTAGCAGTGGGAAGATAAGATACTCTAAAGCATTCCGAGGAAAAACTGAGAATGGTATTTTCAAAACAACTTCTACTTTTACCTACTTTTTAAACACTCATGCYGTTTTTCTTTTCTTACTGTGCTTTTTCATTATGAAATATGTCTGCTTTAATTGGTAAATAAACCCTTCTGTGATGTACAAACTTCTTTTGTTCTTCCTTACTAAATTTTTGTCTTCCAAATTTTTGGCACGCCAGGGGGGACTGTGTCTAGTGAGTGTTGGTTGTTACAGGATACCATGATCAGAAAACACAAAAGGCCCTTGAATCCTTGCTACAGAGGTCTTTGAAAGAGCTGAGGGGGAAAACCATAACACAGAGCAGCCTCTGCACCTCAGCCTCATTGTCCTCTGCGCTATGGCACCTCATCTGTCCTCTTGTCCTTCAGGTGTCTGTTAGACTATCTCAAAACTTAATCTCACAATAAAGCATTTTTCCCCTTTCTTCACATGACACATCTCTCTCTGGAGCATTTGGCAAATGCAAAATCCTTCTGCAAAATGTGTTGCTTCCAGTCTCCTTTCCAGGAACTCAAGACACCTGAAGGCATAGTGCTCTACAGGGAAGGAACAACACCCTTCAGGATTGTATTGCAGGCACAGTTTGAGAATGTTCAGAGCTGGAAAGCCACCAGACCTCAGCATTTCTAATTTGGGACTAAATCAGTAACGAGTCATTGTCTAAGTCACAGGGCAGTCCATATATATATATATATATATCTTCAATATTTTTGTGGGTAACTTTAAAGACACCCAAAGTAGCATTGATTTATAGTATTCCACACCAAAAAAAGTTTAAAAATAGGTAGCTTACCCGACAGCTCCTCAGATCAATTACTGGCACCCTTTCAGGCTGCATACGTGATGCTTACCTGAGGTATCAAATGACAAAGAAATACAATGTGACAGCTGATGAAGGGCAGGTGCTTTCCACCATCGAGACTGGTTGAGTCCTCAGCAGTGGCTTTTCCTGTCTTTCATTGAGGGTGCTCAGGCTGGGCTGCTTTTGATCCATGGTTCTGAAGGGCAACATAAGTCTTGCCTTTGGTCCTCCCTGTGCAGGGAAAAAAAAACATGAAGTATTACTGCAAACGATCCTTCCAGCTCTTCTTCTACATTCCCTGATACTTACAGACTTGAAATCCTGCCTTATTAACTTTTCAAAGTCCTTTCCAGAAAAGAACTGCAGTGGGCAAGCTTCAGATCCACAACTTTGGACTGTTAGAAAGTTATCTGACTTTTTGGATTGCGTTCTAACAAACATGAGCTCGTTCATTTATTTACTATATTTTCACAATGAGGGCGAAAAAAAAATAGCCCTGTCAAATTATAGGGTGATTTTGGAACAACTTTTCCCTGAAAAATTGATACCACTAATAGAACTAAATCTACAATCCTTACTCATGATTAATGGTATCTATTAAAGGTGAGAAAAAAGTGAGGGGGGAAGTCGGACTGAAGATTTTAACATGTGTTTACAGGTGAATTTATTCTGCAAATATTTTGGAGATTTCGTTCTATTTTTAGAACATCAAATATTTCTGTGGAAGGGTCACCGAGAACTAATTTTTCTTGCTTCATTCATACACTTATCTTCTTTGTTTCTGAGAATTTGAAGTAGTTCAGCACAAAAAAATACCAGCTTTCCTTTACTTGTTTGATCTCCAACCCCCATTAACCTTTGTGACTTAGTTTWATCTAAACTTTAATCCTACTGTGCTATCAACAAAATTCACACTAATCAGCTCTGCTTTTATTTATGTGAAAATCATAGAAAATTCTTCCCAGTTAAATAGAGGTAGGTTCATACAAAATAGAAAATATTGTCAAAAGAGAAGAAAGAGTATCAGTGATTGGTGACTAATAAATGTCAATACTTCTGTTAATACAAGGTCATTAAAGACATTCTTTAGTCTTTTTTCCCTCTTTTGAAATGTTTTGTTTAGAGAAGGACCAATTCCAGCATTCAYGAGTATGACAGAATGAGGGAAACAATGAGCTAAGCATAGCATAATGCAGAAAAACAGTCCAGAATTGAAAAGAAAAGCCTCAATGCCTGAATTTTCTTTGAAATTTCAATGGATCTTTGCAATATCAGAAATTGGTAAGTGTTGAATTAGTTAGGAGGTTGTAAGACTCCTTTTTGATGATTTTGCAGGTCTTTTTCACTGTCTCCCGCTGATCATACTAAGGAGAACAACCTGCCTCTGGAAGTACTGAGAACATCACGGTGTGTGTTGGGTGACCCAGAGAAGTTATTCATATCTCGGGGCACTGACACAGTTACTGGGCATGTTGGTGGTCTCCTTGCACTGCCTGTCTGTAAAGGGACTTTAGAGGAACTGGGAAGCTAACCCATGCCCTTGGGTAGGCACTTTCAACACAGAAGGATCAGTCTGGGCTCAGATCTTCCCTGTTTTCTTGAAGTCATCAGCTGTAAAATGTTTCACTGTTGCTAAGTTACCTAACTGTGATCAGACACCTTTTCTCAGTTTCATCCATTTGGTTTCAGTGATGCTTTTTTTTGCATGTTATTTTCTACTTATCATGAGTTTCATTGAGAGCTAACCCACAGAGCCAGAAGCTGTGAAGATTAAAACCAAGTTTATAATAGGAAGAAAGAAACAGCAAAAATAGTRTCTGGTTTTGCTTGTGATGATATTTTGACTATGAACAAAACTAAGCAGTCCCCATAAACAGCCTAACTTACATGTTACCTCATGACTTCATTGTTAAAAAGCAAAAAGGAAAAGGTGGTTGGGCACTGGAACACGCTCCCAGGGAAATGGTCACCACACCAAGATGTCGGAGTTCAAGAAGGGTTTGGACAATTTTCTTGGGCACATCGTGTGACTCTTGGGGCTGTTCGTGTATGGCCTGTAGTTAGCCTTGGTGATTCATATGGGTCCCTTCCAACTCAGGATATTAAATGATTCTGTTATTTTAAAGGTAGCAGAATAATTACTTAAAATGTAGAGTCTAAGACAGGCTAGGGAATAAAATATCCCTGAACCATGTTCAGAATTTGCTCTAAAATATGGTCATTGTCAAATGAAGTTGAACTGCAATCTGCAAATCATTTTCTACACTAATCCATTGCCAAATACAAAGTACAGATTTTATCCCTGATTTCATCTCTCCCTTTGTGTTTTTACTTGAATGTAGTGGCTAATGTATGCTCATAAAAAGAAGGAAAAGATGAAACCCAAGCCTTCACTTTGCAAGTGCAGATACAATYCCTGACACTTTTAGATTTCTTTGTTTTGCTATGGTTCTATAGCAGTAAAAGTTTCTGAGCCAGCTCAAATATGCCCTTGCTGTGAGACAGCTAAAGCTGTATTCTGACAAAACAGACACCAAGTGGGAAGAAGAAGGATGAAAGCCATGTTTCCACGGTTAACACAAGCAGCTGACAGGATTAGAACACAGTTTTTCCAAGTCTCACCCAGCCCACAGGCTTTATAAGTTTGTATATAGACATGGAAATTCTYGCTGTATTGACTCAAGCTAACAAATTATTTCAAACTTCTGTTTGGTTCTGACATAATAGCAATTTTAGTTTTTCCAACTGCTGGTAGCACAGGACAGAATGTACTCTCCCTCCTATCATTTCTGAAATATGTGAAATGCAAAAGTAGCTGGTTGAAAAAACGTTGCCACTTCCCGTTTTCCAAAATGGGGCACTTAAAAATGTCTAAAGCCAGCCGTGTGTGTATCCAAATATCCATGCTACATGTGAAGTCAATAGCAATGTTCATTTTGTGAAGGGCTGTCTGTTCATTGCGCATGAAATGAGATAAGGAATAAAAAGTGTGTTTTGGCAATGAGGGAGAAAATGCCATCTAAAAAATCCCCAAGTACAAAAAGGGCCCCATGGGAAATAAGCAAAGAAGAAATAAGCACTTCATGCACTTTGCAAAGATGCCTGGATTTTCTCATGACATGCTCTTAAAAGACATGTAAGTGTCTTATAGTTTTCCCAGGGAATCTCTTTTAGCTCAGAAGCTGCTGCAAAAACCAGAAGGAGCAGGTCCTTCTCCTGTGATGAGCTTTTCCTGGAACATGAGTATCACAACCTGATTTGAAGACCTAATGGCGAATAACGTCAGAGCAGAAGAGGAAATTTGCAAATGGACTTTCCATATGACATTTAAACTAGTGCTGGGAGTACAGAAATGCTCTCAAGTGCCTTGCAGCAGGACAGCAACAGCAGCATGACCGCCAGGCAAAAGAGCTTTCAGACCTGTAAACAGTGAATTAAAGGTATGGACTTCTGATCTAGGATTTACCTCTTATGATGTTACGAAGATGGAACAAGTTTTACCACCATTTCTACAGCTTAAAAATTAGTGGAAAACACAAATGAACAAGAAAAGAAATACATGCTTCATAATAAAGAGGTGCCAGGTCTAGGCCAATCCATTAGGGCATTTAGAACCTTAATACAAAATAACCAAGTAAGAGAGCAGCTTGCCTTCTCCACCCAGTAATTTCCTGCTCATATAATTGGCTTTCTTGTTGCTTTCTGTTTTAATTGTGCTTGTGATACATGAATGTAGATGGGTCCTTAATTCACAAAAAATCCCCCTATTGTTTAAATAATAAAATATTTAAACATTGTTTAATTATAAATTTATATAYTACTGAATCAGGTAAATTAAAATAGTTTACTAGGTATTTGAGAATGCACCTCTATTTACAGCAAATTATAATGCACTGTGATTCTAAATGGTATTAAGTTTCTTTTCTAGCATCCAACCAAGACATTGCAATTATTATGATGTTTAAGGAACAGCGCTCAGTGCATTATTTTCTTATCTTCAGTGCCTTTGCTCCACTGTTTGTTTTAGCTAGACTTCATCCGCATAAATCTTTCTATACATTGTCTGAAGCTCAACCACTCAATGTTTTTAGTTGCAAGCAGAAGCACGCTTCTGAAGAAACCATCCCAAGGCCTCCATTTATTCCTCTGGGAAATATTTGGAGCTCACAAATTGAATTGCTTTTGGGACAAAAACAAACAAAAATAAAATCTCAAGAGTTCACAGAGCACACTCCATCTGTAAACAGGAATTTAGACCACAGGACCAGGCTAGAACTAATCCAGAATAAAAATATCACTAGGGATGAGAGTAGGTGTCAGACCATCAGCACATGCTGTTTTTCTCAACAATTCTACGTTTAATGCCAAATAGAAGAGATTTATATCCCAGAAAACTGATCACAGATGATAGCCATCTCCCTGATAGTTCTTCCTATGAATTTTGGTTAACTGGCTCTGAAAGCACTTGTTGAGAGATGTAAATATTTGGCTAAGCAGGCCTTTTGCCAAGAAACTTCTGGAAGCTGTCAGTTCCCATGCAGAATGGTTTGTAAGATGCTGTCATTCTTCTCACTGGAATTGCTATTACACAGAAGGAGAAGCAGGGGTGCTGTGCACGGAAATCTGATGTCTCACATGTTCAGTACAAAAGTTGCAATGTTTACAATGTGTTTCCCGTTTTTCATTTCAAATAGCGCAGCTGACATGTCTCTTTCATGAAGTTGATAATTCTCTCTCTCTCTAGAGGAAATCTCATGTTTTTAACAGACAATTTTTTCTCAGTGCTGAAGGTTTCCACAGCCATCACAGGACCTCAGGCAGCTGAGATTAATGCACACAGCACATAGGCAAAAAGCATGCAAAGGTATTCTGTAGCCAACATTATCATAGCTTGAGTGACCATCTAGACCAAGACCCTGCCATGGTGGAGGAAGGAATAGAGTAGAACAGAACAACACAGAATAGAATRGATAGAATAGAATAATTACAGCTAACAGTGACCTGCAATGATTATCTAGTCTAATTGCCCAACCAGCTGAGGGCTGACTGAGTTGAAGCATATTGTGAAGGCATAGATCAAAGGTCTCTTAAATACTGGCAGGCTTGGGGCAATGACCACCTTTCTAGAAAACCAGCTCCAATATTTGACCATATTCTCAGAGAAGAAATGCTTCAGCCTAAACCTCCCCTGGTGCAGCTTTGAACCTTTCCTATGCATTTAAAAGTGAATCCCAGGGAGATCAGAACTTCCCTCTCCCCTTCRATTCCTGAAGAAGCTGTAGAGAGCAATCAAGTAATTTCTCAGCCTGCTTTTCTCCAAATTAGACAAATCCAAAGATTTTGGCTACTCTTCAAAAGAAAGATCAGGTCAGGACAGATCAGGTTGCTTAAAGCTCTGTCCAATCTGACCTTGAGCATCACCTCTGGCTGCCTTTAAATGATCGGGTTCTCATTTGCAAGGTCTTTGCAGAGGATTTTCTGTTCCCACTTGTCTCCCTGTTTTGCATCCTCTCAAACACATGCTCAAGAATGGACAAGGAAGGACATGGACAAACACAAATTCTTTGTTTATGCAGACACAGTTCTGATAATACTTTCCTGAGAGTGAATTAGGACTGTTTCTCTAGATCCTAATGCAAACCACTGCAAAAGAACAGTTTAAAGTTACATGTCTGGTACAGCCTTGTTCAGGACAAGGTTTGTCCTGAACAAGCTKGTTCTGACAGAAAAAGCTGTCTGGCTTTGTCAGCAGCTCTGCAGAGTTAACGTAGCCCTTTCTTCATGCCCTTAGCCATGCACAGACAAAGTCCCACCTGCACTCTCTTCTGCACAAGGTGCTGACCTGAGAAAGCATCCAAAAGAGTTTGTGCTGAAAACTGAAAAAGCTGGCTCCTGATAAGGAGCAAATGCAAAGTGCAGGGTGAGAGAGAATTTGGAAATTTAGGATTGTGTTTCGTGGTTTTATGATCTCACATCTGTGTAATTTTCTTTTTCTAAAACAGAGAAATGAATAGCTTAAAAATATTTGCAAAAAATTTTACAAATGCACTGATTTTAGCTGTTTTTCTAATGTGTGTCTGTGTAGTGGGTTTTAGTTGCTTGCAGATTAATCAAACTGAACTGTGAGGAACAAAATAAGTCCACAGAAAGGATGAGTCAACTGAAAATGATTAAAAAGTCATGAAGCTCTGTATCATTTGTCCTTTATATGTAATTGATGAGCCTGGGTTATCAGTATCACATTTATGAAAGTATGAAGGTACCTGTCAAAAAAACAAGATTTCAGTGAACTGTTCTTCCCTCARTTTCAGAGAACTGTTCTTCCCTCACTCATCCTCTTTTATTTCCCTTTATTCCTTTCTTTCATTTTTACTATATTAAAAAAGTTGCTTCTGTTACGTAGTCAAAATGACTGGTCATTCATCTTGCTGCATTCTTCTAACTTTCTTTAGAGAAGATTGCTTTTAGTGAAACTTCTGTTTCTGACTCACACCTCATTTCTTAAGAGCGGCTGATGTGAACCACAATATGTGGCAACCTAATTTAGACTTGCAGGCTTGTCATACTCTCTGTCCCATATTATTTTCAACAGCACAAACTTATAAAAACCCAACCATAACTGAGTTTGAGGTGTTTTCAGGAGCACAACCCTACAGAGCAGAGACGGCTTCCTTGCAGCACTGTAGGCTGGACCTACAAAAAGAAAAACTTTACATTACAAAAACAGTGCAGCATATTCGTTCCCTGTGCTAGGGAGGATTTTCCCATTCCTGTAATTTCTACTGGAGCATGTGCAGAGCCACTGCTGGTGGCCTAACAACACATCTTAATTAACAACCCCGTGTCACACTTTCAGCTATGAGAAGAAACTGTTTCTCCGGATCAGTCTGCATTTTGGGTGCTGACTGGATCACTCTGACCTTGCTTTATGTCACATTGTGGATCTGAAAGGAAAGGCTGGCTCAAGTGAGTAATTCACACATAATCTGGAGGGTGGCTTTGTGATCCATCAACAGGAGAGCTGCTACAAATCTGTGACTTAGTGTGATTCGTTCCTTCCCAGCCTGCAGTCAGTTTAGTTTTACAGTAAGTCTGGTTTTGAGTTGTCCAGAAACATTCCATGTGAATAAGGCAGTTGCGGTATAAATCACTCAGAAATTTCCAAAGTAATGCAGAGTGGGAGGAGACTTCTCCCAGCTCCATRGCCAATATCAACCCAGCTTCTGCAGAGTTCTAATAACCATTTCTGCCCTCTACCTGTGAGACTTCTACTTCATAGTAATTTATTTCTCCCAAATATTTATATCTATATTATTTTTTTAATATATTTTATCCTGACAACAAAAGTTTAAAAAAAAAAGAAATTTGGCTTTCTATATTAATTTTTAATTGTTTTAGTTACTATTCAAATATCTAAAGTAATTTGTTCTGCTGTGTCAATGTCATACACCTATATTTGATGTCACATATAGATATTATTGCTTAAGGCAACTAACCTCTGACCACAATGTGAATGACTTGAGCAAGACTCATTATTTTGGATACCTAGATATTGGGGTACATTTCACAGGATGCCTTGGAGAGGCTGATTTTCAAAGTATGGACAATTAGTCTCTTAAAAAAAATGCAGTCCTTTGCTTTAAGGAACATGTTCCCATTTTAAAATCCAACTTGTGYTGTCCTCTGGATTTACTAGTGATTAATGAATGAACAGTAATTTCCACACAGACGAACATAGAATGCCTTCTTTTAACCGTTGGATGCTATTTTTCCTTTACTATTAAAAATATTAAACTACAGTAGTGGATTGGGAAGAATAAGGTTAAAAATTCTGGCAGCAAAAGACCGTAACACATGGAGGTTCAGTGTTCATTTGCAGTGCCATGAGTTGAATGTCAATGACCAAACCTGATATTCTCGTGGTGCTGGTGATGGGACCTCTCTAGAACTTTTTCAGAGCACTTAACAGGCAGAGTCTAATTGGAGACATGTTGTTACAGATGTCCCCCAAGGTTCAATACTGGGACCAGTTTTACTTATTCATCAGTGTTTATCTTATTCATGAAAAGCTTGCATGAAGGAGCAGATGCCTCCTCAGCAAGTGACACGAGGCTGTGAAGAGTGGCCAATACCCCCAGAGGGATGTGCAGGCCCTGAGRAGGGCCTCAACAGGTTGGAGAGATAGCAGAGAAGAGCCTCCTGAAATTCAACAAAGGCAAATGCAGGGTCCTGCAMCTAAGAAAGAATAACCCCATGTGCTGGGGGCTGATCTGCTGTGAAACAGCTCTGTGGAGAAGCACCTGGGGGTCCTGGTGGACAACAAGCTGTCCATGAGCCAGCAGAGTGTCCTTGTGAACAAGAAGGCCAATGATATCCTGAGAAGAAATAGGAAGAGCATTGCCAACAGGTTAAGGAAGGTAATCCTGCCCCTCTACCCAGCCCCAGCGAGGTGCATCTGGAGTGCTGTGTCCMGTTCTGGGTTCCTCAGTACAGGAGAGTCATGGAGCTCCTGGAGTGGGTCAAACAAAAGGCAACAAAACAACTGAGGTACAACAGCATCTCTCTTATGAGGAGACACTGGAGGAGCTGGGCCTCTGCAGCCTTGAGAAAAGGTGACTGAGAGGGGAACTCTTCAATGCATCTGACGGGAGTGTGTCAGAGAAGGTTTCCAGGCTCCTCTTGGTCGTGCCTAGCAATAGGACAAGAGGCAGAAACTGATGCACAGGAAGTTCCATCTGAATGTGAGAACTCCTTAATTCTGCAGGTGACAGYGAACTGCCACAGATTGTCCAGAGAAGCTGTAGAGTCTCCATCACTGGAGATATTCAAGAACACAATCCTGCTGTCTGGGATGACCCAGATTGAACACAAAGGTTGGACTAGATGACCCACKGTGGTCCTTCCAATCTGACCCATTCTGTGATTCAGCAAGCTAGAACACAAAGTCTTCATTATGCAAAGTACTCATTTGGTATCTTATTGGAGACCTACTAGAGTTTCAGATTTGAGGGAAACAAACTTAGTGAGAGTAATTCTTCATTCATGAAAAATTTCAGCAATGTGACCTCAYGACTCACAAAAGAAGAAAATCTGGTGGTAGGGAAAATAGGAAGAACTTTAGTACTTGGACATCTTGCCCATCCTATGCTCACACTACTAAAGTGGCAGCCAGTATTTTCCTGCAGTTTTTTACTTCCCTTTTTCCACTTGCCCCTCCTTGGGCAAGAGTTCCATTTTTCAGAAGCTATGTGTAAAGACAACTCAGCATTTTGTCCCTGCACTGAAGGCTTCTGACAAGATAKTCTGTGCTCAGAACTAAACAGTGCAAGAAAATGAGATCCCCATTTAATGAAAAAAGAAGTGAAGGATTTCTATTTTTTTGCTGGCTTCCCAATTGAATGAGATTACATATTGTGAAGACAGCTTTTGATAACACAATACAAGTGTTAATTGCCTAATTATTAGACCCTTCATCTTGTCTTTGGTCAGCCTCAGGTCAAAATCCCTACTTTTCTGGATCTCTGCTAATACTGAGGACTTTTCACAAATCAGGATGAATGATATGCCTCATCACAAAGTAGGTTTCACTGGTTGAGAAATTCCACCCGCAATCAGAGGAAATCATTGTCAAAATCCACCTTTTTCCACAAAATRTCTTTTTCCCTCTCAATATACCAACAATTTCAGAGAAGAGCAACTTCCTCAAAAATTTCTGAACAAGTTACTCAGCCCTGCTTCTTTCCTTTTAAAACCAGTTGGATACTGTATGTCTTCCGAAGTGCGACATCATACCAGGGTCCCAGAGAATTTCATATATTGTCCCTGAGAATTATCAAACACCACCAGCTTTATTAGGAAAGACAACTCACACCAGAAAGGGGTGAAGAGGTATTTTAGGCACCTATTAAAATGTAAAAGAAAAAAAAGCCTCTGGAAACTTCTTTGGGGTATTTTGTAAAGAAAACATCATACTTGGCCAAAAGGAAATTACATGCTATTACATATGAAGTGCTGAATATGCATTCCTTTATCCATTTGCAATCTTAAGGCAAATTAAATTTTTGTCCTCAGYTTCTTGAGAGTGTAAATTTCATTCTGTAATTATTAATTTAGAGCAAATGAGATAGATCATGTTTGACTGGCTATATTAAATTCATTCTACCATCCAGGTTTGTCTSCTTTGTGCTTAACATCCACACATTACTAATAATTAGCTGCTTTTGTGAAGTCTTGCCAGCATTCTAAATGCATCATATGCAGTAGGGAGAACAATTCCAATGATTAGGRAAACTGAAGCGTCAAAAAACAGTGCAGCTGCAGAGGCAAGGTCACAGACACAAAATGATGCGCTCCTTTCACTGAGGAGGCGGCTGGTAAAATTTTTGTAACTCTTTTGCCTCTTTTCTGGGTGTTTTGTAAGTTTTCTGAGAGAAGTGCCTGCTACATCCCCGAAGTTCTGCAGCACACATATCACTCAATTTAAATGCTTTTGTACTATTAGTATGTGACTTCTACAATGATCATCATCATCATCTTTGGGTATGTGCAAGGCCTTAATAGATTAAAAAAAAAAAAAAAAAAAAAACACTATGGTTTCAGAATTCATTATGGCTCACTCTTCAACAAAAATTAAGTAAGACTTTRCCTTCCTCTATTCTATGCATATATGACAATAATAAAAAACAAATCTTATCAGAGGGAAAAGAAAGGGCAAGACAAGTAACCATTAAGCAATGTATAAAGTGCCTGAGAAAGAACCTAAAAGATAGGAAGTAGATATGGGTACATGAACAACAGAAGTTCCTAATACATGAAACCACTCAAACTCAGAGCCTGAATGCATATAATGAAGAGGGAAAAAGTTGTTTGAGGTAGCAGACAAGTCAGCCAATAAGACAAAGTTCAGGACCACAGCTGAAGTGAAGATGCTTTTACAATGTATTTGAGTCTGTGCTAATTTATTTCATTTTATGTCTATGCACTATGTTTTGCAGAAAGACATCCTCTCTAAAATGCTTCTGTGYCAAGTGACTGAACGCCAGCCAGCTTGGCTCTGCCTGAGCTGTGCTCTGTCACTCAGAAATACYTTGGAGCCCTCTTCCCAATGAGGCACACAGAGCCTCCCCATGTGTTGCTGCCACCAAACTTCAGGGCCGCTGACAGAACAGCCTTCATTTGGGTGAATCTTGTACAGAGTGAACTGACAGGTCTTATAAAGAATTCCTCAGGACACTGCTTGCCCTGGCTCAGCATGTCCTGCTCTGAATCCTTACCTGCAGGGTCTTGCTGAATACACCTGCACAATAAGCAGGACTGCATCTGTGTCCAGGCAGGGCTGAGGGATGATGGCTTGGGATCAAACACAGTTTCAGTCAATTGTGAACTCCCTGTGAAAGGCAAGTGAAGCTTGGGAGAAGATGTAAGTGATGCACAACTTTGTCAGCTGCCTCCTTTCAACACCTTTGATGATGTCCTGTGTTTAAGCCTCTTTCTCTCTCCAGTCAAATGCTGTGTTCTTTTCCTTTTATAATTCAAGACAGCAGTTCCTTCTGTTAAAACCCATCAGCTTATTTGTACCACATCTTAAATGCATTAGCAGGGCAGAACAGCATTTGTTCAGTTTTCAGTACTGAGGTTTGCTAATTTTTTATCATTTCTAAGTTTAGCATTTAGAAAACAAGAAAGCTGAGCTTTTGTAGAAGGAATAATTACATCAGCAATCACTGCAGAAAAAGATAYCAATAAGGGTGAGGAGAAAAAAAGAGAGAAGGAGATATTATAACATTCCTTGAGTTGTAAGTACTACAAATACTCAAAAGAGAAATTACTTAATCAAACATGCTACAGCCCAATGAAAAATTAGAAATAAAACCCGTAATAACAGAAGGCTTTACATACAGCTGTAATATTCAAGCAAGAACCAATATGTTATCTGATAGCTTTCCATGAAGACACTGGTACAGGCTTTTCTTTCAATCCTCACAGCCTGACTAGCAATAGCAGGTTCAAAAACAGGGAATGTGTCCTCCTAGCACAGCTCTTGCCACAAAAGCTCATTGCATCTTTTGAAACCCAGCTGCTCCTTATAAGACCTGGATGGAAAACACACAGAAATTTGAAAATAGTTCTAAATACTATCCATTGAAATGTATATCACCTGACACATTTGAGTCACTTGTCACCAGTCAGGATCACAATTAGGGTCCCATACCTTGGGGCTCCCACTCTGCAGAACCCTGGACTCATGCACCCTTCACTCTCATGTGAGCCCTTGTCAGAGATGCACACCACTCCAGTGTGGTTTCATTCTGGCAATACATTACATTTGACATAATATATACATTACATTTGACTGCACTGTGCTCCTGGTAGAAATCCCTCTGCAAGTTCCTTCACTGTTTAGGATAAGAAACAGGATAGTGGGAGAGAACTGACCAGCCAGAACTGAGTAATGATCAGGTCAAGTAGTCTCAACCACCTCATTAAAGAAAAATTTCTCTGTCTGATTCCCTCTTTCCTGGCACAGTCTTATCTTGATATATGGGGTGTAAACCAATGTGCTAGATAGAAAAAAAAATTAAATACGTATTTTAAAAAAAYGTACAAAGTACTAAAAGTGTTAAGCCAAATGAGAGTGAGCATAGAAACACATTTTATCAAAATATTTCTAGCATCTGTGTTTTAAATTAATCATCTGCTTACCTATTTCCATCCTATTCCACTGAAGTGAGAATAGTCTTTTGACAATTAAAAAAAATAGAACTAGAAATCTATTCAGCAAAAAGAAAATAAAATAGTAACTAGAATTTTTTTTACTTTGCATAKGTTTGATGAATCAGCTGTTCAACCTGACACCAATTGCATTTGATATTCATAAACAACTTTCCAAACAAAGTATTTATTTTAACAGTACCTTATTTTCAAAGTCACATCTACATATTCCAGAGATACTTGTAACAGGAAATTAGAATATTTTTTTCTACACCTTGRCCTCTTGTCCATAGCTCAGAATTTCCCTTCAGCATATGAAAAATGAGTTATTAATCATATAACACTTTCACTAGGTAAACCCAGATAACATGAAAAATCAGACAATGTCCTTGTGTTTTGCCTGGCTTATCTCACCTTTCTTGTTGCAGCATCACAGATATGAACCACAGGCAGCTGACAGCCTGAGAAATGTCCTGAATGTCTGACCAAAAGCCTGGGGCAAAGATCTTCACCTCGCACTCTTACAGGGATAAATAATCCATCTGCAGATAGGCTTGTGGACACCTACTGACATATTTATGGAGATAAATAAATCATTGCTAGTGTCAAAGTGACTGTTGGCTACTTTCCACACCCTGATCAAATGGGCCAGGGAACTCAGGGCTGTTAACSCTCCTAGTACTTGTGCTGTTTTAAAGTCCTCTCCCTTTTCATTAAATGCAAAGAGTAAAGTGTTCACATTTAGACTTTGCAGACAGAGCAAAAAAAAACAAACAAACAAAAAGTATAAAAACATAAATGTTTTTAAATCAGGAGAATTTTCCTCACCTCAGTTAGCTGTCACAGTTTTTCAGTCAATCTCATACATTTGGGGAGCTTGAATGTGGTTAATATCTGCAAAGGTCTATCCATGGATGGTGGGGCAGATGCSTACTCAATCCCTACATGTGAGTGGCTGTGTAAGAAACCCCTTACTGATCATTTCAGGAACGTAGGTGTGTAGAAACTAGAAGGCACCATAAGGCTCACAGTGAAATGATTACAACAATGCCTGGCAAGCAAAGGGAAAGAAGGGAATCTCAGAAATGGGTGCCAGGGTTCCCAAAGTTTGCTGTGCACCCAGAGGAATTAGACTGGGAAAGTCCTGCTTCTGGTGGTCTTCAGTGGTGTCTGGGAGCTGAGCATGGATGGAGAGGCTTCAGGAGAAACAAATGGCATGAAGCAGGCAAGAGCAACAAGAGCTACTGAATGACTGCCTTTCCCTACAAATCAAATAGAGGAGGCAGCCAAATACAGCACTGAAGGTCCTGGCACAGCTCTCTTTTGTCACAGACCCTGTGTAAGGGAAAGGAAAGATGATGGGAGCAGGTAACACATATCYTACTTAGGAGCCATGAGGAACAAGGGGACTGAAAATCCAGGGCAGCTTTATGTTCTCCCTCTGCTTCTCTTTCATTAGTGAGAAATACCCTGCTCCTTTGTCCTCCCTGCTGCCCCATCCACTGGTGGAGACAAGACCAGAGATGCTCTGCTCCCAGCTATGACCAACAGCCCAGCATTTTAAGMTGCAAGCCACAGGCATTGCAGTTCCCCTTGCTGTCTGAATACCTCTCAGATACAGACAAGCACACTTATTCACACACAAGTGTACAATCAATATCCAAAGATTATCTGAACACTAGTGTTGCAATTTGCTTTTATTCTAGTAAAATCAGCTTTGCAAACAAGAGATCAGTAACAACACAATCATTCCACAGAATTGTCTGAAAATAAATTGTGTTTCAATTGATTAGCTCTAAATGAAACAGGAAGAGAAATATTAATGTCAGTACTTAAATCAGGAGATATCTCTGCTTGCTTATTTCTGYGTGTGTTTTGCTTAGTTAGTTAGATCTTTGCAGAGCAAGAAATAAAGGGGGGAAATGTGAACTTACGGATGATTCTCACAGAAGTATTTTGCGCAAAGAGTTTATTAAGTTTCACCAGAATAAACTGTGMGATACCTGCTTTGATTTGTTAAGCAAAATTTCTACCATCTGACTGGGAAGTACCCAGCTCTTGCAGTTTCCAGCAGCTTCACAGGAGATGTTCAGCAGTTCTACAGATAGATCCTCATTACTTGGACAAGGAGAAAGTCTGGGAGCAGGTACCAGAGACACTCACACACTGCCAGGCAGCTTTAGGCTGTGCTGTCAGAACAGTGTCAGTGCCAAGGGGCAAGAGCCAGAGCAGTGACTCTAAGAATTTATACTTTTTTAACTGGAACATGAATCTTATAAAGCTTTGGACCATAACAGTCCCCTGATGAGCTATTTCCCTCTTGGGTCAAAGGAAACAAACTCTTTAGCTTTCTGAATAACCCCATGACAAAATAACATTTAGCTCATCATAATATACTACTTCACATTTCACATACATAGCTTTCAAATGCTAATTCATGTCTGATCTACTGATCAGAGACTAAAAAATATATCTCCAGGTTATTGCAAACTTTTCTATTTTCAGCTTAAATAAGAGGAGTGTCACAGCACAGTGTCACACCAGGGAAGAAACTTGGTGCTGATGTTGATTAACCATTAAAGGGGATGCTGCAATGGACTGGATTATGGACTCTAAGCAAATTAAATGCAGCTCGAAGCATGGTTTACAGAGGGTGCTTTGGAACAAACAAACACACAAAGTGCTGATTCTAGACACTAATACCAGATAAATCATCATTTCTCTAGGAGGTTTTGAGTTCTCTCTCAAAACATAGGCACATAGGCACATCCTTAGGAACTAGTTTTTGCTCTGCTTAAAAAAACACAAGCAGTGAGTTAGGCTAAATTTGTGTATTCTGCATCCTAGAAGGTTCCTGTCAATATGAAAAGAGCAGATTTGTCCGGTATTTGTGGGATTAATGTCACAAAATGGAGAGTTACATAAATTAGCTGCATCTCTCTAACTTCATTACAAGTCTTCTGGCTCGTACCAATTTTTTCTTTTCCTGAGCTGTCGATAAGCTCAGACTGGAAGCTGAAACTGAGGSGGGTTTCTGGCTGCCTCTCTTTTTCTTTGGCCGGGAAAGGAGATCGGAGGATGTGTCTGGGGTGCCTCTCTCTGCCCTGTCACCGGACAGAGCTRTGCCGGGTCACAGCACCGCACGGCGGGGGCAGCTCCGGCCGAACGCTCAGCACAGGTTTGCTGCCAAAGCAGCACAAGGTGGCAGCATTTTAGCGCACTTCTGCTAGCTCCAAACTCCTGCCAGCTTTGGGTGAGCGGGAGCCAGACCGRGATGATCCGGGAGCCATCCTGCCGGGGACCATTTACTGCGGGGAGAATGGGAAGAGCCGTTTACAAAATACGCTAAACTATTCCAGAGCAACAGAGCGAGGAAATCCTTATTTGTCTGAGCACTCCAGCATCGTGGGCTCCAAGAAATAAGATTGTCCTTTGCAATACACAACTGATCCCTTCTAATTCTCTGTTTCCGAACTGATGTTTCCCTGTAAAAGTGTGACTCCACTGCCCTGGGGGTGACGTGTCCCAGTGTGGTGTAACTGGCAGAAATTCCAGGGTGCTCTGGATTTACCTCTGCTTTGTATAAGGTGACACCGGAGTGGCACTCCTCTGGAGATTCCCTGTTTTAGAGGGCAAGCCTGAGCTAACCCCAGGAGGGGACTGGTGTGGGTAACCCAAGCTATCCCTAAGCTGAGTTCAATGACATATTTATAGGGGAATACTCTGTAATGGTTAAAAAACACTTTTAAAAAGGCAAACCCCAGAATCTTATCTGATAACATTTGGCAGTTGTTAAGCCTTGTCCTTGTTAAAAATCATGTATTTGTTCCTACATAACTTTTCCTAATTATTAACCATTTCAGCCACCGAGTCTTATTATTGTGTTTCACTACTGGATTGAAAAGCTCTTCATGACATGGTGTAAGTAACATCATGGGGGTGAAGTGGTTGGTTTTTAATTTTTTAATTAAATGAAACAGACTGAACACTTTAAATCCCTCATGGGGGGATGGGGGGTGGAATACTCTTTTTTTCCTGTGCTTTTAGTTAGTTTGAAGCTATTTTCTGTGTGCTTTCCAGTTCCTCGAAATTTTGTTACATCAGAGGCCACCCAGAGTGAGTGTGTTGTTCTGTTACTGATCTCGGCAGCGTCGCACAGAGGTAAAATGTCACCTCCCTTATGCTCCTCATTAATCCCAGGTTTGTGCAATCAAAGAACTCTGCCCAAATAGCCCCTGGTACAGACAACTCACACCTCAGCACAATTTAACAACATCAAATTGAATGTCTGTTCCTTCATGAGATGAGCAGCATTTCTATTTTCAGGCTGTTTTGGCTTGGGGTTTTTTTTTTTTTCTCATTTTTCTGGTAGTGTAGAAAAGCTGTATTTGCCAAGGGCAGTTCCTCATGGGGAATTTTTTATAATCCTGCAGGTTTTGAAATGAAAACAGTGTGACAAAGAGCACTAGCTTTACAATTCTCTAGTTAAGCTAGACTTCCATAGTAACAATATTCGGGGCAGGTGTGTGGAGCAGCCACTCTAGCCTTGAGTCTTGCTATAAGCAGAAAGCAAGAAGAAAATATTCAAGACGATGAGTGAGTCATAAGAAGGAAGGGCAAAGGGATCAAAAATCTCCTGTCCCAGGTATTCAGGATTTGGCTAGAAAGGAGAGGATGTAAGAATGACCTAATTCCTCTCCCTGGGATTGCCTACTTTGCACTGCGTGGACCTTGTGGTGACATCAAGGGTGTCTTGGTGGATCCAGGATTCAAGCAGAGAGGATGCTGCCCATGGTTATAATCTCAAAACAGTCATCATGCCTGACTTTTGAAGGGTCAGTGTCTCAATAGCACAAGCAGACTTGTTCTGTGAGTACTGACCAAACAAAAATCAGTAGTAAAACTAGTAACATTTTTGTCCCACTTTTAGTTCACTGCAGTCATGATCACTGTATCACGGTGTTGTACCCCATTCCAAATAATTTACCACTTTCACTTGGGCTGAAGTTTTGGCATCTTATATAAAGGGCTTAATTTACCTCTCTTTCTTTTGTAAATCTTTTGGTACAACTTTATGGAAAATGGAAAGACCAAATTTCTCAAGAACAGATCAGAAATTTCCTGAGAAAGTTAACAACTACTTTATAAGCTGTTCCACGTTTACTATTCCAATGATGATTTATACTGTCATTCCCAGGTTGTCAAGAGAAAGGCTGGAGCATTTCTAGATATGTTTTCCTCCTGAGAAAAACATCTGTAATTGAAATTTGTGCTAGAGTTGATTAGATGCCTCAGCTAATAAAAGGCTCCTGTATAATGTCTGTTTTGGAAGAAATTAACTGTTTAAAAGATGTTACATCCAAAGGGGAAGAGAGACCTAGCAGAGAAAAAGCCAGGTGACTTGGCCAAGATCACACAAGAAGTCCATGGCAGAGCTGGGACCATGCTACACTCCATTCTTCACACCTTGGCTGTCAGTGATATTACATATTGTGTTGGTTTTGTTTGG
>NW_026623242.1:4908147-4925466 GCF_030028575.1 Malurus melanocephalus
ATTGCTGTTGGCTCTGAGGATGATGGACATGCCACTGACCAAACCTGGGCCAATTGGAGATGGTGGTTACACCTCTGTGAAAACATATTTAAGAAGAAATCAAAACAAATGGAGCACACAGTAATTTTGCCAGTAGAGGAGGCTGAGAAATATGTGAGGGAATGCAGACACCAAGGTCAGTGCAGGAGGGGGAGGAGCTGCTCCAGGCGCCGGAGCTGGGATTCCTTTGCAGACCGTGGTGATCATGGTGGAGCAGGCTGTCCCCCTGCAGTCCATGGTGACCATGGTGGAGCAGAGGCTGTCCCCCTGCAGCCCATGGTGACCATGGTGGAGCAGGCTGTCCCCCTGCAGCCCATGGGGTCCACAGAGGGTGCAGAGATCCACCCTCAGCCCGTGGAGGAGGGAGGTCCCCAAGCTGGAGCGAGTGGACACCGAGAAGGGGCTGTGTCCAGCAGGAGAGCCATGGAGAGAGAGGCCTTGCTCCTGAGATGGAACAGCCTGGCCTTGGGCCTGCACCCAGTGGATGAGGGAGCCCACGGTGCAGCAGTTTTGGGATAACTGTCTGCCTGTGGGGGGACTCACAATGCAGCAGATGTGTGTGGACTGCTGCTCGTGAGAGTGGAACCGCGCTGGAGAGATTCACTGAGAACTGTTTCCCGTGGGAGGGACCCCACGGCAGCGCAAGGGAAGGACTCCTCTCCCTCAGCAGCCACAGAGGATCCGGTGATGAACTGACCAACCCCACACCCTGAACTGACCAACTCCACACCCTGAACTGACCAACCCCACACCCTGTTCCGTTCCTGCTGCTTTGTACTGTTGGTGGGAAGGGGGGAGGGAGTGGGAGAAGATCGGTGTCTTTGAGGATTGTATTTTATTTCTCATTCTCCCCCTCTGACTTTGTTAGTAATAAATTCACTTCATAATTTAAGTAGTGCCTGTTTTGTCCATCAAGTGTTTCCTCCCCGCTCCTTATCTCAACTCATGAACCCTTTTGTTAATTATTTTTTTTTTCCTTCGCTCTTCTCTACCCAATGTGGTGGTGGAGGAGAGCGAATGGAGCAGGTGTTGTGGGTGCCTGGCTTTTGGCCAGCATTCTAAACCACAACACATATCTTCGGTGCTTTTTAATTTTGCAAAACTACATAGTCCTTGGAAAGCTGTTCAGACTTGATAAACTCTTTGTCCTGTTKTGCAACCTCTCATTTTCCCAGCTCAGTGGCAGTGATAGATCTAGAAGTGCTGAGCTCTGTGATGTCCCAGTGACTGCAACAGCAGAAAAAAAAGAAGCAACAGGTGTTATATCCATGCTTTTGCATCATATCAGCTCTAGAATTTTCTTCTGGTTTCACTCAAACATCTCTCTACGTGAAGGAAAAAAGGTTCTTGATTTGCTGATATAATCAGATAACAYTCCAATTTATACTACTGCCTAACCACACTCTTGGTCTGTATTCAACTGTCTTGTAGATCTGGTTGAGAGATGTGGGTACCTGGGAATATGTCATTCCATCCAAGTACAGCACATACCACAGATAAACCATAGGCTGTAATACAACTCTGGAACAACTGTGACATGAAAGGCAAAAAAAAAACCCAAAATAAAAACAGCTTTCTGGAAATTCATTTCTCTATCTCCCTCTTCAGCTTTAGACACTAACAACACATCTTCAGTGCTTGCATTTTGGRAGGATCAAATGCCATATCCCCGAAATCTCAGTCTTTTCCAGAACTGCTAAGAACACCCTCTCCCAGGTGAACTGTGCTTTCACGGTAAGAGCTTTCATAAGTTGATGCTTTCAATTGCACTCCCCAACATACTGGATATACAATGTAAATTTTTTAATCAAAGATAATAATTGAGAATGGATGGAAATTCCCCAGCATCAGTGGCATCTTACATTAGTATGTGAGACAAGACATCAGCTCCTGAGCATGGTTGATGGCTATGATGAATTCTAGCTGGAAGGAGAAATACAGGCACAGTAACTGCCTGTCTCTCTAAGAAGGTACGGGGTTAGGGTACAATCTTTCTTTTTTTTTTTTTTTTTTTTTAATAGCTTGAGGTATGATGTTAC
Organism: Malurus melanocephalus; assembly: GCF_030028575.1. Classification (NCBI taxonomy): domain Eukaryota; kingdom Metazoa; phylum Chordata; class Aves; order Passeriformes; family Maluridae; genus Malurus; species Malurus melanocephalus. The sequence goes on from NW_026623242.1 coordinate 4,910,226, forward strand.
AAAACAAAATTTAACAATTTAACAATTGTTAAAATTGTTGTATCATACACCCTGAAGCTAAACATAGGCTTTAAAACCAGCCTGTGTAAACATTTGGGCAGTCTGTAATGCAGCTGTTACAATAAGACCCTGAATACCTACCCTAGGGTTATGAAGACTTAAAGGTGACATATCACTGAACAGTTCAACTGTAACAAAGTATTGTGAGGATATTGCCTGTAAAGTAAATAACTGGTCAAGGAAGAGCAGCGATATGGACCCAGGCAAAACACAGGAACATTTCAAATTCTCAGCAGAGATAGTTTGGCAGTGCATTTTAGCAGTTTTGCTTGTTCTTCTATGATGAAACCAAGCATTGCAGGAATTGGCTTAATACTGAGAATCATAGAATGGTTTTTGCTGAAGGGATCTTAAAGATCCTCTAGCTCCAGTGTCCCCACCACGGGCAGAGACACCTTTCACTAGATCAGGTTGCTCAAAGCCCATCCAACCTGTCTTTGGTCATTTCCAGAGAGAGGGCATTCACCAGTTCTCTGGGCAGCCTGTTCCAGTGCTTCATCRCACTCACAAGAAAAATATTTAACCTACTCATACCTTCTGCCAGCTTGAAGGCATTCYCCTTACAAACCCTTGTAAAAAGGCCCTCTATATGTCTCTTGGGTACAGGAATGCTGCTATAAAGTCTTCCYGGAGCCTCCACTTCTCCAAGGCTGAACAATCCCATGTGKTTTTTTTTTTCCATTCTAAATCTGTGAAATGGGTTACCTGGATTTCATGGACTTATGCATGTGGAGACTCTTAATAGCCAAGGATAAATTTTAGAGAGAATGCTGTCCAACCTGATGACAATGAAGCATTACATACAACTTGACAGGGAAATAAATTGCTGCACAGTAAAACTCAGCTTCCTTCTGGAGAGTTAATATGCTAAAAAGCGTCATTTCTGCTTACTGATAGCCTTAAAAAACCCTGGAAACCTCATGTGATGGTGAAGTTGATTCCCTTCCAAGTTCTGGGAACTAGTTGCCTCCATTAATTCTTTACATGCTACATATTTTAGACCAAATTCAGTCATCCTAAGACTTTATTTAAATTTTGTGAATATTTAGAAATAGCAGGTACATCAGCAGTGTGTGTTTAAAAGCATGTTTAAACAGTGATAAACATGTTCAAAGAGTGCTGCAGTCATAAAACTGGATCTGAGAAAGAAAACATTTTTTACAAAGATTCTTCCCTATTCTCTCTCAAGAGTGCAGATGGAGGAAATATGAGGCACTGATGATTATCAGTGAAAGCAAGTTTAATTGGAAATRGCAGATGGTTTTCTACATCATAGTCATGAACACCTTCATTTCAAATATAATTTGGCCTTCTCCTTTGAAAATAAAAATAAAATTTATAAGAAGAAAGCAGGGGGAAAATGCTCACAGCTTTCCCAGTGTTGTTTTCTAAATAGTCTGAGATAATTTTTTGAAGATGAATTTTATGTACACAAAACACAATTGTTCTTTTCATAAAAGTTTTCTCATTTCATTCAAGGACTTCATGATGTTATCTGCTGAGCTTCCCTAGTATCTGACAATCCTCCGGTTCTCTGCCAACACCGTGTCTTTTTGTCCAGATCTGAATGGCATTGTTGGATTCATAGCAGTGGTGGAATATCCACATAAATGGACTGGTAGGGAACATTTTTTCATCACTAAATATACAAAGTAATCCACTCCAAAAGATAAAACTGGGCACTTCTACTTTCAGTGAATTTTCAGATGAAGGAAATCACCAACTGTAGCTATGGGCTGAGACATATTTTCCCAAAARCTGCCTCTTACCTCCACAAGTAAATCAATCTTTCTGTTCTGTGTAACTCATCATCCCATGCAAATGAAGATGCCAGTCTTGCTCTGTGATAGCCAATATGGCCCCGATGGGGCAGTGGGAGAAAGCCCACACCAGTGAGATCTCCAGTGCCTGAATCTAAAATTGCCCTAGGCAGAAAAGAAAGAGAGAACAACAGCTAATCACTCGTTCAAGTGGTGTCACATCACACCAAAAGTCACTAGCCATCCCACATCAACTTCTTCCACACAAGGGGGGAAGTAAGATACAGCACAGAAACAAATAGAATTTCTCTGTTTTATCACATTTTTATAATGTGTTCTGTTATCATTGCAAGACTGATAGCACAAAAATAGCAATTCCTGTTATTTGCTTCTGTTGAAGCCAAACTAACCCACCCGGTTTATGCATACAGTTTGCTAACATTCCTGTGAGCAATAGCTTTGCTTTCTCAAAGATCAGTTAGGAAGTGATAATTGGGAAGCAATAACTTTTTACACAAGGAAGTTATACACTAATAGTGTAGCTAGWTTTTTTTCCATGTTGCTGCTCCTTCCTACAGCAATTTCCCTAACCAAAGTGCAGCTTACATTAAACACTGAAGAATTTACTTAATGAAAAAGATACAGAATTCTGGAAAGTTCTATTAGAGAAACGTTTTTGATTTTCCTTTTCATCAAAAACAGGTTGAATGCAGCAGGAAATCTGTGGCACTCTGTTTCTCATTTTAAAATACGTGAGTAGCTTGATTAATGGTTTTGTCTACAAGATGAATTGAAAGGAGGGTTTTCCTGCGCTTGTACCAAGTGTAGAAGAAGTGAAATGCTTCAGGAGAGAACTGTTGCTTCAGGAGAGAACACATATATTTTCTTAATTAAAAGTTTGCTGCCATCATTGACACTAAAGCAAATGGTGTTGAATTCCTGTTTTGTTTCAGAGAATGGGTAGATGGGTTTTACTCATGCTGTCTTGCAGTTTGAGATTTTCCCAGAGATTTCTAATGGCTCTGGTGGGCATTTCTAAATTGTCCCTTTGATGCGTTTCTCAAGACCAGCTTTTTTTTTTTTTTTTTTCAAGCTGACAGGAAATCTGGAAACAAATCCCAGTTGGGGAACTCCAGGGCATCATCTGGAAGAGAAGGATCCCTGGGTGACTAAGTGTTTAATGAGTTGTTTATGTATCACCAGACATATCTGGATGAGCCTTGGGCTCCCAAGGTGAGCCCTGGGCTGCCTGCAACAACTCTGTGAATCCCAATCTGGGTAAGAGATTAGAGAATGCAGAATCAAGCTGTTCTCCCAGCTGCTCCTGACCCCATTTTGTGAGCAGTGTTCGCAGGGGTAACACTCACCCACTTGTCCCCATCCATGACTTAGTGAGGGTCACCTGCGACTGGGCTGGACTCGTGACTGTCCAGTCTGGGCACCGACCCATGCACAGGCCAATCTTAAGAGTGCTCATTTATGGCTGACATCAGCCTTTTATCAATGACCAGGTAGCTGGAATGGAGGATTTACTTAGTGCAAGGCAAGACAAAGGCTCTCTTATCTCCCAAGATGCCAGGGACTGCTGAAAAATCTGAAGGTCTAGCTAAGAGTCAATATACAATGCTGACTGAATCTATCACAAGCAAAACCAGTGCTCTCCTTACTTAAATTTTGCAAGCTGAGAGACACCCAATCTGAGAGTCAGCTACAAAACAAAAACAGCCAGGCGGGTCTTTCATAGGAGAAAAATAAGCCACTGAAAATGCAGGGATGAAGGCCAGACTGACATCTGTATCAGCTTGTTGTTAATTAATTAATTGCTTTTTATCTTAATTAAAAGTGTGATGGATACACAGCACTGGAAATGCTTTTCCTATCACTCCTGTCCTAAAGAACATCCAAGGTAATTATAATTGTATATTATTATAATTGTGTTTAGATCAAAACAGATCATCATGCAGGATCCAAAAAAAAAAACCGTCCATATTGGCGCATAGCTCTATTCCACGTTTCCTTGAAAAAGGGTTTTTGTAAATAGTGGGGTTGAGTGTCTGTGTAAAAGTAGCTGGGAATTCTCAGAGAATCCAGGAGCGAAAACTGCCAACTCAAAAAACTCTGAGTTCAAATATTAACTATAATTCTCCAGTGAATTCTCCAATTTTGTTCGCTGCAGAAAACAGATGTATGAGCAGATACAGTATCAAGATAACCCATTTATTAGGGTGTAGAAAATATATTAATTTTAATTTCAGATATTTTTCTATCTCATTACCAAAATTTTTGTATCATAAGATATATTTAACCTCCCCAAATCCAATTTGCCTTTTTTTCCAAATTCAATCCCATAATATTTTGCATAGGATTTAACTAATTTGCTAATCAGAAACACTTTGCATGTCTGGCTGTAATAGATATTTTTTGGAGCCCTTTCAAATCTATAAATCACTGAACTTTTAACAGAGGCTTAGAGAATTAAATGTCTCGAGCATTTTTATTCTTTGTGTTTGCACACACACACACACGCACGCACACACACACACTGACACAATGCACATTCTTATCCTTTCTCCATAACTCCCTCTTGAATGTCCTGTTCTTGCTCATAACTCATAGTGAGCTCTTTGAAATGAAGGTCTATCATTGTATGTATCAGTCAACGAGCAACTTGACATCATTTGTATCCACAGCCATCTCTTGGACAGCAGAAACCTTCATAACATTACTTTAAAACTAAAATTGCAACATTTTTTTGTGAATTTCACATGTACGAAATACACAATTCTATGGTCCCATCAGCAAATTGGAAAGAGATTGAGTCATAATTCATAGGCTGCCTCCAGGTTCCTCTTACATTCAGCATGTGTGGGTGCAGTGCATATTTCCTTGGTTTCAGACAACATTTTACAGAAAAAAAAAAAAGTTTGCCTGGGATAATTGATTACCTCAATTCCAGACCCCCCTGCACAGGGGACTGAATGGGTGGATTTGAAGTTTTACCTTTAGGCAATTGCTTGTAGGTTGATAAGGTTSTAGCAGAATCTCTGTCTGGTTTCTCTTAGTAAAAAGAAATTATTCACTTTGTTGTCTTTAGCAAATACATCCTCTTGTGCATGGAGCTTTGTGATGGGGCTGCTGTTTAAAAAGGGCCAGAACTTTAGATGTGTAGCTTATGAAGCACTTTTGTCACACASGTATGACAGATATTTAGTGCTTTGGATGCACTCATGCGACCTGCATCCACACAAGGCAGAGCAGCCCGGGATTCAGACTTCAGGAGTTGAAAGTCTCATTCCGGGCTGACCCACTGTGGGAAAGACTGTATGCCAAGCACATCCCTGAAACACCCTGACCTGAAATACCCTGACCAAGAAGCTGCTGGTGACAAAATATGGCAACATGTTCTGGCACACATTCAGGCCACTGTAGCAAACAGGGCAATGGCCACTGCTGAAAGGAGCAGGGCTGGAAAACAGCCTCACAAACGATGGGCTGCTTTGAAACCACCCATTTATTCCACAAGTTCAAACACCATGAGGACCATCACATGCTGCAGCAGGATAGGATGCCCTGGTAGGTATCAGGGTACCTTGCTATAAAAGCACCCTGTGTCTTCCTTCCCCACATCAGCATGGGGCAAAGCAGAAAGAGGCCGGCAGGTTCTTTGTAACGGTGATGCTTTCAAGATGACCAGGCGATGTGGAAGAAAAGGAAGCATAACATAGGGGATCCAGTGGAAAAGTGATCAAAGCTTTGCAGGGCTTTGATCAGCTTCCTGCTGATGACCTTCTGAGTATCAGCATGAACATTTCTCACTTCCACCTTCCCAAAAGGCCTCAAAAAATAAGCTAGCTACAATTTTACATAACTTGCAGGAGGATCATGCAATTTCTATATRTCCGTGAATTTTATATATCCTGATAGCTCTGTAAATAACTTAGCATACCCAGTGGAGAAGTGTGGCATCTGGTAACACTGTTAAGGAAAAACATTTGTTGAAAAAGTACTACACAGACAATGCTGTGTTTCAGACTCTTAAGTGAATTCAGTCTYCAAAAGAAAAATCACTGATGTTTTTCAAAGCTGGGAATGACAAGGCTGTTGTMTTGTTTCTTTAAACATAAAGCAGGTGTAACACCGTATCCATAATTCACACTCCCACTGCAGCAGCCCCACCAAAACAACAGCATCCTTCTTTCACCATCACCACAAGAGAAAGCAGATGTTTGAAATTGTTTTGGCAGTTGTGTGGACAGCAGTGCTGCTCAAAACTACTGAGAGCTCTGAGTCATTTTTCTCTGTTTTTTCCAATTTGATTATTTTTTAAAAGGCAACGAAAGCAATAAAACCAGAAAGTACTTTACTGTAAGTAAATGATTTCTTGCAGTGTTTCACTGAAATATTCCTTTTTAAAAGTCTTTGCCACCCCCAGGAAATATTGTTCTTGTTGCCTTGAACCAACAAGGTAGATGTCTTTTGAAGGACATCAAGACTAATTTCAGTGCAGCAGTTCATTTACATATCAGTCACTGAAATATTAATATGGGAGCTTTTCTGCTGAATTGTTCCCCAGTGGCACTATCAAAACATATTCACTAACACCACCCTCTCTGTCAGGGTGAGGTGTTGTRGCCACGATGGTTTTTCATAATGTAGTCATTTGTTTCCTCTTAAAGAGGAATATCAGCTAAAAGCATTGATCAGTAAGGTGATAGATGGTGATATATAAGGTAAGGACAGAAATATTTCTGATTTCATTGTATAAATGTTATTACTCACATCTTACCAAGGTAAGGGAAGACTGAAGGCAAGAGCTCAACCTTGAGGATCATCCTAATAAGCAAAAGGAGTAATGATCTGATGAGGGCTTCCCATCAGATGATTTTGATACCTAGGTTTTTTGCAAGTCATCCTGGTGTTCTTCTTGGGAATTTAGTTTTGAAAGCTATCACGGACCACATTTTTAGATTATGATTCATTACCCATGAAAATTAAAGTTTTGTTTTTGGGCTATTGTTTTAGGGTTCATTAAATATTAAAGTTGGAATTCATGATCTTCCTTTTACAGACAGTACTTGTCTGTTAAAAATATGTGCTTAGGGTTTGGTTTTTTTCAACATTTAAAATTACTTTGAGATGTCAAAAAATGGCACTTAATGAACTAGTGGTTTTCATACATGCCATTCTAGATAATTAAAATGTGAAATATTTTGTTCCTAATAACAATACTTTATAGATAATTTTTGTTGAAATTTGAGTTATGATCATCTCATCACATAACATGCAAGTGTTTAATTCGTGTGACTATAATAATAATAATAATCAGAGTGAAGCAACGTATGGTGGAAGATAGAGAGGTATTACTATRTATTTGGTTATAAATACATATGAAAGAAGACATAAAAAGTTGAATGCTGAAATCACTAGAATAACACCACTACATAAAATGCTGCATACTGATTTGATATAACCTGGACTCTACACAGTCTATTTGTACTCCTTTTGAGTAGTTTTGACTACCTAAATAATAATGCTCCAAACGTTTGTAGGAATCTACTTGTGGACTAGAGCTTACAGTTGTCTTCTTTCATGTTGATTGCCTCCATGATCTTAAATGGCATTACCTCAGGTTGCAAATCGAAACCAACCCACTTCCCACAACAAATACAAATTAAACAATGTCTCAATGGGAATTGCTCATTTCCTCCTTATTTTTCCCCTCTAGCTGATTCCTCTAAATATGCTGGGGAACATTTGGAGTTCTTCGTGCTCCTTTGCTGAAGCAGCCACACAACACTAGCAAGGATCGCAAAGGAGTACCTGAATTGTCAAGAACAAAATCACAGAAAAAAGTGGGAAAGGCAAGACTTTTCCTCATCTTTGCCCAGATGTATCTTTTTGCCCGGAGTATAACAGTTTCCATAACAGTCAGTAACAAATGACCCAGTAAGAGGAAGATTTTCCAAACATGTGTCTGTTGCGATTATTTTAATTAGATCAACTGTCAGAGAGATGATGTCACTGACATCATTTTATGAAACTACAAGAAACATAAAACTGTATAAAACTGTTCTGTTTAGAAGTGACCGACAACGCATGACCTTGGCACGGAGATAGGTTTATGTTGTTGATTTACTGTAACAAGTTACTCCTGGGTTTGTTAATTAATATCTCCTGAGTTAAGTGCTTCATGTCATTGCACTAATAAATCTCATCCTGTGCAGAAAGAAGTTAAATTTCCTGAGGCGAATGTGCTACTGAATTTATATGTACAAAAAGCAACACCTCTCTATTCCCTTTCAGGGAAGTAAATCATTCAGTCACGTATCCTGTTTTTACTATGGTTTATGTGACAGCTCTCTCTAGATTGCCAGAAAGTTAGCTAAACTCCATGGGATCAAAACCTGTATCTTATCATGGAAATATATTTTTTTTCTCTATTGCTTAAATCCAAATGAAAAATGCTATCCAAAAATTACAAACATTTGTATTCATAATACCAGTCTTTTCTGAAATCCAGTTTTGAAAAAGGAAGCTGCTAATCCTGCCCTCCCCCTCCAGGTAACTTTCATGGCTAGAATTATATTGTTACCATTGATTGCCACATCAGCCACATGGCAATTTGCAGTAGACCAAATGGCTCCTAAAAATAGCTTCCTGCTGCTCTCTGTGAGAAGGACTTGGAAATTCTGCAGTAGCGTTGCTCTTGCTCCTGCTGCAGCAGGTTGGGTTGAGAAGACTGAACTCTCTGCTCTTTCCCAGAGGTGCCATCCTGSTCTGTCCTTTCAGTAATTTTTTCAGTGAGTAGAAGCAGTGCTGCATGCCATTGGTTTGGATTGCTCTGGAAAAGCATACTTGGCTGGAAGATAATGTAAAGTTTTCCAAAACCTTTTCATACTTTCCTTCTTTTCCTTCATATTCAGCAGGGCATATGTGCCTCCATATGTGAAGCAGTGCTTATGTGACAACAGAAGCTGCTAATGGGTGGGAAGAGCCAGGGAGTTTTGCTTAGTTCCCTTAACCAAGAGAACCATTATCTCAGCCACAGCCCCACTTCAAGAAAGCTTCCCTAAGTGGAGACCCAAATACTTAGATGAGGCCCCTTGCTGTTCATCTTGTGTACTCCAGACCTTTCCACTTACCACAATATAGTGTGCCGGGGAAGGAAAATCCATGTGTGGGAGCATCAGATGGATTTCAAAGGTGTGTTTGCATATAATATTTCTACTAAATGTTATTATTTAATTCACTCACTTTAAAAATCAGCCAATTTTCTTTTTGCATGCGTGTCTACAAGCTGGAACCCCAACAGAACAAAGGGAGATCTTTTAATCTTAAGAAGCATTCAAGACTTTTTCATTAATCTTCTTTAAAAACTTTTTCATTAAATAAAAATTTGCCAACCAAGTTTTTTCCCTCAAAAACATCTGACCAGTTCTACCTGCTAGAAAATATTGAAAAGCAACTAAAATCAGGAAAAGCTGAAAGTCTTTTTCTGCCAGTGCTGAAGTGCCCTTGATATATCTAAAAATATTTTTGACAATTTTCTGAACTTGAAGGAGTCCTGTGCTACATCTCTTCTCACTGGCTAGAGAGGACTAACCTTGCTGAGCTAAGAGACTATGACTTTATCATATTTGTCATCCATAAGAAAAATGAACCCTCAGCAGGAAATTTTTGTGCTTCAGAGGATTCTGTTTCAATGATCTGAAACTAATCACAAGTTAAGTCAGCTGGGAAAGATAATTATAATAAGGAAACAAAAAGAGTGATAATTGAAATGAGGGTAAAAATGCTTAATAAGTTTGTAAGATCTCACATGGAGAGAAGGTTACATACAGCATATAACAATTCAGCCTCATCTAGCAGAGAGTAGAAACAGAAAAGGATAAGGTGTAGCCTTAGATGGTGAGAATAATTAGTAGAAGTCACATAGAATCAGGAAGAAACAGGAAGAAGACAAAGCCTACAGGATATGCAAAAACACGAGGGTGTCTCGGAGGCAGGAGCAGGGACCCTAACACCAGCTGTGAGCAGCAGCTGGGCCGAAATAATAGGAGGTCAGAAATGTGGAAAGACTGTATTCAACAAATGTTCTTCATCTGCAGTTGAAGGAAGTCATTGTGTGATAGAGCTCCCAACAATAACAACCAAGGACACAAAACAGAGGGTGGTRATTTTAATCATTTTAAAATCAAGCATGCCGGAATAACTTATACTGGTAAGTCTTAAAAGCCAAGAAGATGTGTCGACCTCAGTGATGAGGTTTAATATCTTTGGATAACAGAAAATTTCTGACTGAAATAAAAAAGCCACTGTTAACATTTTTTAAAGTATTTATAGTTGAATCATGCTTGTATAAACCCAGAAAAATAATGAAGAGATGATATAGCAATCAGTTAATACARAACTAAGGAAATTAGCTTTGATTTAAAGAAAAAAAATCTCAAAGAATAGAAATGTTTTGTTTGGTTGGGTTTTTTTGCTGGGACTCTAAGTCTTAGCTGAGAGTGTCATTTTTGTTAATTTAATACTGCTTAGAAAGGTTTTGATTTTATTCTATRAAATGTTTTCACTATAATGAAAAGATGAAAAAAGTTACCATTACATACTTTTGAAGGATTCCAAAGTAGTTAACTGAATTGGAGTTAGAGTAATTTTGCCATTATTGAACAGATGTGTTTCTAATAAGGACCCTCAGGGATCATTGATATTGAACGTTTTTCCCCATTGACCTTGCAGCAAATGTAAAATGTTAAAAGGAAAAGGCTAGAAGCTGATTCCAGCTGAATCCATACTGATTCCCTTGACCTAAAAGTGTGAACCCACAGTCAAGGTTTAATGAGCCAAATGGGAAACATAACTATTAGGACTATAAGTAGGGAGTTCAACTTTTAACCAGTTTGTCATGACTAAAATCAGATAAAGAAACAAGATCAGATGTCATTTTTACTCTGATCAAAATAATTAAAACTACTTTAGTTCACCCAGTACAAATGCCATGTCAGACCAGCTTCTGCTTGCCTCTGTCCCCTGTGCGTCCTGATCACAGTGTGTAAACAAGAGGAACTTCTACAAAGAGCAGAACTTTTACGCATATCAGAAATGGGCATGATTTACAGTATTTGCACTTTATAGTGATGATTCTTGTTTGTGAGCAAGATTTAATGCTGGCCAGAGTTTCAAGAACATTCCTCCATTTCAACAGCTGCTCATGCTGATCAAAAGCTGGAGAAAGGAGACTTCAGCTTCTCTCCTGAGCCTAATCTAATGCTTCTAGAAACAAAAATAAAATGAGATAAAACACCTCAAGCCTGCTTTGTTGCAGATTTCTGATAGTCTCTGAAAAAAACCAAGCAATTCAGATATGAAAAGTGTCATACTTGGTTTACAATAGGCAGGATTCTTCTATTAAATTGAGAGTTCTTAAAATGTTATTATGGCTCATGGATACTAACAAAAGAAGAATAATGATTCAAATAACACAGAGGTGTTCATGAGTTTTGTCTCAAAAAGCAAAGAGTGGGCTGTGAAYTTACCAGAAAAATCTAGATTACTTTTTTAATCTATTAAATCTATCTGCTTCCTTTGTGAATGTCATCTCTTTTTCTGTTCTAGCCTTTGGCCTACAAGCATCAGCAGGGTGTACAGTGATGCTATTAGACAGCTCAGCAGGAACTGGTCACACCTTCTGTGGGGGCACCTCCTGCAAAATATCAATTTGTTCCACCAACAGAAGGGTTCATTTCTTGCAGTGTCCTATTTTACTTGTTTTGTCTTTCTCCATTGTCATTTATTTCCTGATGGATTTAGAGGTTTCAGAAATCCACTGACACTCAGTAAAGTGTAATATATCACATACATATGCTAGCAGTGTTTGCATCAACACAGTATATCTCGAAGTGTGTTTCATATATTTTCTCCTTCCATMTGAGGATGGAAGCTTGAAGAGTGATTGTTATGCTTCTGGGAAGTTGGGTATGTCTTCTTTCTCAAGCAACAATACTTTATTCAGGTGCAATGCATATATATTACTTATTTAGCAGTCATCTATAATTCCATGTGAGACAGGTAAGGTTTTAGATAAATAGGCCAGTCATAAAAGTAAACAGCTGAGATTTTCTTTTCTCCCATTTGTTGTCAGCAATAACAAATTGACAACAACATTCGTGCTGTGCCATGCAACATATTTATTTGGAGCATTTTAAGACTGAATGCTGTCATACTCCCCTCCCTTCCTATTCCTCAATAAAAACAAATTCACAAAAGCTGTGGCCCAGATCCAGAGCACCTCAGATCCAGCTTTGAGGATGTCTCATTTTGAAGTGCCTATATTTAGGAAGAGGACTGAATGAGTTTTTCTAAATTAGATGTTCCATTGTCCTTTTAGATGCCCATTACCCTGGAAAGAGAGGGGTGCTTGTAAAGGACTCTGGGCAGTTCAATCTGCTTATGGAGACTGCTGGTACTCCAGTGCTTTGTAAACCATCCCATCAGTACAGGAAAAACAACCAGTAGGAGTAATCATGTATTGGCAGCATCCCAGGACTCTGAGCATTGGGGTTCTGAAGATGTTTCTCCTTGTTTTTAAACAATGCTAAAAACCCAGAAAATACAGGGAACACAGCTTCACTGTCTAAACACTCCTGTTGAGATTGCACAGGGTGGTGTGAAAAATAGCTCCTGTCCAGGCACGAGAGCAGGCCTAACTGTTAATTAATTTAGCCTTTCCAGAAAACACCTTTCCAGAAAACACTTTTCCAGGAGGTATGGCACTAAACCAAAGCTCCAAAAGGAGACAAATAAATAATTGCATCTCCTCTAATAGACCTGGAACAAAATTTCCTTTGAAAACAGAATTGGATGGTACACTGTGTTTTGCTTACTTTATRTGAATAATTACCACTGCCTTCAAAATTATACTTAATGCACAAATCATAAGTATCTGCCATGTCACATAAGTAAAGGTTTTAAATAATTCAYCCAAAGTTGATGTCCAAAGGTGAAACACAAAATACAGAAAAATAACTGCAAGTAAACATTGGGAAAGACACAGATATTAAAGATTAAATATACAAGTTATTCTCACAGCGAGCCATCCATTGCCCCTGAAAAATGCAAACATATCCTCAGGCTATTTATAAATCATACTGTCCCAGAAGGCTCTGGAGATTTTCATGATGTTTGGAGATTAGTCAGTATAATCAAGATTTTCAGCAGGATCTGTGATTCTCACACAAGACCAGCAACACCAACTCAATTGGTATTTAGTGGTTCTGATTGGATTTCTCTTCTAAGAGCTTCTGCCTTCTCAAAGTTGCATCTCCCATCAGCAACCACCACATCCTTCAAGAGGGTGCTTACAAGGGACCTGCTCATTCTTCTGAGGACTCTGTCACTAAAATTATACCTATCCTTATTAATTTTCAAGCTAGCAACTATTTTCTCAAAAGGCACGTGTCCATGTATGGCAAAGCAAATTTAGCATTTTTTCCTGTTATTTCTGCATTTATTTATAACTTTAAAATGTTTCTATATGGTCTTCCTTACCTTTTTTTTWAAATTCAAGTGTTTGTCAGTCACCAGTGTGACCCCAGTAAAGAGACTTTTAGCATTCAATTATGCCTGACAGTAACTGCTGTTATTTGGAGATTTGCTCGTGYAGTAAACGCACATTTTCTTCTAAAGAAATTTTTAAAGCTGCCTCCAAATTATTAATATAAGAGAAGGAACATCATTACCTATGAAACCAGCAAGGAATTTAACTAATGGAAACCTATATGAAGAAGAAATGAAAATGATTAAGGGTGCTGGAATCTTAACAGCTGGCCTATAATAAAGTCATATTGTCCAATTGTAGAAAGGCCAATCCTGTGTATGRCAGTGAAAGGGGGGACCTCAAGAGAAAGCCAGTGTGATACAAAAACTGTCCTTGATCCATCCCTGTATCTGTCTTTCACAATATATCTTCCCACATATGCTGCAGGGCATTGAACTTAATGCCAGTCAGGACACAGTAGGACAAATTATTTAGATATTGGAAGTGTGATAAAGAAGAATTCACTAGTAAGTTATGATACTTAAATTCAAAGAATTATGCAGGGCCTGCATCCAAATCTGACTGTTTTGGGGAAGCCTTACTTTATGTGTTTATATTCAGAATTCTTCTACTGAAAACTTCAGTTCATTCCTGAAGAGTTTTAAATCTTTAAGCATTTTCTGAGCAGATTCGGGCCTGTCTGAGTGGATTATACCTCTTGGCAGAGGTCACTGCCACACCTGCTGCTCATATTTCAGCCTGGTGACAGCTGGCTTGGTCACAGTTTGAGGACTCCAGGTTCATTGTCTTCCTTTGCCTGAGAATTTTCAAACCCACATCACAAGAAAAAGCCCTGATCCTCTGCTGAATCTAAGTGAGAACTGGGAGTTGAATAACATCTGTGCCACTTGTAATCAGAGTGCAAAAGGAAACACAACTCCCATGCCCTTTTTTTGGTCATTCTTCTGGGTGGGAGGAGGCCTCAGCGTGGTGTCTGCTTCAAGGGCTGTCTGTGCACTGCAGCTCAGGCGTGGTGCGTGTGAAATACATAAACAGAGCGTGGAGGAGCATCTCGAGCCTGCATCTTTGCTTGTCCCCAGGGAGTGCTCTCACTGCATAATCATCCAATGGGTAAACTCTTTCCAGGATTTCCATGCTTTCATGCACATAACAGCAAGTACCATGGGTAATGTCCCCAAGGAGCCAGGTGGGATAGCAAAGCAGGATTAACAAATCTCTGATGAATAGACCTAGCCCCTATTCTTCTACACCACAAATAAAGACGGGGAGAATTATTTTATTGCAAGGAAAGAAATGGTACTAACATTACCATAGCTATGTTAAATTAAAATAAATAGGGAAAATATGACACATGTTAAATTTTAAAAGAATGTGATGTGGACCTGTGGAAGGGAGTGGAGAAAGGGATGGGCTGCTGCCATGTTGCCTGTGTGCCACAGCAGTCCTGAGGACAGAGTCAAGCTGGAGATGCCCCTGAACTCCCTTCCCCTTTTCCACTAGCTCTCAACAGCAGCTTCAAGCCCTACTAAGCTGCCAGAGAGCCCTGCTTTCCAGGGAAGGACCCTGGGGGATAAAGTGCATGGGACTCAGAAGGCATCCTACAAGCKGATGTTGCAGACAGTTGAAGTGTCACTCATGGCAGCAACACCACTGACACACGATCCACATAGCAAGCTGGYTTACATTTCTGCTCTGAAAAGCACTTCTCCAGATTGGTTTAGACATAGAATTTGACCATGTTTTTACCTACAGAAGTCGGTGGTTTTAACGCAGATAATTTTTGATGTTAGGGGAGGATGCCCCATCAGAATCTGACAAGGTTTATCACCGAATGTAATATCTTTTTTTTTTTTTTTTTTTT